>NW_027185852.1:3806582-3847805 GCF_028583685.1 Petaurus breviceps papuanus
AGCACCGTGCTTGGCACACCGTAGGCGCTTATTAAACACGGGAGGACGGACTGACCTGCTTGCCATTCCTCACACAGGTCACTTCATCTCTCTTCTCTCCTTGCCTTCTTCTGACTGTGGACTATTTCTGGGTTGTTTTCCCCTCTCACCTCCACCTCTCGGGATCCCTGGTGTCTTTAGAGCTAAACTCACCCAACACCTCCTGCAGGAGGCCTTTTTCAGTCCCATTAGCTGTTCGAACCTTTTCCCCAAAAAGTTATTTTCCATCTGCATGTGTTTTGCATATTCCTCTCTCTCTCTCTCTCTCTTCATATATATAGTGTTTCCTCCCTTAGAATGTAAACAGCCTATAAACACATCCAGTTACTGTTTCCTTTTGGCCTTGTATCACCATAAAGTGATATGATGCCTGACACATAGTAGGCACTTGATAAAATTTATGTTGTTTGATATATGTAGATGATACCTTCATTTTACCAATGGGGAAACTGAGTCACAGAGTGTGTAATTCATCTAAGGTCTCAAAGGTAGTTTAACCAAGATTTGAATTCTGTTCTTCTAACGCCAAGTCCAGTCCTCTTTTTACTGAACCACAGAGGTTGGAGCTAAAAGTAACCTGCCTAAGACTGGTGAGAGGATATTCTCATGGTGTTCCTCCCTGATCAGCCCACCTTGGGAATGCTATGTTCAGTTCTGGGTGGTACAGTCTAAGAAGGATCTCACCAGGCTGGATGTCATCTTCAAGAGGCTGATCAGGACAGGGAAGGGTCTCAAGTCCATGCCATAGAAGAATAGGCTTAAGGAATCTCAGTAGGAGAAGAGAAGGCTTGGGGCTGTGGGGTAGATGCTGAGCTAACATCGCTGTGTTCAATTCTATGAGGGGCTGGCATCGGGAAGAAAAATTCATTTTTCTCTTCTTGGTCCTAGAAGCAGAAGTAGCAGCAAGAGCAGGGAGTAAAAGAAGAGATTTAGGCTAATTATCCAGTATTAAAAAAACACACACGTTCTACTAATTGGAGCTATCCCCAAATAAAGGGGGGGGGGCTCACGAAGTGTCCTGTTCCTCATCAGTGAAGGTCTACATATGAAGGGGACTGGTCACTTCTTTGTGAGGCTAGAGGAGGGGGAAGGTTATATGACACCTGCTATGCACTAAGCTTCCTGTCTCTATCAAGTATCGTCTGTATGGTTTCAATTCTTCCTCAGGTACAGGTTCAACAAAAGGGCTGTTATCCCCCCCAGCTCTGCAGTCCGTGCTTCTGTGAGGGCTCTAGGTGGGAGTGACGGGTGCCTGCTCCAAGAGATTCCTGTTTCCTTTACCTCTCACTGGTTCTGTCTGAGGCCTCCATCCTCAAGCCCTCCAGGTTCACTTTAGTATAACGAGGCTGGCCCTTGTTTTAGCACTTGCTAGGAATACATAGACTAATACACAGAATGATGCCCTAAGCTGCACTTTTTTCATCTTTAATTCATAGGTTCTGCTGTTGCGCCATTCTCCTTGTAAACTCTGCTTTGAATATGAGGCTAAGCCTCCTTTTTCTTCCAACTTCCAGCATTTTTTATTTTATGTCCTTTGTGCTGCTCATGTACTGGTCAAAAGGACAAGTGACATCACAGAAAACAACTCAGCATCGAAAACAAATCACCCTGACTTCTGCCAGATACTCACTGATGTGACACCTGGGAAGAGGCCAGTGAGTTTCTCTTAATTCATTTGATAAGAATTAGTAGCCTGAATGCTGTGACTTCTTATGAAGGGACATGAGACTTAAAGCATCTGAGGTTTCCTGTATTTTTGTGATTCATATTTAAATGAAGGTCCCAGAAAATAGCCCCAGTGCGAAACAACTTCTATCAAGAGACGAGAGTCCTTTCAATGAATAATTAAAAATGGAACTTTTCATGTGAACTCATATATTTCTTGGCAGTTGGCATAATATTTCAATAATTCATGTAATTTTTGAATATTATATAGTTAATGTCATAAAGTAATTTCCATGATATTGAATTATAAGAGAACCCACTTAGGTCAGGAAGACTAATGATCTGGGAACAGACAGAGTGGCCATTTGCACTGGAGCCCATTTTCAGAGAGGGTCTGTGAATGTCACCATGCAAATGTCTTGAAAGCACCTGGTACAGGCTGGGGGTTAAGGGTGACTTTTTGAGAGTTTCTCTATGATAAAATTAAAAGAAATCCAACTTTTCACCTTGAGAAAATGTCGAAAGAAATCTCTATCAAAAATATAGGTCTCCATGTATGATCTCTCTTTCATCAAAGGCAGTGAGGAGAGATGATTAGCATTTGAGTCAGGAAAAGCTGAATTCAAATCCTGCTTTTCATGTATATGAGTTGAATTAACGTTCTTTTCTAAATTCATAGTATTTTTCTTCAAATAAAAGCAAAGAACTAGGTTCTCTGACACATTTCATTTCCTATGTTTACAACGAATATTGCACAGAAAAACCCTCCTCACTGCCCCTAAGTAAATTTCTACAAGACCATATCATACAGAACATCAGCATAGGTACCATTTCCACACCAAGAATTCCCTACATTAATGCAATCACAGTTCCAGATAATAACAAAAAGACAAATAAAACAACAATCCTGCTTTCTTACATAGAGCTCTGAGTGTCAAAGATCACTGAATGCTGGGAGTGGAGGAATCCTCAGAGATTAAGAAAACTGTTTTGTGGCCCAAGAGAAATGACCTTGATGACCTACCCAATGGTTGATCATTCAGTCTTTTTTTTTTTTCTAAAAGACTCTCATTAGAAGAACCTAGCTTACTTTACTACTGAGACTGTCCATTACACTTTTAGTTAGTTCTAATTGATAAGATTATTATTTTGTTCCCATGCCTCAAACTGAAACCCATTGTTCTCAACATTTTTCCTAAGGGAACTAACAATGTTCATTTTCTGACAACTCTGACATTCTCTTGACAACCTTGCTGAACTCTGTTTTATGTAAAATGATCAAATCGCACTCTTTGTAATAATGCATGACTTTGATTTTTAAGCTAACAATTAGGTTCTTGGAGATCACTGAAGCTGATGAAGTGAGGCAGAGGACTTGTATGTTTGTTGGTGGATAAGAATTGTTGAAGATGGAGTACTTACTAACAAAGGAGACCCGGTACCATTCCTGATTCCGACACATTCCAGACAAGTCATCTAACTTCTTGTATGCTTAATTGATATTCTGTAGATGAGTTAACAATCTTTATAGGTCATAAAATCATAAACTGAGGCCTGGAAGGCCATTCGTTTTGCACATTGTGAAACATAGTCTGAGATAGGTGAAGTGACTTCCATTGCCTCCTACAACTAAAAAGTATCTGGGGCTGAGTTTTGTCTCTGAGAAATCTCAAGTCTCCTGAGAACAGCTCTTATTGTCACCAAGTTTCTTGGGTGATGGAAATCTTCCTGTATTGAGAAAACTAGGAGTCTGAACTGAGGAAGCACAGGGAAAGACTAAGGATGCCAAGTTCTCATGGTCTTCTACAGTGCTTTGTGATAAGGTCTGACAAAGCTGCTTTCCACTAATTCAGGGTTGGCGTATTGTATATATAAACCGTGGTGGTTACCTTAAGAGACAATAGGGATGTGAATGGAAGGAGCTGGTCGGTCCCTATCCCTCTTTGGACTTCTCCCATGCTTTCAGATTCCAGTTCTGAGGAAGTTGATGAGAGTGAATAGAGATGGTAAAACAAGTATGGACTCTTGGAATGAAAGCATAACCTTTCAATTGTAAGGAATTTATTTAAATGAGGGATGGGGTGTCCATATGCATCCACAATGCAGACAACTTCTATAACTATGAGGAAAGAAAACAAGTTAGGATTACTTATTTAAAACTTGCATGGAACCTTGAAAATTGCTAAGTACAAGCTATTTGATTTATATATGAGAAACTTGAGGTCCCAGGAGCCTAAATTCCCTCAGGTCATACCAGGGAAGGCAGACCTTTTTGGATTCCAAAAGTTCTTGGTACACACTCAGAAGGACGCTTCTATTCTGGCCTTCAGGTGTGAGTGGCAAAGCTGTTCTCCTCCAGCTGCCAATACCCATTTTAATTTTTTTCAATTAATTTCTATTTTTTCAATAAAGTTTTAGGTAACAAGAATATAATTTCTCTCCTTCCCACTCTTCCAAATTTAAAAAAAAAAAAGACAAAACCAAAATCTGAGTAACAAGTATGCATGGGCAAACAAATCAAAATTCCATGTCCATGAAAAAAAAAATCTGAATATTCACCGTAAGTAAATCATCTCTCTATCAGGAAGTGGATAATATGCTTCATCTTGCGCATCCAGGAATCGGGCTTAGTCATTAAATTGATCAGAATACTTAAATCTTTCAAATCCATCTTTACAACGTTGTTGTTACTATATTAACTGCTCTCCTGATTGTGCTCACTTAAGGGAAGGTAGGTGGCACAGTGGTCAGGACACTGGACCTGTATTCAGGAAGACCCAAATGCAAATCTAGCCTCAAAAACTTTACTGGCTATGTGTGTAGCCCTGGGCAAATTACTGAGCTTTTATCTGCTTCAATTTCCCCTTCTGTCAAAAGGGGATAAATAATAGGATTGTTGTGAGCATACAGTGAGATGATATTTTTTAAATGTTCCACAAACATTGAAGTGCAATGTAAATGCGAATATTGATCATGTGCTCTGCTTTGGCACTTTGCACGGCATCCTCATGCTCCCTGCATGCTCTCCCTCCCTGGCACATGCTATTTGCAGGATATGTGCTGCTCACAGGAGCCCCCTCTCCTCCTGCCCAAAGATCTCTAACTGCAAAGGGTTAACTCTGCATCCCTTTTTTTCAGCCCATCGCCGTTATTTCATTGGCTCCATCTTGGCAGTCCTGTCTGAAATGATATTCAGTAGTTGTTTTATGCTTTTCTATGGCTTGGCCAGTGAGTTTTAAAGCTGCCGTGGCTGGATTTCCTAGTGCTCAGAGCACTGAACCTGCTCTCAGGAGGACTGAATCCAAAGTCATCCCAAAACATCAGCTGTGTTACTCATGTTCTTCACCTTGACTTCCTCCGTTTCCTGCCCTATAAAATGAGAATAATAATAACTCCTACGTCCTGCGGTTATCGGGGAATAAAAGAGATAATATCTGTAAAGTGATTTGCAAAGCTAGAATTGCCCTATAAATGCTAGCTATTACTATTTGATTATAGTACTCCCCTCCATCTCCTTTGTTTGTAGACCTAACTAGCTCCATTATTTTGTGAGTTGATACATAGCTCTGTCCGGTGCATTTTTTAAAGTTTCTTTTTGGTGTTTTCTAATCTTCTACTTTCATATGATTATAAAATCACGGATTAGAAGATGAAGGAGATCTTATAGGCCATTGAGTCCAAGGCCCCTATTCCTAAGATGATGAAACTGGGGCCCAGAGCATTTCAATGATTTTCCCAAAGTCATGCAGGTAGTAAATACAGGATATGGGATATTTTTTTTTTCTAGAATTGTACGGAAGTGTATATCATTCATCTAAACCCAGTGTGATGGGTCTGTCAAACAAATCATTTGAGATTGCTGATTTCTACATTGATAGCACTTGATAGGAAGTACAGTGATACATGTAATGAATGCAGGTCTCAGTTGCACATGAGAACATACTCCAGTTGCATGTAGGCCATGCTAGGGATGGAAGAGGAATATCTGGAGAGACCCCAAGCTGGCTCCCATGGACCAGCAGAGCCTTCCCAGTCACTCTTCCAAATCGTAACCTCCAACAGCATTCAAGAATTGGCTTGGGATGGAGAGGGAAGGTACTAGACTTAGTGGTGGCTTTTAAGGGTCCCTGAAGTGAGTAGTTTGCCACAGGAAATGCTTCTAGAGAAGGCAGCTGTGGTTTAATGTTGGGTCACAGCTGGGTTCTTTTCATTGTGCTGATGTGGGGAGCAGGCAACTGCCAGGGATTTCACCAGCAAAATCTGCCAGGACCATTCAGGGGATGCGTGTTGGTTTAGTTCTCAAGCAAATGATGTACTTGACAGATTGCTTTCTGTGGGCAGTGGGGTAACCCACAGAGAGTCTGGTGGGTGAAACTTAGAAGGCAGATTGTGATGAAGGAGATAATTCTGCAGATAAGAGCAGAGGCTCTCTGTGTTTGTGTTTGTGTGTGTGTGTGTGTGTGTGTGTGTGTGAAATGCTGTTTTTCAACCCACACATTTCACAGCCAACTGTTTATGCCAAGGGAAGGGTTGACATAGCCTAGAACTGCAGCCACAGAGCAGAAAGACATACAGTGCTGCCATTCATGTGCTGTGTACTTCCTGCCGCTGCTGCTGTTGCCTGGGGGTCTATCTGCTATGATGGGCTGGATTTTAAGTAGTATTCTTTTTCAGACTTTGAACACACCAAGTCAGTTGGATAATATCCAGCTGTACAACAGGGGTCTGAAATCCTAGTGGATCAACTCTTGCATGCCCACTATTGATCTTCTAGACCCAATGAAGGGAAAATAAAAATCCATATGGTCTAAACTATTGACAAAATTATATAATATCGTTTGGTAGAAGTGCTAGTGTTTCCCTTTTGGTAGAGGAAAAGGTTAGCCTAGATCCTTGCTCTCTAACAAGCATTGGATAAATTATTAAATGTATGCTAAGTTGCCCACTCAGGGGTCCCCAAACCAGGCAATATTTCTTGCTGACCTATGGTAACTTTTTAATGTACTAGACCTTGGTTTTTGAAAGGAAGTAAAATGGTTTTGACTTAATTAGAAACAGATGATTTAGAACTGTCAGGGGCCTTAAATATCAGTTTGTCTGACCCCCTCACTTTACAGGCAAGGAATTTGAGAAACAAAGGAGAAAAGTAACTTGGTCAAGGCCATATGATTAGAATGTAGCTGGGTCATTCTTTTAACTCAAATTCTCAGAATCTATCTCCAGGTTCTTTCCAATATATCACACTGCCTTCTGTTACTTTGTTCAAATAGATAAATAATGGCCCCTGGCCTCAGTTAATAGAGAATCTAGTAAATTTATCTTTGAGGAATTGTATTCTTACAACCACCACAGTGACCCACACAGAGCTAATATATTAAATGCATTCCCTAGGAGTTGGACAGAAATGAAAGGAAGGAAGAAGATAGAAGGAAATCCGCTTTAGATTTGCATGACTTTTAAGTATTTCTGTACCTTATAGGCCCTAAAAAATGATATACTGTTGACTTTCTAACACTTCCAGCTGTCTATTGATAAAGAATGATAGAACTTTGAGTTGGAAAGGAATTCAGTGGATACATCCTAGGTAGAAATCAAGTGTAAGAGAAAGAGCACGAATTCTTGAGTCAGAGCATCTCAGTTCCAGTTCTCTCTCGGATCCTTACTTCTTAGCCTACCCCCTAACACTTGGGTCTCAGTTTCCTTGCTCATAAAATTCCAAAAGGTCCCTCATAGCTCTAGATCTCTGATTCCTTCATTTTATAGAGGATGAAACAGAGAGATTCTATGATTTACCAAATGTCACTGAGGTCAGAAGTAGAAGAATTGTCTTCTGACTCTTCGAGTCTAGAACTGTATCATAAAAACATTTCTGGGCCTACAAGTAGAGATTCTCAGTTCAAATCCTGGCTCTTCAATTTGCTGCCTGTAAGACTCTGAGCTTCCTTCAAGACAGCTCAGATCCCAATTATACAGCTAATGGGGGGAGGTGGTGGAGGGGAGTGGTCTCCATATGGTAGTAGGACAATGCAGAATGTTCACTGTATTCCAGTTCTTCAGCCTCCAGAAAGTAGTCCCAGAGAACGTACCACGGGGTGACACAATTTTGTGTTCCTGGCAATTAGCATAGAATATGATACATAGTAAGCACTTAATGAAGGCTTCTTGACTGTTCCAGTGGGTTGCTTTTCAGTTGGTTAGAGCTGAAGTTCCCATATCTCCCCACTCCCAAGTATATGCCTCTGCCCTGAGTTGGCAGAGAAATCACCCTACCAACAGATCCTTGAAATACTGGTGTCACATACCTAAGCTTTAGGTAGCTCATGGCTTCAGTGATATCATCCATGTCTTCTGAATTCTGGCTCTGAACTAGCAGTTGCCATGAGGGTGGGCCTTGTGAAATATCAGACCCCTGAGCATTGCCAGCCACATCCTTTTTTGTGAAACCAGTGACCTCCGCAATGCTAGCCAACTCCCCCAAAAGGGAAACAGAACAGATTTCTTTACCCATTTTCTGAGCTGACTTTTATTTTCTTCATCACGGCTTGTCATGGCAGAATATGCTCTTGCCGCTGCTGCCTCTTCTTGGTGACCGGCCAGGACTAAAAGGAGAAGAAGCGCCAACCCCTTGGAAGGAAGGCTGTTTCTTTGATCCTGCCAGCCATTATGAGGAAAGGAAATGCCAAAAAAAGCCAGTAGCCTTCGATTTAGCCTTCTGTCTGGTTGGTCTACTCAAACAGTTTGGAAAAGCTGCAAGGAAGCAGCTTACCCAGACAAATGCCAGGTTCCCAACCCTTTGGACATCAACCCAACAGTATAAATATCATTTAGGGACTGTGGTCAAGCAGTTTTGCTCTTAAGAGTTTTATGTATTTCACAGGAAGTATTTTTGAAGAAGATGCTCTAAGCGTGAAAAGTAACCATTTATTTTTATAATAAATGAAATCTTTGCTATGGAAATTAGATAATATCTGAATTTATGTCAAAAATCCATGGTTGCATAACAAGACATTAGAGTATGGGCAATAAGGAAATGTTTACATGTGAAAACATGGCAAAATGAAGACTTTTCCCAGAAATCTCTGAGCCTCCTTTGAAGTGAATTCTGTGGGTTGTTCAGAATTGCAGTCACATTTTCACCGGACTCATGGATTTCTTCTGCAAATCTCATAGCTCCCCTATTCTATTGGTGAATGAGTTCAGTTATTTCATTATTCGGAAAGTGGTCTGAATTTTCAATAGGAGACTTTTCATGCATTGCACAGGCCTTTCTTATACATGATCCAATAATCCACTGTGTTCCAATACCTGCACATGTTTGGGATTTAATGACAAAGAAATAAATAAGGCCATCCCTGCCTTTAAGGGGCTTGCATTTTCTCAGATTGTTCACTGTGATATCAAAACGTTCTTAAACAAACCAAGGATAAACTCTTTCCCTTCTTTACATACATAGAACACTTTATATCTTGGGGGTGGGGAAGGAGAAAGGAGGAGGGAAGAAACATTCCTTTTGGGCCTATTATGCGCTAAGTACTTTTACACATATTGATCTTTATAATAAGTCAGGGAGAAAGATGTCATTATTATCCCCATCTTACAGTTGAGAACACTCAGGCACAGATTAAATAACTTACATGTTAGTGTTTCAGAGTTAGTAAGTGCCTGAATCTGCATCTGAATTCAAGCTTTCCTGATTCCTTCCGCTCTCTCTCGCCGCTCCGCCATCTGCCTCGCACATGACTCCTTACCTTTCCTCTGGAATGTCCCTCCTCTTTCACTCAAGCTCACAGAATTCTTCCTTTTTTCTTTAAGATTCATCTCATACCTTCTATATAAAGCCTTTCTTCCACCTCAGCTGCAAGTGAACTCAGCTTCTCAATGAGCACTTTGTGTTTCTTTGTGTTTAGCCATTATATATCTACAATATACATAATACATATCTATCTATCTGTATCCCTATATGTACATATACATATATGTATATATGCTTGCATATATGCTGTTTCCCTCATGGGTAAAGATTGATTCATTTTCTTTGTATTCTCATGGCCTTTCACCAGGACTGACACATAGTAGGAACTTAATAAATGTTTGATGATTAATTGATTGGTGGGGGGGGACAGAGTTAGTGGAATTGAGTCACTGGAGGGAGATCAGAAAATAGTCCATTTAAATTCATCCAAGAAACGTAGAGCAAGTGCCAATTATCTGAAAAGCACTGTGCTATGTGCTAGTGATATACAGATGGGAAATGGCATAATTCAGGCCTTCAAGGAGCTATCAACCTAGCTAAAATGTCTACCAGGCATGAAAGGTAATGAGATTATCAAATTGTGTAGGACAAGTGCAAAGGGGGGCATCCAGTTGCAATGAGAAAACTGAGAAAATGATTGGGGGAGATAGCACATTTAGCTGAAGAGCCTTATGGATTGACTTAGGGGGAGGTGGAACCTAAAGTTTGACCTTGGAAGAAGAGGAGAATTTCATCAGCTGATGAGGAAGACAGTCTTGTGTTCCAGACTGGCCCAAGTGTACAGATACGGAAGAAGACAGGGCAAGAATTCAGATCCTTTAGCAATGAAGTTAGGCCAGTCCAGAGGTGTCAAAACACCATGCAGCCTACAACACTCAGAGGTCAGCCAGACCAGCTTAAAATGTAGTGGGGAAATATTTAACAAGTTAAATAAAAGTAGAGGAAAACATAGACATCTCATTTTTTAAATGGAGTCAAAATGGATTGTAATGTATGAATTAGTATACCTTACTTTATTTGAGTTTGACCTTGTTAGGTCAGAACATGGAGGGCCTGACCGTGGTTAATCTAAGATTGAAGTTACTGCTCGTGATAAAGCATTAAGAATGTTGGTTCATTTCCTGTGACATAATAGCTACTAACCCCAATAAATGGACCCATACAGGAGGTCTATTGTCCCATCAAATGTTCTTCAGCTCTTACATTTACTAGCACTGATTTCTAACATCTGTTCCATGTTCTACTGTTATCCGTGGATGAAAGAACAATTCTATTAATTCTCCCGATAAGAGTAAAAACACTAAAAATACCAAGAGGATTGGAACATGTGAGTCAATGTTTATTTTCCCTGCTGAACTAAAGCCCTTATTTTTATATGGATTGGACTAGACTAGCTGTGGGTGTCAACCTCAAATAGAAATGGGAACCACTGAATGGCATATAGAGATCTTAATGGGCCACATATGAACTTAGAAAAGCACCTATTTACTTGTCCTTTTTATTGTGCGTAAACATATTAAAATCAGACAGTACATTTTCAACTGTTTGGGGTAGCACTGAGGAATGTTATGGGTCCCGTGCACTCTTGTTTGATACTCGTGTACTAAATGGCTTCTAGCGGTCTTTCTTCCTCTAGAGGCAGCTGGTTGGCTCAGTAGAAAGAGCGCTGAAATCAGTAAAACCTGAGTTTAAATCCTGTCTATTATTACTTCTTCAGGTTCTAGAAGCTTTCTAGCTGTGTGACCCTGGGCAATTCCTTTAACCAAGTGACATACTAGTACCTGTGGAACAATTGATTCTCCGAGTAAAAAGTTCTCAGGACACATTTTTAAATTTAGTTACCATTATTACTTTTTACGCAATCACTTGAGTGTAAGCAATCCACAAATTAATAAATCAAACATAGATTTGGGAGTTAGCTGACTGAAGCTGAAAAGTTCACAATCAACTCTCACAAGCCACCTTCCAAAATGGCCCTATCTTAACTTCTCTCAGTTTCAGTTTCCTCCTAGAAGATGGCAATAATAATGGCCCCCAGCTCCTCGGATTGTTGTAAGGATCAAACGAGAAAACCGAGTTAATAAGTATTTATTAAAACTGTGTAAATGTTTGCTAATATTTCTATGACTAATACATTGTAGGACATGTCCTTGTTTTTGATAATCAAGTTGTACCCAGCAAAGCCTATTTTGCTTCAAAGATGATAAAAAAAAAAAACAGCTGGTACATGGACGTTGTCTTTGTAAATCCAATGTTCTGATGTTTTATACCTATGTGAGCTGTATGTCTGTGTGAATGTATGTCTATGCTGGGGAGGGGGGTCCAGAACTGAGATAGTCAGAGAAGTCACATAAAGGTTATCCAAGTCACCAAGAATGGGAGTGAGATTTTATTTTTCTTTTGTTTGATGACATGTCTGTTAAAAATCCTTCATACATATAATGCTTTGCAAACACAAAAGTGCTGTGTTCATGTGGGTAATAGAAGGGGGTATATGGCCCTATACTCATGAAGGTCATGCCTGTGGAGGGCAAGTTTGATCACAGTCTACCAAACTGTCAAGACGTCCAATATAGGGCTGATGATGCCTTGGATTATCCACCCAGGCCCTCATCAGTTAGGGAAGTTCACCGCCAGGGTTGGGGCAGGGTGACTTTTTGGAAGGGTGAGAGGGATGGAGGGCATGGGAACACTCTGTCAGTGCCTGGCCCATGACAGGTCCATAAGTATATGTTTCATAATTCCTTGATCAATTGAAGATCTTATATTAAGTCATAGAGAGGCTGCCACCTGAGTTGGCAGAGAGAAAATCCGTCCTACAACTTGAGAGAGTCCTAAAGGCTGGAGGTCACAATGAGTGTCTGAGTCTCGAGCCTATGCAACTTCTCATTCTTGTGGGGAAAACTCAGCCAGAAGGAATTTTCATCTGATTAGAAGAAGCTTATTCAGGATTTCCCTGTAACATGGGGCAGGCGAGACAAGCTTTTCAAACATGTTTCCTTCTCTTGGCCATGGCTGAGGAAGCAGGTGGTTTCTGTGCTCAGAACAGTGTGCTTTGTGATAAATGCTGAATTGTTTTTTCAATAATCTAAAAGTATCTGTGAATCAGCTTCCATAAATACTCTCTCAACCTTCTGTCCTTTGGAAGTCTGAGGAAGTTCCCCAAACGGATGTGTGTGTGTGTGTGTGTGTGTGTGTGTGTGTGTTGTGGTCCTCAAAAGCTCTTATCACTTAAGTGGCAACTAGCAAGTTTGGTCAGTCCCAGAATCCTTGTGCACTTTTACAGATCTGCAGGATCTGTGGTGAGGATTTCAGATTAAAGTCACTTCTACCTGCATCTTTGTTTTTTTTAACTGTCTTCAGAGTCTATTTTTGAATATCTAGCTCTATTTTTGAATCAAATGAATATAAAGGAAAATCATAATTGTTCACATTACGGGTGATTATTTGTACTCATGCTTCTAATAACACCAAGAGCTGATATTGGTATAATATTTTATATGTATTGCCTGATTTGACTCTTTTTTATATACCAAAAAAAAATTAGCAAGGCAGTTCCTAATATTAGTTTTATTATAAATGATGAAGAAATCCAGGCCCTCAGTGATTAATGACTTCTTAGATCCAACTTTGAAGGGTTTAAGTAGCTATTTGGACCAGGTCTCCCAGGTTCAATGTCAAGTGTTCTGTATTCAGTGTTTAGTGCAGTGCCTAGAACAAAATCGGTGCTTAATAAATGTTCATTGACTGACCTACTAAGTAACCAGAACAAATTCAAACACCTCATCTGTCTACTCACGATTCCAGTGAACTGGTGAATATTTAGTCCTTTCCCAGATACCCAAAGTATTCAATTTCCTCTTCTAGAGACCATGATTACTTGGGGGCTGGGCTAAACATTGAAGCAGGGCTGCCCCCTGGTTATTTGCATTTATGTGCTGCTATAGGTACCATGATATAGTGGATACAGAGCTAGATTTCGAGTTTGGGAAAATAGGCTTCACCTCCTTCCTCTGCCATATACTCTGGAAGGGGAAGACACTCGAAATGTCCCCAGCCGGCTCTCTACATGTTAGGGTACCATTTAGTTCTCAATCTCCACCCAGGGAGGGAGTTTCCATTCCAGAAGTTCACAATGCTAAGGAAATCACAGGTCTGTCTGCCTTCCAAATAACACCTAGGAGCTTTAGTATAGTGTCCATGGATGTCAGAGAAGCCTACTGCAGGTCCCAACATGAAAACAGCAAAGACCACTAAATGCGATCCTGGATTATGTTGATTGTTGAATACAGTCGATGTTGAAGGAGGAGTTAGTAACATTTGGTCTTGCATCACTCAGACCACATCTGGAGCACTGTTTTTAGTTTGGTGTTCTGTTCTTTAGGAAGACCATTGACAAGCTAACATCAATCCAAAGGAGGAAACCAGGGATCTTAAAGAAATTCAAACAGTATGACAATTGGTTGAAGAGAGCAGTGATGTTCAGTTGCTAGATGAAGAGAGAACAACATAGCTATTGTAGTATAGGTGATGGGTTTGCACGTGGAAAAGCATTGAAACTACCCTTTGACCTCAAGGATGAACCAGATCCTATGGGTGCAATTCATAAGGGACTACATTTTGCTTCAAAACAAGGAGATATTTCTTAATCAATTGGAGCTATACAAAAAATTTAACTGGGCTCCTTCTTCACTGAAGACAGTGACTGACACATAGTAGGCACTTATTAAAGCTTTCACCAACACTATTTATTGACTGACTCCTTTCAGAGGAGTCAATGACTGCTCTTTGAAGAGAAAGTCAATGACATTCTTATCACTGGTATACTTTGAAGGGGAAAGGGAACGAACACCAATGAGAAATATTGTATGGAGAGGTTTTCTGTTTCAAACATAAATTGAACTAAGTGACTGTGGGAATTTCTTCTGACTCTTATATTCTATGATTTCACTTAAAATGGTCATTGATAATGATGGGCTGTGATTTCAAATAGACAATAATCAAAGCATTTATTTTTTTTTAATTTGGAGAGTTCCAGTGGGATTCTTGAAAATCATATTTATCTTGTGAATACATCTTTATTTCACTAAATTGACTATCTTCTCTGATACAAAGCTGACAGATAGTTGACAGAGATGGGATGCTTAAGAGGTAGTAAAGGAACAGGAAAAGGAGGACCCAGGATAGCAGGTAAACTTTGTGGACAATCCACACATAGATATTGGAGAGATCACTGGCCCAATCGATCACCACTTCTTATAATGCCTTATTTCCTTCACTGTTTAGCCTCAAAGCCTTATTCTACACAAGTCAGTTTGAATCCTTTCACCCCCCAGCTGTTAAGCTTTCGTTACTAAAATTATATGGAATTTATTGCTTGGTGTTTTGGGTTTTTTTTGTGGGGGGGGAGAGAAGGGATTATGTGCTATCTTATCATATAAAGAGTGAGTTCTTTATGTAGCATTAAGGACTGCTGTTGTACCCTAACCCAAATCACATGCCACCTGATTTGAAGCCCACCATTAAGCCCCTTTATATTTGTCTTTGTCTCTATCCTAAACCCTGTAACCACTTGTAACAGCTTAAAGGTGTAGCCCTGCATAAAAGGGAATCACCCAAGCATAGTCCCCTGCCCCTTATCTTTCCCTGAATTAGTACTTCCCTAAATCAGTAAGCCTTGAAGCAGTATTTTGTACAAGGGTCATGGTACAAGTCTGTGAAGAGATCATGGGGCAAGTCTATCTGTAAGAGACCACCTTGTTCTGGGATGCTGACCAAGCAAGGTCTGTATTCAGAACGCTGACCAAGCAGGGTCTCCCACACCCTTCACCCAGAACATGACCCTGGCCTGTTCTATGACCCAAACTGTTCTTGGAATTCCACTACCCCAGTGCCCTCCACCCTGTACCCTCCACCCTGTTCTAGGAGGGACCCCATGTCACAACAAAGGTCACACCCTTCTACCCTTGTGCCATGATTCCTAAATTAGCCCTGAGCTATACATCTAACCAATGGCTGTTCTTGGCTTCTCTATGTCATTGCTTATACTAGCTCCCCTCCCCAACTGTGGTTTTTGCCTTTAAAAGCACTGTATGCACCCCTATTCGGGGCTGCCTGATTTGAGTGTATACTCCAGTCAGTTGCATGCTTGATCAATAAATCCACACCTAAATTTACCTTCAACCCAGGTCTCAGTCTCACTCTTATTCTCTTCACAACACTGCTTAGTTGTGTACTTGTGTCCCTGGCAGATAGCACTATGACTCATACATACTAGGCACTGGTTGAGTTGTTTATCAATCATGTCTTCTTCTTCATGACCCTGTTTGGAGTTTTCTTGGCAAAGAAACTGGAGTGGTTTACCATTTCCTTCTCCAGCTCATTTTACAGATGAGGAAACTGAGGGAAACAGGGTGAAGTGATTTGCCCAGAGTCACACAGATGGTAAATATCTGAAATCAGATTTCAACTCAGAAAGTTAAATTTTCCTGACATCAGGCCAAGCACTCTATCCACTGTGTCACCTGGATGCCCTTATTAGTCACTTAAATGTTTATTGATTGATCAATACATATGTAAAAACATCTTCTAAAGAATAAAGCTCAATGTGCAAATTATAGAATAAAATATACCCAGAGTAGTTCAGTGATGGAGAACTCCAAACCCAAGCTCATTTTCAAAAGTAGTTTTGTCAAAAGAACTATGAATATTGTAAAACTTCTCTTATTCCAATGTCAACTTAAGCTCCATTTACAAACTCTAGTGTTGGGATGGCCTCTGGGATTTTATGATCTATTCCGCACACCAATTAATTATGGATTTTGACTTCAGATTGACTCTACCATCAGTTAAGAATCTCACTAAAAGAATAACTTTCTCTAATTCAGATTGAAATCTTTAATTTCTCCAATTCTGCTGCATTATTTAGGGACTCCCTATTATTGTGTCATGGCAATCATTTTTCTGCATTTTACTTACACAATTTGCATCGGTAGATGAACAACAAACATGTAATTCAGTATTATTATCCCCAAGGGTGTGAATGTCTGAATGCCATACTGTAGCAATACAAACACTTTTAAAAATCCACATATAGGCATTTGTTACAGTTATCTTGAAAGCTTTCATCCTTTTGTAAGTAAAATCTTTAAATGAGATGGTAAGTAATATCTTTATCTTCTTGGTAAATAACATACATCGATTTTAAATAAGCTTATGACCAAAATATCATTATTTTTCTCATCTTATATTTCTTTTTCCCCCTCTGAGACTATCTGACTAGAAAAAAAAAAACAGCATTTGTAAGAGCATGGTCCAGAAACTGGTTCATGTTAAGAAGTCACTCAGGACGGGGCGGCCAGGTAGCACAGCGAGTAAGAGCACCAGCTCCAGTGGCAGGATGACCTGGGGATCTAATCCGGGCTCAGATACTTAGCACCCACCCAGAAACACCTGGCTGTGTAACCTTGAACAAGTTACTTAACCCCAATTGCTTAGGTGTGGCCAGGTGTATCAGCAATGCCATATTCACAATGCCTGTAGAGATTACAAATATGCTGATATAATTATCCATCACAAAATACATCATGCTTGCCATATGGGGAAATAAACTAGAAAATTTATTAAGATACCAAAAGACTGAATCCCAAAACCAGAAAGTGAAAGCCATCAGAGTAGTTATGACATTGGCACAGGTAGATAAAGTAGAAAGCACCCACATTTTCAAGCCTTTAAAACAGAACAGGCTACCTCAGGCAAAGGTCCTCCTCTCCCCACGCACAGCAACCACCCAGCGTCCTGGAAGCGTGCTCCCAGCAACTGCGGCCCCTGGCAGCCCTCAGCAGGAGTCCTTAGCAGAAAGTCCTTAGCAGTCCTAACTCAAAAAGGGCTTTGCGCTGCCACTGCCTCTGCTGCTGCCGCCACCGTGGCCACCACCACCAGCCACCGCAGGAACGCCAGATTGGCTTTCGCTTTCTCTGGCTTTCGCTTTCTCTTGCTCCGCCCCTTCCTGCTACGTCAGCACGTCCAATGGGGCATGGAAGATCTTTAAATCCCATAACCCTTACACCAGGTGGCTCAGCGAGTAAGAGCACCGGCCCCAGTGTCGGGATGACCTGGGGATCGAATCCAGGCTCAGATACTTAGCGCCACACCCAGAAATAACTGGCCATGTAAACTTGAGCAAGTTACTTAACCCCGGGAAGCTATGTAGATAAATACCTGGGATTGAGAGACTCTTCAAACTAAGATACTCACTTTTCTAACCTTTCTTGAATTTCTTCTCTGAACCGAACACTTCCATTAATGAGCAAGTATTGATTAACATCTTACTAGGTAGGGGCTGGGCACTGTCCTTGGCCCCAGAACAAAACCAAAATGAAGTAGACCCTTCCTTCAAGGAGATCCCATTCTACAGGCGGAGTCAGTCTGAGCCAGGAGGGCAGCTAAGCATTGGGATGCAAAGAAAAGAAGAAGGCATACCCTGCCCTGAAGGAGCTCCCAATCAAATATGGAAACGACATGAAAATGACTTTGTGCCAACAAGATACAGACAAGCTAAATCAATGAATGACATTGTGCGGAGATGAAGGAGGACTGGAAAAAAACTGCCTGCAGAAGATGAGACTTTAACTGAGACTTGAAGGAAACCATGTAAGTCAAGAGGCCAAGAAGAGGAGAGAAAACTTTCCAGGCCTGGGACAGTCAGAGAAAACACTTGTGGTCCAGAGATTGAGCAACTTGAGAACCAGGATCACCGGATCCCAGAGTAGGTTGAGGAAGCAGCATTTTCAAAGGGCTGGCAAGGTAGGAAGAGGACAAGGTATAAAGGGCTTCAGATGCCAGGCTGAGGGTTTCCTCTTTGATCCTGGATGTTCTAGGGAGACACTGGAGTCTATGCATGAGGAAGATGACATGGTCCCATCTGCTCTTTAGAACAATCAATGTGACCGCCCAATGGAGGACATGTTGAATTGGGGAGATATGAGGCAGAGAGACAGCAGTAGACAATCCCAATAGCACAGGCACGAAATAACAAGTTTGTAGCAGGGCAGTTGCAGTGTCTGAAGAGAGGAAAGGGAAGGGAGCTAGCATTTATTAAGCACCATATCTACCAGATGCCATGTTAAACACTTTAAGATATCTCACACGATCTTACAACTGCCCTGGGAGGTAGGTGCTATTACTACCTGCATTTTACAGTTGAGAAAACTGAAATAGACAGAAGTTAAGTGACTTGCCCAGAGTCACACAACTAAAAGGTGTCTGATTTCAGATCTAAGGTCTTCCTGATTCAAGGTCCGCTGAATTGTCTCTAGGCATATGTGCCTTTAGAGAAGAGGGCATATGTGAGAACTATTAAAAGGTAGAAACAAATAGACTTTAAAACTGATGTGGATCAAGAGTGTGAGTAGATGAGGAATCAAAAATGATGCCTCAGTTTCAATCCTGTGTGACTGGAAGGATGGTTTGTATTAATAGAAAAAATGGGAAGAAGGGAAGGCATGGAGGGGACAGAAAAGGAACTTAGTTTGAGGGCATGTGAAGATTAAGATGTTTATGTGATGTCCCATTTGACATGTAAAATGGTCAATTGGAGATGCAAGACTAGAGGTCAAAAGAGAGTTTCTGCCTGGACAAGTAGAACTGAAACTCATCTATATCAATGACAATTGAATCCATGGAAACTGAGCTTCCAATATATATGGTTGAGAGTGAGAAGAGAAGAGTCCTGGGAGATCCCCCCGATTAGGGAGTGAGATGTGTCTGAAGACACGACAAAGGAGACAACAAAAGAGCGATCAGGCAGATGAAGAGTATTAGGCCAGAGCAGGGTCTTGGAGCTGCTGAAGAAGAGGAGAACTGAGAAAGAGCCAGCAGATGGGGCAAGTAAAACAAGAGCAGCAACTTTGATCATTAAAGGATGAGGCCAAAAGTTATACCACAAAGAGCTAAGAAGACAATGAAAGGAAAGAAGACAGAGGCACCAGTCCTTCTCAATGAATGTATCTACAAAGGGAGGAGAGATACAGGAGCATGGGCCAAGTAGGGGATTTGGAAGATGGGTGGGCTATGGAAATGTTTGTAAAGAGAAGGGGAGAAGCCAACAGAATGAAACAATTGAAGATTAGTCAGAAAATAGACATAATATCAGGAAAGGTGTCTTGGAGCATGCTGGGAGACCCTGTGGTCCTACAGGGAGAAACAGTACATTGGAGGATACCTAAAATCTAGGGAAAACAAATAGAAAATACCTTATTCCATGCTATCTCAATTTTCATTTTCATTCTTAAGTACTTCAAAGGATATGTTATGTGGGTTCCACCTTCACTTGTATGGGCAGCAACCCATCTCCACCCTATCAGCCTACATGACTTTTATCTAAATCCTCCCATAAATCATTACTACGGGTCAGTCCACACATTCTTGGGATCTTCTTTCCTTCTCTTGCTTGTGATTGGAAACACCTAAGCTATTCTTCAGTTATTCCTGTCTCATCATGTTACTGATCAAACTTCTTTTCCCATTGCACATGTCTCTGAAGACATGCCACCCTTTTTTGTTTAATTACTGATTGGTAATTTGTTGTATTCTACTCATTTCAGGTATTTGCATCTTCACAGCTATTTGGGTGGACTCAACCTTAATTTCAAAGTCTGTGATATTCCATGTTATAGTCATATAGCATCCTTGGAAGAATATCATTAGTAAAAAGATAGACCATTATAAAGCACCGGCCCTGGAGTCAGGAGACAACCTGGGTTTCAATACGTCCTCAGACTCTTAACACAAAAACTAGCCATGTGACCTTGGGAAAGTCACTTAACCCCAATTGCCCTCAAAAAAAGCAAAAAAAAAAGATACACCTTTGTTTTAGGGAGAACCACAGGGTCATTTTCCCAGAGGCATTCACACCTATTCTTCTCCATTTCAATGCTGAATTCAGCTAGTTGTGCAAACTTAGTGTCTGCCAAAATCCATGTACTGATGGACCAGCCCTATGAAACCTCCATGATAGCATCGACAGTGGTCAGTTTCCTACTTTCTTTGTGTCTTTTTATCTGTTGACTCACCCCCTGTCAAAGTGTAAGTTACCGCTTAGCGGAGGCTGTCCCGTGTTTCATTCACACGTTCTCACATTACCATGTTTCCCCGATAATAAGACACTGTCTTATTAATTTTTTTGGACAGAAAAACACCAGAGGGCTTATTTTCAGGGGAGGGCTTATTTTAGAGGAATCTTACACAGTAAGGGGAGGGCTTATTTTCAGGATAGGTCTTATTGTTGGGGAAACATGGTAGTTATCATTGTCTGTGGAATACTTAGTATTTCCTTTAACTCTCAATTAAAACCCGCCTTTTATGGGAAGCCTTTGGGTTTCTTCCTGATCCACTGTGTGTCCAGTCTATAGCTTGTTGTAGATGCGTCCTTCTCCTTGCTGACTCCCCTATCAGATGGTAAGTTACCTGAGGGCAGGGGCTATTCTTTGCCTCTTTTTGTGTCCTCAGTGTAAGGCACATCATAGGGATTTGTTAAGTGTTGATTGACTGATTGACTTATTGAATTGAAATGGAATGGTGTACTGTCAATGACACGAGCCACAGTTCTCTGCACATCTCAGGGAACTGGACAGTTATTAGTTTATTGGCACTTTCAGGTGGTACTGACATCACATTTGAAATTGCCCCTTTTCTTTGGGCCTTTGTAAGCCTTGGCAATGTTCTGTTCCGAGGAGACAGACTGGGGAGATACGATTCCTGTTAGTTCAGAATCAGTACATGAAGACCTGCATGGCCTGTTCACTGGAAGCAAATTCACCAGCAAAGCAAATAATTGCCTTTCCTTCTCCAGACCTACTGGCGGCTTTTCAGATCTTCTCTTTATTAGATTCCCGCTTCCCAAAACATATGCCATTAAAGGAAAAAAAAATAGTCACAGCTACTTCTCCCTCTCAAATCTCGCACCTCACAAGCTGGTTTGTTGAGTTTAAGAAATCTATAATGGGAATGAACTTAAAAAGGAAAACTTTAAATAGCACCAGCTTGAAAACGCACTAGCCCACCATTTCTTCCTTACTGCACGAGCTAGTGTGCATGCGATTTGGCTGAGTTCTGGGGGCACATGGATGTCTGTTGTCTCCCAGGTGGTGCACAAGTAGAAACAGCAGCAAGAGCAGATGGAGCTTCCCTTTCTCCAAAGCCGATCTTTGCACGTGTCTGAAAAAGCAGAGCCATGTCCTAGGAAGAGTGCTAAACTTAGGAGAGGCATGAGTTCAGATCCCACCCCAACACATGCATCTGGGCAATGACGTGCAAATCACCATCAGTTTTCTCTTCTGTAAAATGGGCATGATGTATGCCCCCAGTGGAATGGAAACTCCTTGAAGACAAGGACTATTTTGTTTTTCACCCTTGTATCAAAATTACCCAACACATTGCCTTGTTCATAGCATGTATTTAGAAAATATTTACCAGTTTTCATTAAATGTGTCGAATTGATGAGACCCTGGGGGGGAGGAAATTGACCAAATGTGACCTTGTGAAACATCTGGACCTCCAAATCATTGCTCATCCCCTAGTTTTTCAAGTGAATGTTAACTTTAGAGTCTGACCTGAATTCTTTAAGACAGTGAGAGCCCAGTGGTAAGGCTTAGGAATCATCTTATCAACATCTTCAAAATAAAGGAGTGTGTCCAAAGGAACTTAGAGAATTTTTCAACAGTTTCAGAATACTAGATTTTCACCATTAGAAACATCTTCAGGGCTTGCCAATATAATTCATCCCTAAAAAGGAATCACTTTTATGGGAACCTCAGCAAGCTGTCACCCAGCATTTGCTCAAAGACCTCTGCTGGGAGAGAAGTGTGCCAGAAAGTAGAGAGTTTGGTTGAAAAATAGCTTCAAAAATAGAATCTCATGGCCAGATGTGCCTCCAACATTTCTCACTGATGAACAAAACTAGACCTGAAGATTAGTGGCACACCAAACACAGAATACTCCTAGAGTGCTCAGGGAAAATGGGAACAGGATGCAAAGTGTTTCTCTTTACTACTATTTTTAAGAGGGGAGAGCACCATATTATTTTGAGCATCCTTATTTTATGCTGGTCATTAATATATATCACAGTTTACTGTCTCCAATCTGCCCAGTATGTAAAATCTCTTTATTTTTGGCGTTGCAAATTGATTCCCCTTATATACCTCCTGAAGTCACACTGAAGTGATGCCTATTTTCTGCCCTGTCTGTCTTACTACGAGATTTCATTCCAGAGTAATCAAATGTCTTTCTCCTGCTGTCTCTTTCAGTGAAGACAGAAATAGTCTTTGGTTTGGGATGGCTAATTTTGATCCTCTGTCTTAGAAAGGGAGCTCAATGAAAGACTTAAGATAATAAATCATAAATATCAATTTAAGTATGTAATTAGAAAACAGGCATAATGGCCTATTCTTAATGGGAAATATTTGCTACAGTTAAAGCATTAGTTATGTAGAATCAAATATTTTGTAGCCATAATCAACCATCCTAAATATTTTGTAAATCATTTTTTTTATTACCAGAAAAATAGAAGTGAAAATTTAAGCTATAGTTATTGACAGTTTTCTTGGCATCCAATCACTGCAGGGTTTTAGCACAATTATGACAGCCATTTTTTTCTCTCTCAAGAGACCACAGGACCAGGACAGGTCATTAGGCATACCACGCATGACATTCTCTAGTAATGACCTGGATTATTAGGCATCGACTAGAACCTTGATTCTATTTGTCAAGAGTCAATGTGATATGATAGTAAGAATAGTGGGTGGAAATCAGGAGAGACTTGGGGTGAATCATGGCTCCAGCAGTCCCTGGTTGTATGGCCATGGACAAGTCCTCTGTGTCTTCATTTGAATTATGAGCATAACTATACTCCCACATGCAACTGAAAAGGGTATTGTGAAGGCACTGTGTAAAATAATTTTTCAAAGTTATAAGAAATTTTTGTCATCATTATTAATAATTTAGAATAAGTCATGAAATAAAAAATAGATATTATAATAAATAATAGATGGAGACTTCAGTGAAAAAATTCTTATCAATCAAGATTCTATCGAAGAAGGCCTGAGTCAGGCATGGTGGCATAGGTCTGTGATACCTGCTCCTGAAGTCTTTATTTGGTGGTTTTGAGCTACAGTGGGGTTAAAATTGATTGAGTGTCTGCATTGTTAATGACTAATAGGTGAGCCTCTTGTAGAGGGGGGAGAGGAACCATAATACCTATGGATCCCAGTTCAGAAAAAAAAGGTTAAAATTTCTCCCCTGATTAGTACCGAGATGACCATGAGTGGCTGATGTGTACTTCCAGCTAGGATTAGATAAGGAGTCTTCAAAAAAGTCTTCAAAAAAAAAATTAAATAGATACACAGAAGATAGATGACTAAATAAACATATGAGCAAACAAAACATTAAAAACAAGATAAGCCTGCCTTGGCCTTTAGCCAAGGGGACTTATATATCTTGTATCACAATATAATAAGAGTATTAATAATAAAATAATAATAAGCATATTTTGTGTGGCATATTCAATTATAAGTATAATTATTATATTTTTATTATTATAAGTATAATTATAGTTGACATTTCTGCATCATTTTAATATTTTAAAGTTCTTTATGTATATTATCTGATTTGATCTTCACAACAATCCTGTGAATTGGGTGATAAATCAGTCAATAAACATTTAATGAGTACTTACTATGTAGTAGGAATTATTATATGCCACATTTTATAGATGGGGAAACTGAGGCTGAGAGAAGTTAATTGATTTTCCCATGTTCACATAAGTAAGTATTGTGTGAAACAGGATTTGAACTTAGTTCTTCTAGACTCCCCATTGAGGACTCTCTCCACTGTAATGCAGAGCTCCTTCTAGTCCCATGTAAAGCAAGACTCTACTGTCATACTGTTCATCTTACATACACACACATACACACATATACACATATAGGCACATGCACAGTGTACATATATACACACTTGTGTGCACACATATATTGTATGTATATATTTATATATGCATGTTACCATTTTTTGTGCTGGGAGGGCAGGAGGCAGTTCTTAAGAGATAGAAGGAACTCTTGGAATTATCCATTGCACCTCTTCCATTTTTCAGATGCTAGAATTTGGTGGCTCAAAATGTCTAGTGGAGGGGCAACTAGGTGGTACAGTGAATACAGAATCGGCCCTGCAGTCAGGAGGACCTGAGTTCAAATCCAGCCTCAAACACTTACCACTTACTAGCTGTATGACCTTGGGCAAGTCACTTAACCCCAATTGCCCTACATTTCCCCCCTCCAAAAAGCCTCACTGTATTAGTGCCCAACAATGCAGGCACAATAACCCAATTTTGTTTTCTAGTAAGAATAATTAGTTTGAGAAATGCTCGTGCTTTCCTAGCCATTACCTGTTCCACTCAGGATTGTGCCTGTGGTTATTCTGTTGCAGAATGGATGGGGAGCTTGGGGAATCTGGCTGCCAGCTGATGACTACAGGCCATAAGGCATTCATCTCCTTTAGTCTGATTAAATGACTCTAGGGAATTAATCATTTGTGGCCTGATGTAATCTGACCTTTTTGGTTTCATTTGCTTTCTTTTTTCCTTACCATTGCATGTTTTGCCATTTCAGTTCCTCCGAAGATATATGACATCTCAACTGACATGACTGTCAATGAAGGAACCAATGTCACCCTTACTTGCCTGGCAACTGGGAAACCAGAGCCTTCCATTTCTTGGAGACATATCTCCCCATCAGGTAAACGGAAAGATCTTAGTTCTGTTTTTCCTGTTCATTATCCTCCTGTCACTTCATCTAGTCACCCTGTCAGGAATGTCACTGAATGTTTGCCTGCGGAATTGGTAATGTTGACTTGAGTCAGAAAAGCTCTGGTGGTGGTGTTCTTTCATCAAGAAAATCTTCCCTTGTTGATTGTTCTTTTTTTAAGTAGATGAAGTTTTCAATGGAGATATCTTGGGTAAGAAGGTTTATTTTCCATTGAACATTTGTACTAACTCAATCTGAGCTTCACACCTCTAAAACTGAGTATTTCCAAGGGAGGTCACCAGAGACTAAGGAATGTAGAGTCTCATGTGATCGACTCCAAGCTTCTTATCTGACTGGAGGGAAATGTATCCCGAAGAATTAGAGATTATCTGTCCAGAGTAATGAAGAGTAATGTGTCAGAGGCAGATTCCGAAGAGGCTGAGGTTCTGCAGATTGAGCTCTATGCTTGTTAATAATGTTAATGAGTGGTTTAGAACTAGAGGAAAATTTTTGACAGTTGGACCAAACTCACCCCTTTGACAAAGGAAGGAAATTATTTCTGGGATATCAAGTGATTTAGAATCAAAATGAGGGCAGTTCACGGGTCTCTCATTTGGGACTGGAACCCAGGATGTCCTGGTTCTAGGTTCATGCCCAATAAGCAAAGTCCAATCAGTATTTATCGAAAAATGAGCACTTAACATTTTCCTTAGCTCCAGAGCTGTTTTTTTAATCAAGTTAAGTGAAATCCATTTTTTAAAAAAGATTATCTTCATGTTTTATCAAAGAAATTGAAGGCAACTTTAATGAGGATGGCATGTTTTAGGAGGTTTATCTCATTTCAGGAACTAGGGCTTGATTAGAATTGTTTTATATACTTTTAGAGGAAATCACTTCCCACGGGCTTGATGTGAAGGATTTTGAAAATCGAAGTCATAATGGAACGCTTTGTGTGGGCGCTGAAATTTGTGATTTCACTTTAGTCTGCTAAGGCCTTCTTTAATGTCCTTTCTGCTTAAATGTCTTGGAGCTTCCCCATTTAGCCAGGAGGACTAACGAGACTTACCCATATCACATGCTTAATATTTGTAGTAATGTAAGAAAAATCAATATGACTCCATTACACACTTAGGAACATGCATTTACAACCTTGATGATATTCCTGGAATACAAGAGCTTCTCTCATCTCTCCCTGGCTAATAGAAACTTCTTGTTATCTCAGGAAGACTAATTAGAAAGCATATTAACCCCTGGGTTCACACAGATTATTGGTTTATCTGAGCAGGCCACATAAAGGTATTTGCTGTAGTACCAGACCTGTTACTGACTGATCAGCCTTAGATAAGCCATTTAACCTTGATGGCTCAACTCCCTTCATCCCCCACTTCTACACCTCAAGCATTGTGTTGGTATCGGTACATGTTCTACTCACCCAGGTCTCAACATTTCTACCACTTAGGAGACAGATGGACCTAAGTCCATATCATGGATGTGAGTGTGTATATACACATATGTGTGTATGTATATAATTAAAATAGAATATAGTTGAAAATTATATCACCCTCTTTCCAATCTGGTGATGAGCCTTCCCCCAAAATGATCTAGGCTGGTCTTTAGTCAATAGCATTTTAAAATCTGTGGATTAATGGATTATAATACTGATTCAAGAATCAAATTCCATAAGTTCAAATCTTCCCTCTGATGCTTACTATATTTGTGGCAGTTGACAAGTCACTCATCCTGGACCTCAGTCTCTTTACATTTCAAATTAGTAGATTGGACTAGCATCCACAGAGGGCCCTCTACCTCTGTGATCCTATGATCCTAATGAAGAAAATCTAGGTTTATATGATTCATCAGAATTCATGCTCTGATTGTGTGGGAGCCTGAGGTCACCTCCAGGTCACAGTGTGGCATTGTGTGGGAGCCCGGGGTCATTCCAGGTCACAGTGTGACATCAGAGTATTGACCCTCTTATATTAAAACGGACAGGGTAGTCAAATCATAAGATCATAGCTTTAATAGAAATGGCTTTAGAGTTCATCAAAGCCACCCCTCTCTTTTCATTTTCAGATCAGAAAATGACTGTAGCTGAGCTTTTTGGCAGTCTACATGTATTACATAAGGTTGGCATGTGTTCAGGAATACTATTCACTGACTTAAGATGATAAAATTTGAGCTGGAGGGGGCCTTAAGTCTATTCCAAGCCCCACAGTTTAGAGATTACGAAGGCCTTGCATGTCACCATGTAAATAGACCATTCCCGCTGGGGTCAATGAATCAGTATAATGTCTCTTTAACCAAGTATGTAGATCCAATAGCCAGGTCCTTATGTGTTCTCAATTTCTGTGCTCCCTCTTCAAATCTAGAGCTGAGTCACGGACAATTTTGTGCATTGCTAAGGCTTCCCACTTCAATTTCTGACACTGAGAAACTCTTTTGGTCACCCAGTGACCACAGTGCACATAATCTAACCCTATTCTTACCATGTAAAATTAATGGCCATTGTCACATTGCTTATTTGTCTGGCTACCCCTTTTTAAAGCTGGTTATCTACTTTGCAGGGTATGGGCAGCAGGTGGCAAATGCAACTTGATGGCATCTTGTCCTACTTGGGACCGTTTACGTTAAAAAGTTGAATATTTGAAAAGAGCATTGCCCACTCAAAGCAACGACTGTTCTCCACTTTTTAGGGAAAATGAGAGAATTCATTATTGGCCAGGATAACCAAATATTAAGTTGGTTTCTATACGAAAAAATACGGGCAAAGATGTGCATTTCATTTCCAAGTAAGAAATGAATTTTAAAACCATATTTCTTAGAAATGTTTCAATGCCCCTCATTTTCACTTATTTTCTTTTTTTTTTAAGCAATTGGGGTTAAGTAACTTGCTCAAGGTTACACGGCCAGGTGTTTCTGGGTGGGTGCTAAGTGTCTGAGCCCGGGATTCGATCTCCAGGTCTTCTCAACACTGGAGCCAGTGCTCTTACTCGCTGTGCTACCTGGCCGCCCCCATTTTCACTTATTTTCAATGAGCATTTATTATCTAAGGCCATCTTGTCTCTGTAGATTATAAAACCTCCAGAGCTATTAACACACTGATGTGGCCTAGTACCTTCTCCCTTCTGTTCAGGCCACAATTATAACTGAGACATTTGAAGTATCTTCTTTAAATGTGAATCGAAGTATGTGATATTGATAAAAAAGTGTTTGAACATGACATCAGATCCTTTAACATTCCTTATTCTTCCCCTGGATCCCTTATCCCTTCCTGGCCCTCCCAGACTCTTTTCATCTGGGTGCGCTGTAGAGGAAAAGATCCCACCCCACTGCCTTCCTGAGAGCACATTGCCTTTCAACCCAATTGTACAATGGGTTCTTCCACAGACTCTGCATTTCACCTTCCTCCTAATTTGCTTTCAATAGCCTTTCTCCTGTGTCTGGAATGCTCTCACTCTTCATCCCAAAATGCCCCTTAGAATGCCTGCCTTTTTTGAGACTCAGTTCTGGTGGCCCCTCCCACCACAGGTCTTCCTGATCTGTGGGTGTTTATTCCCTCATCAAAGGAAAGATTTCTTTATCTGTTCCAATGTCCCTCTCCAACCCTTCACCACAAGAAAGAGACCTTAGATTTTGGTTTTTTATCACCGTATCTCTCACAGTGCTCTGAACATAGTAGGTACTCAACAAAAGTCCCATTACATTTGAGTTGTCCTCCCCACTCATGTGACTTCTTCAAATGGAAAATGAAGATTTAGAAAGAACCAATCAGACAATGGCCTGAGGTATACTTATTAAGTACTTGTTATGTGTCTCTTACTGTGCAAGGTATAGGGGAATATAAATTTAAAAAAATGAAGCAGCCCCTACCCTCAAGGAGCTTATAGTCTCTTTGAGGTGGCAGCAGGTGCACATAGAAGTATAGACAAAATACAGACACAAGAAATCCAGGGTCATGTGAGGGAACACTAGTGTTTGTGGTGAACCAGCAATGCCCCACACAAAAGGTCCTTGAAGGAAACAAGGTATTCTAAGAATCAGTCACAAAGAAGGAGTTTAAGGATAGAGTTCTACTTTACAAAAGCCCGGGCAGAAGAGATATAATATGCAATGTTACAGGAACAGTCAGAAGGCCAATGTGGCTAGAAATCAGTCTGTGAGGAGGAGTGATTCATGAGAAGCCTAGAAAGGAAGTTTGAAAGGTTTGAAATGCCAAACAAAGGACTTTTGCGATTGATGCTGGAGGAATTAGGGTAACACTGAAAATTATTGAGCCTGAGAGTGACATGGTCAGACACATGCTTAACCAACATCACAACTGGCTGGAGAATTGAATGAAGGGAGTGGAGATTTGAAGGGGAGTGTACCATTAAGCAGCTGTTATAACAGGTGAGGCAAGATATGACAAGGGTTAGACCTGTGGCCGTATGTATCAAGAAATGTGTGCAGGGAGCACCAATATGGCAGCAATAGGTTGAATAGATTGAGTAAGGGAGAGACAGGAATCAAGCAGGACTCTGAGGCTGGATAACTGGCTGACTAAAAGGACATTATTCTACTCAACAAAAAGAGGGGAAATGTGAAGAAGGGTAGATTTTGGCAGAAAGGTGGTTGTCAGTTTATACATGTTGAATTTGAAATGCCTACAGGATATCCTGTCTGGAATTTGTAGTAGGCAGTTTTTGATGTAGCCACTGTAGGTCAAGAGAGATTTGTACTGCCTGTATAAAACTATGAGTCATGAGCATAGGGATGTTCATTAAACCAGTGGGAGCTAATGAGTTCACTAATAGACCACAGAGAAAGAAAAGAAACAGCAGAGAACAGAGCAGTCAAGTACACCTGTGGTTAGCCACTGGGATATGACTAATCATTTGGCAAAGGAGACGGAGGAAGAATGGTCAGATGGGTAGGAGAAGAACCAAATGTGAACACGGTCATGTAAACAGAAAGGACAGCGTAGGTAGTAGGTACATCCATTGGAATATGTAGTTAAGTGTTCAGTGCTACATAAGGTCAAGAAGGGTATAGAATGAAAAAAAGTGATTGGATTTGACAACTGAGAGATCACTGATGGCTTTGAAGAGAGCAGTTTCAATTGAATGATGAGATTGGAAGCCAAATTAGAAGGGGGTTTAAAGCAGGGAAAGCAGAAGATGTGCAGGGTGAGACTATAGATAGCTATGTCAAACCTGCCAGTAGTAAGTGATTCTCCATTCCTTGCAGTAGGATGTAGAGCAGCATAGCCGGGGTCCAAAAGCCCTGTGTTCAATGACAGTCTATGACCATAGCTGATGACATTTGGCAAATCACTTAGCATCTTTGGGCCCCTTGTTCTCATTTAAAAAATGAGGGGACTTCTAAGGTTCTTGACACCTTCAGATTTATGGCCCTAAAATCCCATGATCCCACTGTTTTCTCACCTCCTAGTCTTACTCTGATGTCTTTTGTTTCCAGGGGCAAACAGCCAGAGCTGGGGGATTTCAGCTCATCTAGCTTGTGCCTCCTTCCTCATGGACAGTTCATACATTTGTGACAATCTCTCCTGTAGATCTGGCCCCTGTTTCTACCACCGGCTTGTTTAGTTGACAGAACTTGTTTTTTTTTTTAAGAAGCAAATTCTTTGAACACTTGGAACTGTACTTTGAGCCTTATGAAACATCGGAGTAGTTATTAAACATGAATTCAAAGCCATTCTTTCATCCTTAACGTGGTTCAATTCTCAGATGCGCCACATTTCCAAATATCCAGAAGATAGAGATTTCCCATGTACAAATAACAGCTGCTGCTAAGCAGGACTGCCCATGTTCATTGGTTTGTGTTGAATTTCTTTTGTTTTCCCAAACTAGAACATTCAGTTTTATGTAAATTTGGTGAGCAAATACTGCATGCAAGGCAACCCTGATGGGTTCTGGGACATATATAAAGCTAAGCAATACTCTACCACTGTCCTCAAGGAGCTTTTAATTTAGATTTATAGAATCACAGAGTCATCTCTCTTCCAGCTTTAAATCAGTGATTCTTTGAGTCTAGTGGGACAGATGAGACACACAAGAATAGAGTACAAGAACACAAGGGCATACGAACAAAAAGTTAAAGGAGTCTGCAGGAATGGAGGGCATGTCTGCCTGGGGAGCAGGATAAAGAACATCAAGGGAGGTTTCCTACAGAATGCAGCCTTTCAACTCAGCCTAGAAGGTCAGGGATGATTCCTGTAGGCAGAGATGGAAGAGGGGGGCTTCCACCTAGGGAACAGCATGAAAAGAAGGGCACAGACCATGAAAAGCATGGGACTTGTGGCGGGAACAAACTTATTAGAAACTGGGGCAAAAGGTGCTCCAGAAGACCCCAGGCAAAAAAATGCTTTTTTTAAAGTTTCATCCATAAATCTACACGAGGCTTTGAAGTATTTCCCCGATTCCAGATGTGTTGAGCTGGCATCATCAATGCACCCAAAAACATTGGGACAGTTTTTTGGAAAAGCATGTAGCTGTAACAGCAACAGCAGTGACAAGTGACACACTGCCTTTCCAAATGATCCACCGGCATGATTCCATCTGAGCTTCTCCTGATCCCACCAGCAACTAGTGACTTCCTCTCATATTACCAAAGATTTATGGGGTGATTTTATTTATAAATGTATGAAAATATATGTATATACGTGCACACATCTATGCGTATATGCATCTGTTGTGTATATTCCTTAATTATTAGCCGAAGTATTTGAAAATGATGGCTGTGAGGATGAACATCAGAGAAGCTTGTATTACTGTGATCCTGTTGTCTGAAAACAACTGCAAAAAATAGTTTCCATTTTCCAAGTGCCACTTGTCTTTATCGATCATGACTGGTTACTCTAAGTATCACTTTAGTTTTTGCTTTTTGAATGTTATAATGTTTTCAAGTTTTACTTGTATTGTCAAATGTATCCCTCTCCCCAGCCTTTATCAGGGCCCACCCTTTTAAAAAGGAGCAAAAAAGAGGGGGTAAAGCAGATCAGAGGAATAACCAACCCACTGAATAGCTCTCTTATTTGTGATCCACATTGGTTATTTTTTTTCTATAAATATTCTTAATTTCCTTGTTTTCTTCACTGTTAAAGAAAAAAAATAGGGCACTCCTTTGGAATGTTTGAGTGCTGGGCCAACCTAGCAGGGGAACTAATGAACAGGCTATAGGTATGATCTTCAAGATCCTGGATTTGTGGCCAAACCACTGGCTGTGCACTTTGTTCTGGATGGGGAAAGGATGAAATCAATGACACTTGCCCTTGTGGGTGGGGGTAAATCAGGTGAACCTGCAAGCTTCTCTGAAGACATTGTAGGAATCCAGGATCTCCAGGTTGGGAGCTCCCATTCTCAGTTCCATTGTATGCCTTCCTGGATGGGGAGCTTTTGTGAATTTACATAATTACATTACATAATGGATAGTTATATAATAAAGAGTCTCCCAAATGATGCCAACTTAAACGTTTACCATGACATTGTAGAACTTGATTTATATAGATTCAATTACAATTACTTTTTCATTTTCCTTTAATTTTCTTTATAAATTAAACTTGTATTTGCCTGTTTAAAAAAAATCCCTTCTAGTTGTAGCTGGTGATTGGTAGATGATTTTAGATTGGATTTAGAACTTTGAATACATGTTTCAGTGTTCCAGTATTTTAAAACATGCCAACTTCTGAACAATGAACTTTATATCACATTGAGTCAATGAGGAAACCTAGTCAGAGAACAGTAGGTTCTCAGCATTGGATGGGACCTTCATTAGTAGCCATCTAGCTCATATGTGAGCGAGGATGCCCTCAGGCCTTGGCCGGAAGACCTTCATGAATGCTTTTGGGGCAGCTTTGATTGAGAGGAAACCTTTCTTTACCAGCATTTCATCTTTTCTTTGTGATATCCATTCATCATTTCTAGTTCTGATCTCCAGGACTAAGCAAAGTCTCCTACCTCTCCCACACGAAACCCCTTTAATAGCTAGAAAATAACTACAATAATCCCCATAAGTATTCTCTTCTCCAAGCTCAGCACCCCCATGTTCTTCAGTGGCTCCTCATTTTCCATGAACCCAAGCTCCTTTATCATCCTGTTTACCATTCTCAGGGGGGCCAGTCAGATGGTGCAGTTTTTAGAACTCAGGGTCTGGAGTCAGAAATATTCATCTTCCTATGTTCCAATCTGGCCTCAGACACTTTCCAACCATGTGACCCTGGACAAGTCACTTCACCCTGTTTGCCACAGTTTCCTCATCTATAAAATGAGCTGGAGGAGGAAATGGCAAACTTCTCCTGTATCTTTGCCCGGAGGACACCAAATAGAGTCGCGAAGTGTCACATTTGACTGGAGAATGGCTCAACAACAGCTTACCCTCCTCTGGTCATTCTCATGTACATCAGTGTCCTTGAGATAGAGGACTCAGAGATGAATGCAATATCCCAGAGACAGTTTGACCAGGCCAGACAAGGACAGTTAAAAGTTGGACAGAAGAAAGAAAATGCACAATGAACAATTCAATTCTCGTAAATTGTTCTTACAAATTGTTTTAAGAAATGTGAATTTCTTGGAAAATCGTGCCCTCATTCTTGAATATTAGTTTGTCCTTTTGGCCATTGGAGAATATCAACTTAGATTTTTGTTGAACCAAAGCTTATATTTTTCCAGTACCCATGTTTTGCTCCCCCACTACACACACACACACACACACACACACACAGACACACACACACACACACACTGCAGTGTTTACGTTAGTCTGTAAAAAGAATGGAAATTCTGACCTATCCTTTTATTATAAAATTTTTTGCTCACTCAGAACAGGAATTTAAGCTATTTACTTAGACTTCCAAAGAGTAATGCTTTTTTTTAAGTAGAAAGAGAAAAAACAAAATGAATTTTAGAAAAGGGTATAATTCTATTTGAGAAAAAGTGTCCACCTGCCTCCTGTGATGTAGGGAGTGAACATATATAACCAAGGAAGAATTGACGAGAGTTAGTTGCTATGCTAGATTTTTCCTCCAGTATTATTGTCAGAATAAAATAATCAATTTCATCTGAGGATGTTACAATTACTGATCAGTTGCAATAAAAGTTGTATTACCTCTCTGGAGTCAAAATAAAAGGTATAACTAACTGCCCGGTCAGAGCAGATCTCTGATTTTACAGGGCAGCTATTCCAACCCTCTCGTTGTGCAGAGAAGAGAACAACTGAGCACCTGTAGAGATGAAGTCACTTAGCCCAGTTGTGGGGATTATCAATGACGGAGCCAACATTTAACCCCAGTTCCTGTGGCTCCGAAATAAGAGTACTTCTTAATAAATGACAGATTTGACAAAACACAATATTGAAAACAAAATTATGTTCAGATAAAAAAGAGGAGATAGATAGATAGACACAGAGAGATGATAGACAATAGGCACCTGATAAACACTTGATACAGGATATATAAATGGATATATAGATATATCAGAGGTAGATATATATGGCCAAATCATAGATATATGATAGACATGCATCTGGTGGCATAGAGCAGAGAGAGCTGAGCCTGAGACTCATCTTTCTGAGTTCAAATATGGTCTCAGGTATTTACTGGCTGTGCAACTATGGTCAAGTCTCCTTTTTGCCTCAGTTTCCTTATCTGTAAAATGAGCTGTAGAAGGAAATGGCAAATCACTCCAGAAATTTTGCCAAGAAAACCCTAAATGGTGTCTTGAAGAGTTGGTCATGACTGAATAACAACAATATGGGAGATAAATTGTAGAGAGATAAATAAGAGATGATGCATAGCTAGATATTTGATTTTTTAGGTTTTTACTCCAGAAATGCATGCAGGTTAGACTTTATCATAAAAATACTTCAACTTCGACTGATTCCCCTCTGAGCCCTCTTAGAGTTTGTCCCAAATGTTGAGAAATTTGATCCCCCCTCTAAAGATCATCCTTTTGCCTTCTATGAAAATGTCACAAAGAGTCTCCCTAGAAGTAGGTCAACATTCAATGACTCCCATCATCATAAAGAAATTCCATGACATAGTATGACTGTAGTTATTACTTTTTCTAGAATGAACAAAATAAAAAAACATACATTCATATAAAATCAGAGTTTATTTTCCATGAAATCCCTAGGTAAACAAATTTATTTCCTATGTTATCCATTTTTTAAATTTCAAATCCACATATGTTTCTTAGGGTGCATTTATTAGATGCAAGGCATTTGTGATATGTAGCTTCTGTCTTACGTCCTAATGAGGGAGAAGTCCACAAATGGTATTGAGTCTTCTGTGGTCATTCAGTTTCTTCCTCTGTACAATTTGAGTAATAATTAATTAAGTTGTCTACCCCATAAGGTTTTTACTGGGGAAAACATTGTGCATATCTTTAAATTCTATATAAATATTTAAATATCATCATAGCAAAGGATAGACAAGGTATATGAGGAAATGTTGGAGGGAGCGACTCTTCACTTTCATTCAGGAACACTAGGGAATCCTGGACAGTGGATGTCATCCAAGATGAATTTTGAAGGTAGAAAGGGGCTTTAACAGACAAAGATAAGGGGAGTCCTTTCTAATTATAAGAGATGAGCTGGGAAGAAACACAGAAATAGATAAATAAGTCAATTGACAAGTATTTATTAATAGTCTTTGATATCTCTGGAAGTATCCTAAGCACTGTAAATAAAAAGGCAAAATTGCCACCTTCAAAGAGCTTGTATTCTCTTGATGAAGACAAATTTGTGCCTGGGTAGATATATACAAAATAAAAATTAGGTGAAAAGATGGAATGAGAATGGTTGGATGGATGAGCACAGGTTGGCAGGAGCATGGAATTATGTGAGGAGAAAGCCTGTCAGATAAATCCAGATATATAGATTGGAGACATATTGTGGAGACCCTTGAATGCCAGAGCAAGGATAAAATTATGTTTAATTCCACAACTGAGATATAATTAATGATAATTATAAAAATTAGGTTTTTTTTTCAAGTAGAGGAGTCATGTGACCATAGTGGAACACCAGAAAACTTTCTTGGCAGTGGTATCAAGAATGGACTGAAACAGGGTCAGGGACCCAGTGTTCTGGTGATAGGATATAGAGCTGGGAAAGGACCTTGGAGCTCAACTAATTCAGTTCCCTCGCTTTAGAGATAAGGTAGCCAATGCTCAAGTAGTTTATATAAAGATTTAATTTGGTAAAATGAATAGAATGCTGACCTCTACATCAGGAAGAACTGAATTCAAATTCCATTTCAGATATTTTGTAACTGTGCAATCCTGGATGAATCATTAAACTTTTATTAGCCCCAGCACCCAATTTTGAAGCATGACACATTGGTGGACATGGATCACTATAGCTGTCTTTTAAGGCTCATTTTAAAAGACAATAACAGTCATGTTTATAGAATTAGTTACAGTCATTGGAGCAAGCTGTTGTGGATTCCAATATGGCCTTTCTATATAGACTGCATGAAGCTTTTGAAATCCCATCAAATTTTGATTTTAGGATGGCAGCAAGCAGGCAAAGTGTATAGAGCTCTGGACCTGGAGTCAGGAAGACATGAGTTCAAATCCCAGACACTTAGTAGGGCATAGATACTTATTATTGTACAGTAACATGATACCCTGCTTCTTGAGGGAAATCATAGAATCCTAAAGCTTTTCAGAATGATTTCAGAGACTGTCAAGTTCAACATCTATATAAAAGAAAGTTTGCTTTACAGTTTTCATTGAGCCTTTACTTAAACTTCTAGGGTGCCTATACTCAGACATCTCATTTCCCTTTAGAATAGTTCTGCATGATGGGGAATATGGTTCTGTATTGTTTTCCTTATTTGAACATTTATTCTACATCTCTCTATCAGTTATGTGATGTTCCACATTTTTGTTTCCAGAAATCTAGTGGTGCAGATTTCATCCCTCTTTTCTACATCATCTCCTGAAATACTTAAGAACAGTCAGCATATGTCTCTACCACCCACCATCAAGTTTTCTTTTTTCTATGACTCTTATTTTCATAGCAGTTTCTAAAACTTCTGTTATAATATTTGCAAAGAGGCAGGGAACAGTTGAAATGAAACCAATCTTGACCTTCTTTTTCCTGGGCAATGCTCCAAAAAGATGTCCCCCTATTACATCTTCATCATCTTCATCATCATCATCATCATCATCATCATCATCATCATCATCATCATCTGTTGTCTTGACAAACTATGAGTGTAATACATCTTTAGAATATGCACATGATAGAAGTATGTGGGAGTATGGGAGAACAGTGGTTTCAATCCAATTACACGACAAAATCCATAGTTGCTTATGTAATGCTCTTCCTCTTATTGGATCATGAATTCTTCCCTTCCCCATGGATCTGACAGGTAGACTATAGCTTGTTTTCTAACTTGCTTATGGGGTCATCCTTTGTGTCTAAATCATGTACCCATTTTGATCTTATCTTGGCATATGATGTGAAAAGTTGTACTATACCTAGTTTATGTCCTATGGTATTCCAGTTTTTCCAGCATTTTTGTCAGATAATGAGTTCTTTTCCCAAATGTTGGGGATTGGGGTTTTATCAAACACTAGGTCACTATGGTCATTGAATACTTTGTCTTGTATACTTAATCTATTCCACTGACCCATCACTTTATTTCTTAACTGGTATGAGATCATGATTATTACTTTCTAATATGGTTTGAGATCTAGTATTGCTATGCCAACTTCTTTTGTATTTTTTTTGATAATTCCCTTGATATTCTTGACCTTTTGTTCTTCCAGATGAATATTGTCATTTTTACTAGCTCTATAAAATATTTTTCAGTATTTTGATTGGTATGACACTGAATAAATGAATTAGGTTGAGAAAAAATTATAATTTTTATTATATTGTCTCAGCCTACATGAGCAATCTATATTTTTACAATTGTTTAGATATGACTTTATTTGTGTGAAAACATAATTTGTAGTTGCATTCATATAGTTCCTGGGTTTGTCTTCGCAGATAGACTCCAAGTATCTTATATTATATAAACTTAAATTTTATAAATTTAAAATTAAAAAATAACTTAAATTATATAAGCAATATATATATATATATATAATTTATATATAATAAACTATATAAGCAATAGTTTGCAATTATTTTAAATGGAATTTCTCTATTGCTTGCTGCTGGACTTTGTTGGTCAGATAAAGGATTGTGGATTATTTATGTGGGTTTATTTTATATCCAGCAAACTTTGCTAAAGTTGTTAATTATCTCAAATAGTTTTTAAGGGGTTCTCTAGGGTTTCCTAAGCATACCATCATATCATCTGGAAAGGGTGATAGTTTTGTTTTTTCATTGCCTATTCTAATTCCTTCAATTTCTTTTTTTTTCCCTCTTATTGCCACAGCTAACATTTCTAGTACTATTTTGAATAACAGTGGTGATAATGAACATCCTTGCTTCATCCCTTATTTTAGTGGGAAAAATTCAACCTTCTTCCCATTACAGATTATGCTTCCTGATGGTCTAAGATAGATGTTGCTCATCATTTTAAGGAACACTGCATTTATCCCCATGCTCTCTTAGTGTTTCAATAAGAACTAGTGCTGTATTTTGTCAGGAACCTTTTCAGAATCTATTGAGATAATGAAATCATTTCTGTTGGTTTTATCAGTGATATGGTCAATTGTGTTGATAGTTTTCCTAATATTGAACCAACCCTTCATTCCTAGTATAAATCCCACCTGGTCATAGTGTACTAATCCCTGTGATATATTGCTGTGATCACTTTGATAGAATTTTGTTCAAAGTGTTTACATCAATATTCATTAAGGAAATTGATTTATAATTTTCATTCTCTGTTTTAGCTCCTATTGGCTTAGGTATCAGCACCTTATTTGTATAATAAAAGAATTTTGATAGGACTTCTTTGTCTATTTTCCCAAATAGTTTACATAGTATTGGGATTAATTGCCCTTTAAATATTTGATAGGATTCACTTGTGAACCCATCTGGCCATGGCATTTTTTCTTAGAGAGTTCATTAATGACTTTTTCAATTTGGTTTTCCAATATGAGATTATTTAGACATTCTATTTTCTGAGCTGTTAATTTGTACAATTTATGTTTTTTGTAAATATTCATCAATTGCATTCAGATTGTCAGACTTATTGGCACATATTGGAAAAAATATGTCCTAATGAATGCTTTAATTTGTTCTTCATTGGTGGTAATTTCATCCTTTTAATTTTCTTTTTTATATTGGGTATGTGGTTTTCTCCTTTCTTTTTAATCAAATTAACCAATGGCTTATCTATTTTTTTCCCATAAAACTAGCTACTAAACTTATTTATTATTTCATTAGTTCAAAAAAAGGTAAGGGAGAAGCCCTTAGTGGGGATATTATCATATCAATGCCAATGAGTTGGTATGCAGTTAAAAAAAAAACTAGAAAAAGAACAAAAATTTTTAAGTCCCCAATTTATTACCAAATTGGAAATTCAAAAATAAATAAATAAAGATGAAATGAAGAAAATTGAATTTAAGAAAACCATTGAATTAACAAATAAGAATAGGAGTTGATATTACCAAAAAATAAAATAAAATAAAAACATCGGTTAATATGATTTTTTAAAGGAGAGAAGAAAATCAAATTACCATTATCAAAAATCAAGCAGGTGAATATACCATCAAAGGAGATGAAATCAAAGCAATTATGGAGTTATTTTGCACAATTATATGCCAATAAACTTAACAACTTAAATAAAATGGAAAAATATTAACAAAAATTCAAACTGCCCAGATTAGCAGAAGAGGAAATAGAATATCTAAATAGACCTATTTTAGAAAAAGAAATTAAACACATAAACAGAGCCTCCTAAGGGAAAAAAAAAAACCACACCTGGAGCAGATGGATTTCCAAGTGAATTTTTTCAAATATTTAAAGATAATCTAATTCTTATATTGAATAACTCATTTGGAATAATAGGCAATGATGGGTTCTACCAAATTCCTTTTATGAACTAAATATGATATTGATATCTAAACCAGGAAAAATAAGAACAAAGAAAGAAAATATAGACCAATTTTGTTAGTGAATATGGATAGAAAAACACTAACTCAAATGCTAGCTAAAGATTATAACAAGTGATTACAAAGAATATCCATTATAAACAAATGGGATTCATACAGCTTATTGTTTAAAATTAGGTTATGTAACTTCCAATTAATTTATGATATCTCTTACCATTGTCCCTTGTTGAATGCAACTTTTATTGCATTATTATCTGAAAAGAATATATTTAATATTTCTGCCTTTATACATTTGATTTTGACATAATACATGGTCAGTTTTTGTGTAGGTGCTATGTGCTGCTGAAAAAATGTATATTCCTTTCTATTCCCATTCAGTCTTTTCCAAAGTTCTATTATATCTAACTTTTCTAAAATTCTATTTACCAATATTTACTTTCTTTCTTGTTTATTTCTTGTGTGGATTTGTTGAGTTGGAAGAGAGTTCATTTGAGGTCCCCAAGTAGTACAGTTTTCCTGTCTATTTCTTCCTTTAACTCAATTAGTTTCTCCATTAAGAATTTGGATAGTATGCCATATATATGTTTAGTAATGATATTGCTTCATTTTCTATGATAACTTTAGCAAGATATAATTTCCTTCCTTATCTCTTTTAATTAGATATATTTTTACTTTACCTAAGATCAGAATTGTTGGGGTGGCTAGATAGTGCCGTAAATAGAGCACCAGCCCTGGAGTCAGAAGGACTTGAGTTCAAATGTGGCCTCAGACACTTAAAACTTGCTAGCCATTCATTACTATTGCACATGACACCATAAACTCCCATAGAGGTAAAGGTGATACCACCCCCTCTCCTGCCATGAACATACCCTTCATCCTCCTGTCCCTGAAAGAACTGCTACAAAAAGAAAGAAGGAAGGAAGGAAGGAAGGAAGGAAGGAAGGAAGGAAGGAAGGAA
>NW_027185852.1:3847815-3882459 GCF_028583685.1 Petaurus breviceps papuanus
GGAAGGAAGGAAGGAAGGAAGGAAGGAAGGAAGGAAGGAAGGAAGGACTACTACGACATTCTTAGTCTCTCCACATTAAAACTCTTGGTCCCCATCTCTGCTGGTTACAAAGCACAGGAATCTGTGAAACTATCTAAGCCTCAGTTTCTTCATCTATGAAATCACTATTGGCTGTCTTTTTGATAGATGATTGTTGTGAAGATGAGAAAAGCTAATCCATGTTAAATACTGTGTGAATGAGAGTTGTTATCATCATCAAAATCACTATTATTTTTTTTCCACCAACTTGGCAAAACAAAAGTTTGTTCTGGGGCCAAGGGCAGACTATTTGTTAATTTGTTGTCCAGCATTTGGCTTAGTTCCCTGTTCGAGGTTTCTGCCACTCTTAGTGGATGCAGATGCTTTTGGCTGGAGGATAACCAGGGCTTCTGGTGTTCTAGTCTTATTCTGTCTATGAAAGTGTCTTCAAGACAATAACCATTGTTGTAAGATAGCAAAGGAACAGAATGGAGTGTCTCTTACCAAGCCCAACCCAGTCTGCTCTGTTTGCATTCAGTCCACTGTGGAAATGGGGAAAGTGGATCTGATGTGTTCAGAGCAGAAAACCAGCAGCAATGCAGGTTTGACATCTTATTCTCAGGAGCCCATGGAAGCCAATAGAGATTGTTTGGAGAGGCAGCAATGTGGAATATGTTTGCTCATGAAAGGACTATTTAGTCTTCTGTTTACAGACATGGAGCGAATGGAGTCCAGCAGGCACACAGATAAGGCTCAACCCCAAAAGGTCTTTTTTTTATCGTGTATATGTTTGTGTGTATGTATAATTTTGTTATAATTTTTTGTTGTTGTGGTTGTTCTTGCAACCCACATGAAATTAAGAAAAAATGTATTTTAGGTTGGGTAAGTAAGGGAAAAAATACTGGATTTGAAATCAGAGGATCTGGGCTTCAATCTCAGTTCTGCTACTTACTAGTATAACCAAGGGCAAGAACCTTACCTACCATACACACTGGCCCCAATTCCCAGAGTTTCTAATTTATGAAAAAGAAGGCGCAAGAAGGGATTGGGCTAGTTGTCTTCTCTCATCACTCTCAGTTCCCAATCTTTGATCCTCTGCACATTCCACTTTGCCTCGTCCAGTTACTCTGTGCTGAAATTATTTTCTTTCTTCCCAATTCAATGGCCTGGATGCCTGGAACAAGTCTGGATTTGCCATCTGTCCTTGTAAAGCTCCAAGGAATGTGGATGCTCACTCCTCCTTTGCTCATTGTGTATAACAGGAAGTGCCTTCCTCTCCCAAGGCCATCTCCTGCTCTGCTTGCAACAGCCGCGTCTTGGAACCTGCCTCCGCCATCTTGACATGTTAGAGAACATATGCCAACTTGTCACGTAAAACAGAAGGAAGGAAGGAAACGATTGGGTCTAGTTTCCAAATAGGCAGAACAACTTCTTCCTGCACAGCTGTTGCAATCTGACTTGCCATAGAAACTGGTTTAGCATCTAGTTTTTATGGACAGTGAATGTGGTAAATAAATAAAGCTTGTGTCTGAGCTTCCAGAAACCTGACAATGACAACAAGAGGAGTGATAATATAAAACCAGACTTGCTATGGATTTGTAAGGAAGACCTAAGAGAAATGACTAGCCTGGGACTTAGGAAGGCCTGGGTTCAGGTCCTACCTCAGATACATCCTAGCTGTGTGAGCATGTATGTCACAACCTCCCAGAGTCGCAGGTCACTCTCCAGGGTTACAGTAAGAGCTGGAATCCATGTAGTGGCTGAAGCCTTGTGAATTACTGTGCAAGTATGGTTATATGTCATTTAATCTTAACAAAAACTCTGGAGGTAGGTGCTATTATTTTCTAACCCCATTTTATAGATGAAGAGCCTGAGACAGACGGAGATTAATGGCTCACCTAGCCAGAATAATTCGGAGGCACCACGTCAATTCAGATCTTCCTGGTTTCAAGCTTAGTGTTCTGTCCATTCTACAACCTATAATGTAAGGACCAGTCAATATCTGCATAGATGGCACACTCATGCTTGTTGAAACTATAGTTCTCATAAGGACTCAAGGTAAGATGCAAGATTAATGGGTTTAGTCTATGCTAGGGTCTCGACCTGAACCTTTGCTTTACGGAATCACAGTTTGAAGGGAAGCAGAAACTGAACTGGAAGAGGAATCCATCCCCCACCCCACCACCACCAACACAGTCCTTGAGAAGTGGTTAACCAGTCTCCGATTCCTTTTATTCTTTCTGAAACCATATATCCCTAGAGTAATTTCTACATTGATGACTGGCTAAGCAGATATAAATGGGTTGAGTGGCATATAATTTCACCTTCTTCATGTAACTAGAATGTGGATTAGTCTGAAGAAGCGCTATGAAAAGGGCCATGGGCTGCCCATCACAAAATCCAGACTGCATATTATATCATGGCCCACATGATGGTCATTATAATAACCAATTTTGATCCTAAAGATCAGCAATGAGATTGGATTCTACTGGAAAAGAATGTGATATGGACTACCTAATCCTGTCCCTGCATTGGTTATTTTTGTAAACCTGCTTATCTTTTTTATAACTAAGAGACTACTTCTAGGTTTAGGGCCCATAATACAGCACCAGTACTTAGTCCAGTGCATAGAAAATAGCAGGAATATAACATATTCTCGTTGAAATAATTAATATATAAACAAAAAGACTTTAATAAAATGTTTTCAGACATTTGTCTTTTTTGCCATCACTTACTTTTTGGACCCACTCCCACACTCCCTTGATGGTGCACAGGACCTCAGTGCTCTGAGGGAAGGCTGTCTCAGTCTCATTATACTTGGTTCACCGTCACAGGTATGGGCAGACAGGATTGGCCCCATAAGATAGTATTCAGCCCCTTTTCCTCCAGGCCCAGTGCAGCCAACCACATTGGTGAGCCAGCCATTTCCTCTTCACCTTTTCTTTTCTTCATGTAATTGGATAAAATAAATGTCTTCAGGTTCAGGAGTGGGAGGTTGAGACATTTTCATGTGGAGTCATTGCATCCTAGGATCAGTTTGGATAAGAGGGTTTCCTGATACCTTCTCATCTTCCCTTCTTTCTGAACTGTGTCTGGATAGACTCCATGCCAGGTCCATTCATCTGTGATGTAGAGTCCTAGGGACTTCCGTGTAATCACCGCAAGATGGGCACTCTCTGACAGAAGTTTAGGCGCCACACCAGCACTTGAGTTTGCTTATGTTCCTATAGTTGACTCCTGCAGATGGGAGGAAGAGGGGTGTTGAGTCAGCACCCTAAACCTTAGGGTTCTCTAGCTTTAAATAAGAAAGGATTTTACCCTGTCGGGGATCCCATCCATCCTTCAATTTCCAAACATTTATTGAGGAACAGTTGTGTGCCAGATGTTGTTCTAGGTGGTGGGGATGAAAATACAAAATAATGAAACAAACCTTACTCTCAAGTAGTTTTTTTTTCCCATTGGATTTAGTTGTATCCTGTATCTGGGATAATATTTTCAGATGTTTTAAATAGTGAACTCCCAAGATAGGGCACCAGTATTTGTGTTATCAAATTGTACTTAACCAATTTTGTCAATATTGAATTGTAGGCATTACATGTTTTAAGCATTACTTTGTGTATAGAAAATAAATAGCTCTCCATACCTGATTCATGATTTACATTGTGTCAAAGTAAAATAAAATTAATTGGACACTATATTTTATGCCCAAAACAATTTAAGTTAATACAAGATGGATCAAATATCCAAACTATTTCTAGCTTAGATAGAAAGAGATGTTGAAACTAGTACAGTTATTCCATGCCCTCTGACATGTCTGTATTCCAAGAAGACTTGAGTTAACATTTACAGGAAACTTGAATGAGGAAAATGTTGCAATATGTTGAAATGTAATCTGGTGCTGCCATTTTGGAATCGTCTCAACAATTTAGTCACTCTTCCCCTTCTCCCCTATCACTTCCCCAAAGGACTGAAAAGGTTCTCCTCCCATTGATCAATACTGAGAAATTTTGGCAAGGGAATAGAACAGGCCTTCACCTCAGTGGGGTGGGAAGTAAAATCTCCTCTAGTTTTGACTTATGTCTGATTGTCACCCTTAATGCAATTCTCTAAGAAGTTTCTTAGATTTTGTTGTATCCACTCTTCTAAAGGGAAAGACCTCAAAAGAGTTTTTTGTTCATTTAGCCTAGAGATTTATTTCTTAATATTTTTCAGTTAAGCTCAAAAAGGGAGATTTTGTTTTGTCAGTATGCTTCCACAGCTGGATAATTTCTTTCTCCCCTTTGCGGAGAGCCTAGATGATGCCATCACCATCATCGTGTTGTACCCGGAGAAGAGGGGATGAGCATTTAGAGAGCACCTACTATGTTCCAGGCCCTGGGCTAAGTGCCTTTTACAAATATTAGTTCATTGGATCCTCACAACAGTCCTTCAATGCCAGTGTTGTTATCATCCCCCAAAATGAGGCAAACACAAGTTGCAACTTGAACAGAATTACACAGCTGCTGAGTCTGAGGGAGGCTGGATTTGAACCCAGGTCTTCTGATTCCAGTCCCAGCACTCTATCCACTGTGATACCAGTAGCCCTGGAGCTAACACATAGCACCTTAAGGTTTGTAGATTTCTTCAGAGCCATTATCTCATTTTGCCTTCACAAGAACTCTGCAAATTAGGTGACATTACTCCTGTTTTACGCTTGAGGAAGCAGAAGTAGACAAAGGTGAAACGATTTGCCCAGTGTCAGAGTTGGTAAACATCAGAGGCAAGATTCGTACTTCTGGTCTTCCCAGCTGCATCCAGCGTATTAGTCAAACGCAATCTTACTTACACCTTTCCTGGGGAAGTCCTTGGGACAAGCCAAAGAGTTCTGGACAAGGAGTTCCAGCCTTCCTTACCTGAGTAGACAGAGCATGGGGCTACCTCAGATGGTCACTTTAGTGGAGGCTTATGTAAGGTACACGTGATGTAATTTCAGCAGAGTAAATGGGATTGTAAGGGAAAGAATTGCTAACTGTCGGAGTGAAGCCTCTGTCTACAACGCTGATTCCACGAACTGTTAGGAATCATCCCTGGTTCATGATCCCAGAAGGACACCTACCTCTTTTCAAGGTTTTCACTTCTGTAGAAGACTGGTGAACTCTGAGTACTGAGTATTGCTGAGTATAGCTCCGTTGGCTGGCCCATAGATCGCAGCATTATCATTTGGGAGCTAGAAGAGAATAGAGGAGTCACTGAATCCAGCCACCTGATCTTAGAGACGAGGAAACTGAGTCAGAGAGAAGCTAAATGATATGTCCCAGATCACATCGATAATTAATCTGTCGGAGGCAGGATTTACACTCAGGTCTTAGTCACTTTAAGCCTAGTGATTAGAATGCAACCTAGCTCCCCTGGGGTTTTGCCTTAATTGGTTTTATTTATTCAGTTTGTCATGAAGAGAATTTTGTGGGTTGCTACATTGAAAAAAGCAGACAGAAGTTATTAACTTGAAAAAACAATAACATATAAAAACTTTCTGAAGGTAGGAGAGGGTGAGGCTCTGAAGGGTTTTGAATTTTGTTGTTCAGTCATTTTGTGACCCCGTTTGGGGTTTTCGTAGCAAAGACAGTGTATGATTTTCCATTTCCTGCTCTAGCTCATTTTAAAGGTGAGAAAACTCAGTCAAACAAGGTTAAGTGACTTGCCCAGTGCCACCCATCTAGTGTCCAAGTCCAGATTTAACCTCAGGAAGATGAATCTTCCTGACACCAGAGTGCTATGACACCACCGAGCTTCCCAGGGTTTTATCTGAAAGGATCTGAGTACTAAACAGAATTTTGTATTTAATCCTGGAGCTGACAGGGAACCACTGGGATTTACTGAATGACAGTGACATGGCCAGTGGCTCATTAGGGAAATTTTGGTCGCTGAATGGAGGATGGCATGGAGTGGAGAAAGCCTTGAGGCAGGCAAACCTCCTCCTCCCACCCCCAAGTAGGTCTCTTCAATAGTCCAGTTCTGGCATGGTGAGGGCCTGAAAAGGGATGGCCACATCAGAAGAGAGAAGGGGTTAGGTTTGAGAGCTGTTACAAAGATTGAATGGACAAGACTCAGAAACACATTAGATATGGCAGGGTGAGCACTAGTGAGGAATCTAGGATAACCCTACGTGGTGGGCCTGGGACACTCAGAGATAGGCTTATCCTTGAAACTAAAGGATGGATTCAAGGTCATGATATTGTTTGCATGTTGTCTGATAACTTGTGGACTTTTAACATAGAACAAAATTGAATCATTTCCATGTAAATACCTATCAACATCTGTGCCTGTTTTTGTCTTTGTCGACCTTGATTTCCATGTCTAAGCCCACATGTCCACCTTGATTTCTATTCCTGTCTGGAGCTCTCCTTGCAGTGGCTAACATAGAGGCTGGAGAGCTCACTTTGTAGCTTGGAAGATCCTCCTCTAACCCATCCTGGCTCTGTCACCCTCATTTCAAGGAGCCCCAGGGTTTAAAAAGTAAAAGCAAGAAACAAACTTCCCTTGCATGCCCTTGCACGCACACACATGTGTGAGCACACATTGACTCAGACACTCATCTGTGTGTTTGTGTTTGTATGATGTATTCATGCACATCCAAAGCATATATACCCATCATTACCTTGTATACTCGTAATACATATGCAATAAAAAGACATATATTCATCTAGGCATAGACACATGCATACATTCATGCATATATATTATACCCAATAAGTATAATAAAAAGAAAAAGTACAACATCTACTGTTAATTAAGCATCATTTTCCATTTTGCCTGGGCATATTTTACATAGGATGCTATTATCTGAAATCTCACTTTTTCCATTCAATTTGGATTCACCGAAAGTCTATTGATGGAATAGATTAGGCTCATTTCTTAGTTTATATAAAAAATAAAGCTGTTGGTTTTCAATAAAACAATAGTGAACTCCTCAACTCTCGTCACCATATTGAGGAAGATTATTTTTCATAGTTTGTCTTCTTTCTACTTCTGTGATCTTTTGATTCCTTATTCTTCAGATAATTTGCTTTGATCAGCCTCTAAATGGATTTTACCCCTGCTCCTCTTGTGTGAATCGTAAGAAGCATATTCCCATCTTTTATGGAATGCAATTCCTCCATGTATTAGGGCTTCAGAATCATTGTCCATTTTTCATGCCAAAGGAAAATTGCATTTGTTTGATTTAGCTTTTAAATTATAACATCATGTGAGAACCAAATCATCCCAGGGTGTCCTTCCTGGGAATAATAATAAAGAAGACTGGAAATGCATTGTCCTTGGGATTAAGAAAGTAAAAACTAATGAAAACACTATTGCACATTAGCTAGTAAATCCAGGGAGCCCAAGCCTCCAGATTCCCAGTGTTCTGAGTTTTGTTTTGTTTTATTTTTTACCTCAGGTGTGGACATAAAAGCATGTTGATGGGGTCAGAAAACACTACTGGATTTTCTCCTTGTTTCTTGGTTTTGCTCTCACCAATCCAGAAAGATAATTGATCTACCCTTTTCTCAAAAATAAAGACAAAAGAATCAAGGAGAAGATGCTTCTTTCTCCCTTTGATGCTTTGGTCCTCATAGCATTTAGAGTCAAGAATTTGCCCTTTAACCTTTGTGAACTAGGCTCAGCTAGGGACTTAGTTCTATCAATATATACACACATGCATGCATGCATACAAGCATGTATAGACAGGGAATAAACATTAATTTAGTGCCTACTATGTGAGAGGCACTGTGCTAGGCATTTTCTAAATATTATCTCATTGATCCTCACAAGCACTCTAGAATTAAGTGCTATTATTATCCCCATTTTCAAAATTAATTTATTTAATTTTACTTTTCAATATTTGATCTCATATGATTTTGAGTTTCCAATTGTCTCCCCTTCACTCTCTCCCCCAAGACAGCACTCAATCTGATATAGGATCTACTTCTATATTCATATTAAACATATATTCTCATTAGTCATGTTGTGAAGAATTCAAACTAATGGAAGAAACCAAAAGGAAAGAAACAAAACAAAACAACAAAAGAAAAAAGGGCAAATAGTATGTTTCCAACTGCATTCAGACTCCATAGTTCTTTCCTGGATGTGGATCGCATTTTCCATCATGAGTCTTTGGGAGTTGTCTTAGACCCTCTCATTGCTGAGAAGAGGTAAGTCTGTCGAGGTCAGTCATCACAGTGTGGTTGTTTCCATGTACAATATTCTCCTGGTTCTGCTCATTTCACTCAGCATCATTTCATATAGGTCCTTCCAGATTTTTCTGGTCTGCTTGCTCACCATTTCTTATGGTACAAAAGTGTTCCATTTAGAGCATGTTTTTCATATAATTATAGAAAGCTTAAATTCTATCATCTGAAAACTGCCTGTTCCTATTCTTTGACCATTTATCAATCGGAGAACGACTTGTATTCTTATAAATGTGACTCACTTCTCTACATATGTGAGAAATGAAGCCTTTATCAGAAACATTGGTTGTAAAAATTCTTTCCCAGTTTTTTTACTTCCTTCCTAATCTTGTTACCATTGGCTTTGTTTGTGCAATTTTTTTTTCAATTTAATGTAATCAAAATTATCCATTTTGCATTTCATAATGTTCTCTATCTCTTGTTTGGTCATAAATTCCATAAATCTGACAGGTAAACTATTTCTTGCTCTCAGATTTGTTTATGGCATAAATGTATACTATCCCCATTTTATGGCTGAGAAAACTGAGATAAATAAGTTAAAGAACTTGCCCAGGGTCACAGAGTATCTGAGGCCAGATTTGAACTCAGGTCTTTGTGATTCTGTGCCCAGTGCTATATACCCCAAGAATTGTGTTGTTACCAGCTACCCAGACAGATAACACATTGATTAAATACATAGTCTGCTGAAACATGGGAATCCAAGCACATTCAATAGACCCAATCCATTGTGATAGAATCTCAGAGTTGTAGGATCTTAGCATTTGAAGTCAGCTCAGAGGCTAATTAGTCCAATTGTTACCCAAGCAAGAATCTCTTCTATAACATATAAATCACCCATGCAACCATTGTTTGAAGACCTTAGAGTATCATAATATCTAAGCTGGAAGGGTTGTTAGAGGTCCCCAAGTCCAACCCCCTCATTTACCAGATGAGGAATTTGAGGAGCAGAATGAGGAACTGGCTAGCCCTGAGTCACACAGCTGGGAAGTGTCTGAATCAAGATTTGGACCTGAATCTTCGTGGCCTCAAACCCAACACTAAACTGCTATAGCCACAATGTTTTACCAAATACACCTCTGTAATCCTCATTGAGGAAGAAATGGTCAACTCCAGAGACATCTCATCCTACTTTGTGTAACTGATAGTAAATTGCCCTGTTATGATTGCTTGTCCTTGGACCAAACCTCAATTTGCCTGTTTCTATTTTCTATGCATTCTCCCTTTGTTCTTTCCACTGGGGTCAGGAAGACCAAGCATAATCCCTCTTCCATGTATGACTTCTCCAAATACTTTAAAATATCTAGCATCTCCCCTCTGAGTCTTTCCTTTTCATTTTGTGCTGTGTCAGACATGAGATCTGAGCACTCCTCTGTCTGAAGATCCCATGCTTATTTCCCATACTTTACACATCATCTTCTCCAAATTCTCTTTACAGACCATCTAAGATATTACCAGTGTTTTGAAGAAATACTGGATGCTCTCTCTGGTTACAAACATCCGAAAGCAACTAATAGTTTCTTCTTTTTTTTTTTTCTTTTTTCCTCTAATCACTAATTATTCAGTTTAGGTAGCTTGGCATTGAATCCTATTTATCACTAAGTTTTCTTTCTCAAAGTAACGTCTTTGGGCCTTGATTTTATGCCATATGAGAAATTGGAATATTTAGCCTGGGGGAGAAGAGACCCTGGGGCACCCACTGGCTTTCTTCACATATTTAAAAGACTGTCAAAGGAACAAAAGGTGAGAATGGCTCTGTTTGGTCCCAATGGTAGCATGGGGAGCAAGAGGTGTGTGTTGCAAAGCCCAAAGCATAATTGAACCGCGATTTCATCAAAGAATTTCCTAATTATTAGAGCTTTCCAAAAGTGGAGTAGGCCTCCTCTGGATGCGGTGCATTCTTCCTCACTGGAGGCCTTCAAAAAAATCTCCTTTAGACAAGCTGACAGAGAGACTGTCTTTGGCAGGGGGCTAGAATCTGCAGCCTTGAGGCCAGGCCATAGGTGGTCTTCTAGGTCCTCGGGTGTAACCTTTTGACTGAGTCCAAGTTTTACAGAGCAAATATTTTTATTAAATGGATTTCTTCTGTGAAGATTGGATTCAGTCAAAGGGTCTCACCTGAGGACCTAGAGGGCCCCTTGTGGCCTCGAGCCTGAAGGCTCCCCGCTCTGGTTGTGGGGGGTTGTTTTTGAGTATAGGTTGTATTTGTAGACTTATGAGGTCCCATCCACTAAAAAAAAAGAATCAACAATTTCTGTAATCACATCTTCAAAGGAATATGTGTGTCCTTGTCTCACCTTCTGCTGTAGTTATTGTCAAACTCAAAATTGAAACCCACAATATAGCAAAATTGTAATGTTACAATTAAAAAATAGAAAGACACTATTTTTGTCTCTTCAAGACTAGTAACATATAAATATGTAAGTAATGCTTTCTCTATATCCCTATTTTCACCCAGAACTGAAACTAACTGAAATTCACAATCAGTAAAATATGCTTTAATATTAATTCCACATACTATCCCAAGATGGATTTTTTTGGAAGGGGAAGGGTAGGAAATCAATTGACTGATCTCCATGTCCATGAAATCTCCCTACCCTCTGGTAAATATCTAACAGAACAAATAATTCATTGGTTTTTTAGTAAAAGATTTAGATGTCTGGCTTCAAAATAGCTCTTGTCAAGGTCTGAATATTTGTCACTAAGTCAATTGCTCCTTTATATGATAAAAAGCTGATGTATTTCCCTCTGCACAAAAAAAGGAAGTAATCTTTAGGATGGGGGCCTCCCTCTTCCACTCTACTCTAACTGTCGATTGTAAGTCCATATTGCAATGGAATCATTTACATTCTCCTTCCTTTCTATTCATGAGAAGGATGAAAACCCCAGTGACTCTTTGAATCAGATAAAATGTTTACATAATTGACACAACTAATGCTGCATTTTAGATGGCCATCTGGAAGGCCACTCATAAGAAAGCAGGAAGTGTGGAAATTTTCACAACAAATCGAGATTTCACTTGGGCATGTTCACTTCCAATTCAGAAATGTTTGTGAAGAGATGTTAATATGTAATTCACCAAAGAAAAAAAGTTCCAGGTAAGGTGACATTGTGTTGAGTATTGTGACAGAAACAGCAGAAGAGAGAACATAAATTGAGGAAAATTGGCTTCCTTGGTGATGTTTGAAGGTATATGCCAGGAAGGCTTAATAATGCAGGGAGGAGGGGCACCTCGCTGGAATGGGACTTCCTTAAGGAGTCTAGATAATGAGTGGTTAAAGCTAATTGGCACTTACTTCCCCGCCTGAAAACATGAATTTCATGTTATTTTGTGTATTTTAGGTAGAACAAGGTATTGTAAGATTAAAGAGTATATGAGACTGAGACTCTGCCTTGTCCAATTTAACCACATCAAGTCAGAAGGGACCTAACAGCCACAGCTAAACCCACTCAAACTGGATTCACCACACAATGTCAGCATGGGAGATGGCCACCCCACACCAGAACAAGAACGTCCTCTCTAGCGTTCCCGATAAGTGGCCTTCCAGTTGTTGCTTAAAGACCTCAGAGAAGGAGAACCTATTCCCCTTTGGGACAGCTCCAATAGTTTGGAAGTTTACCTACTGTTAGGGGCCTCCAGGTGGCACAATGGAAGGAATACAAGACTTGGAGTCTGAAATAAAAGACCTGAATTCAAAACCAATCTTAGGCATTTACTAGCTGTGTGACCGTGGGCAAGTCATTTAACCTATGTTTTTCTCAGTTTGATCATCTGTAAAATGTGCATGATAATAATACCTACCGCTAGGGGAGTTTTGTGAGAATCACATGAGAGACTTCTAAAGTGTTTTGCTTTCCTATCTGCCACAAAGTAGCATTAGAGCAATAGCATTTAGGATGAAGATGATGCCTCAGTTGGACCCTTTGCAGCTTCCAGACAATTCGTTAGTTTCTGGTTTATGGAATTGAACAGAATAAACCTCTTCTCTCTTCCAAATACCAGGAATTTTTTCAAATATTTGATGACATAGATCATGTTTCAACATCCTCAAGTCTTTTCTTCGGGCTAATCATTCTCAATACCTTTAAGCAACGATTATATATTTCACAAATGTGAAAGCCTTAATCAACCTAGTTGCCTTCCTCTGGATACTTTCCAACTTGTCAATGCCTTGCCTGAAAGGTGATGCCTAGAACTGAGCTTGCTGTCACCGAGGTGGTTTGACAAGGACAGATGACAGTACAAATATACATCAATGGTTCTGGACACTGACTCTCTTTTAAAGAGATCTAAAACGCCCCCGGCTTTTGCGGCTGCCTTAGCATGCTGCTGAGTCCCCTTGAGTGTGGACACCCCTGACCCCCCATATATTCTTCAGAAAAGTGATTGTCTAGGCCCTGACTTTGTTGGCACTGATATTCCACATTTCCCGGATCATTACAGGTTAAGAGACTAACCCTGGTCAAAGAATGGATGGGATGTACCTCATGTCTGGAAGCATTTTGTACTAATTCTAGCTAGGCACAAGAGTCATTTGCAGAAGACCTTTGGAGGCATTCAGAGGCCTTTTGTACATTTTGTGCACAATCCTCGGACATAGGGGCAGAATATATACTCTTCTTGCTTTTTTATAGAGAAGAAAAATATTGTTCTAAGAGAGTGAATGTAAGCTGAGAAACTTGCCCAGAGTCTGCAGCAGCCGATGTAGCTCGGACTTGAACTCATATCTTCTGACCTCAAGATCAATACAGTTTCCACTATCTTAAGTCAGCAAGCATAGATAGGTGCTGAGTGCCTTCTTTAAGTACCCATGGCAGTGTGCGCATCAGTTATGGACATCAGCTAAACTGTGTTTTGAACTCTCCCTTAATTTGGATAGGTATGCTGTATAGAAGAAAAAAACACCAAAGCAACAGCAAAGCTAATCCAAAGAAAGATACAATCAACATACCGGTGTGTATGGTATTATTTTCAGATAATCCTGGGTTTCCAGAATCATAAGTCAAAATTCAATGCATTTTAAGAATCATTTTCATAAAATGTTTTGTGAAAACTTCTGGTCTTGGGTTGGGCATTGGTGGCATAGGACTCATATACTCATACATTTTAAAATTTCCTTAGATGTGTGACTGGGAGGCATCCAGACCTTCTCATTTCATCTACTCTTTGTATATAACCTCCCCCAAATCCCATACAAGGAATGCACCCATCATGCCAGCTCCATTTCTCTAGATGTCCTGACATTCCATGGTTAGCAGCAGCATATGTTGACTGATATTCAGTTATAGCTTTTCCTTCCTAAGCAGGCTGACCATTGATTTTTGCAGTCATACACTTACCCAATGATATTCATCAATCGATAAGCATTTATTCAGAACCTAGTATATCTCAGGCTCTCTGCAAGGTGATTTTTTTTTTAAAGTAAACTTTCACAGAGCTTGATTTCTCTTAGGGAAACAATATGTACACATACACATGAATACAAACTTTTATTTCTTCTACTCTCCCACTCTAATTTTGTCAGTATAAGGAGCTACACCAGTAAGGAATCAGCACTGAACATAGTAGCCTGGGGCACTGAAAGATTTCATGACTTGCTCAGTAGTGTATTATACAGGCAGAATTTATCAGAAGCATGATTTGAATCCAGTGGTTTCCAAAGTCAAGGGAGGCCCTATATCATTCATAAGTTATCACCAATTAACCATATAAAGAAGTATGTATTTAAAGGTATTACAAAATATGAATTACACAATCAAAGATTCTGAAAATCAGGAAAGACCTTCTAAGAAGAAGCAATGCAGTCTATCACTGAATGATAATCTCAGGGCAAATTTAGATTTGATGTAAGGAAAATCTTTCTAGAGTAGAATTATTCAAAAAGGGAAATGGGCAGCCTGAAGGAAATATGAGCTCTCTGACTTTGGGGTCTTAAAAATAAGAGTCTGTTGGACTGAATTCTAGAGGGGCTTCATTTGTGTATAAGGTAAAAGATATGCCCTCTGAGATCCCTTCCAGGTATAAAATTAACTGATTCTGAGACTGTAATTGAAATGCAAATTTAAAGATCTTCCCTGCCCTTAGGCCCTTTGATAGGCTTAAGAGACTCTGAGAACCTATCTTGATTTGAAAATATATTCTGCCTCCTAATAGGCTGAACGTGGTCACATGGAGCCTGTGGCAGGAGGCTTGGTTTTCAGGAATGCCCACACCTTAATGCTGTGTGATTGGGCAGTGGGTCAAGAGGATGGTTACATTCTCTGACCCAGGAGAAGGCTGTATAAGCCCTGATGTGAGGCTTTGCTTTGGGGCTCACTTTGAAAAGTGTTCTGTGATTTGATCAGATGAACCTCTGGGAAGCCATTGTTGAGAGCCCCCCAGCTTTGAAAAACCCAGATGTTGACTTGGTATGGATGTAATGGTTGGACAGTTTGGAAACCTATCTGCTTAATCTGTTTCTCTGTCTTGATAATTCTGTCTGTACACTCTGAAGTTTGGGGTGCTGACCTTTTTCCCCTGAACTAGGTAAACGATATATGTTTGACTGATTAAAGTAAGCTTGTTAACCAATTTTGAGTTCCTTTCCTTTAACAAAGCAGATCTAAGAACCTGTGTTGGCAGCCACCCTGGGAACGCTGGGGTACTTGCTACTACAGAGACCCTCTACAAAATCCGCTGTAAGTGATCTTTGAGCCTGTCATGGAAAAACTTCAGGGAAGGGAAATTTCCTAACTTCCAAGGAAAGCCATTTCACATTTAGATAACTAAAATCATTAGGGATATTTTTCCTACATATGGTCAGTACTTATCCCTCGGTAATTTCCATACATTGCTCCTACTTCTACCCACTCAAATGCAGATTTCTTTTTAACTGGAAAAAAGGAAACAAAAACATAATTCTGCTTGGACATTACAATTATTCAAGTACTTGAAGAAAGCTCTCAAATTTGCCATAGCTTTTTCCATTTCTATGTTAAACATCTTTGATTATCTTGGAATAATTTCGGATTGTCTCAAGACTTTTCAATTGCGTAGTTGTCCTCTATCCAGACGTTCATTGGACTATTAATATTTTCATGTCATCCTCTCCATGTGACTGGGAGCTTCTTGAGGGCAGGAACCACGTTTTTGCTTTTCTTGGTTCCCTTAGTCCTTAGCGCCACGCCTGAAATGTCATAACTGTTTAATCAGTGCTCATTGTCTGACTCACTATCACATGCCTCTTCCAATTAGAACGGCTGATGTGACCAGACCATGGTAGAGTGGGTAATACCCTCTTGAGTCTCAGACACTGTTCTTGTATTAATATAGTCTAATCATATGTTAGCTTTTGGGATTCCCACAAAATACTGTGAAATCATGTTGGGCTTTCATTTTACTAAAACTCCTCAAACCTTCTCATATCAGTTATTGTTTGTCCATCATCTTTTCTTTTTCCTGCAATTTTATAGTTGATATTTATTCCCCAAGCCTAGGAATTTTCATCTATCCTTTAAATTTAAGTCTTTTTCAAATTGGTATCATTACAGTCTTTTGAGTTCCTTTGGAACCTTCTGTCATCATAAACACATCATCCATATCTCCCCATTCTGTGTCATCCATAAATTTGCTAGCTCTGCCGTAGATTCTCTCAGCTGAGACACTGATAAAAATGGTAGGCAGAAGGAGGACAATAACAGATACTTGGGAAATTCTACTGAAACCTTTCTCCAAAATGACAAACTCATTCATGACTCATCGTTATAAAGGTAGTCTTTTAAGCCGTTCCAAATCCATCCGTCTCATTGTCTATGACAAAGGAAGGGGGGTGGGGACGCTTATTAAGCACCTGCTTTGTGCCAGGCATTTGAGAAAGAGTATCTTATTGATTAGCCTGGCTGCTGTTTACCTATTATATCTTTTTAGTCACTATTCAATCAGTCTATTGAAATTCTACCCGTTCTTCAAGTCTTGACTCAGATCTCCCCAAGCATCACATTCTTGTAGTTTGGTATTTGAAATATATTGAACCCTGTTCACAGTCATCCTGTTCCTCTGCATTGGCCCTGGGTGATTCCCGTTTCATCTCTTTGATGTTCACAGTTAACAGTAACAAAAACGAAACAACTCCTGCCCTCAGTGTACCTACCTTCAAGTTGAGATCTCCCTCAAGGAGAAAGGAGGAGAAGAAAGGGAGAAATGTGGGAGATTGGGATGGGAAATTGACAAGACAGCCCTGTGTCTTAGGCCTGTGGGCTACTTTCCACTAGCCCCTGGGCTCCTCCATGGGTTACCACATTGGCCTCTGTTTAGTCCCCAGTAATGGAGAAACAAGTCATGGGATTATGAGGTGCTATAGTGGAGAGATCACTGACTCTAGGGTCGAAGGACTTAAGTGCAAACCTGTCTCTGAAACTTATTACCTACATGACCTAGGGCAAGTCATTTAAAGTCATTATGCCTCAGTTTCCATATCTGTAAAATGAGGCTGTTGGACTAGATAGCCTCTGATCCCCCTTCTAGAACTGAATCTAGAATGCTTTGATCTAGAATGGAAAGGGATATTAGAATCTATCTGACCCAAACCCCTCTTGTTACAGATGTGGAAACTAAGGACCAAAGGTGTTAAATGACTTGGCCAAGGTCATGAAGATTGGAAATATCAGAGGTGGGAATTTGAATCTAAGTATCTGCATGGCCAAGACAAAGTTCATCTTCGTATGCCTCATGACCCCCCCCAAAAAAAGCACCATCTATTTAGTATTAAAGAATCACTGTTCCTCATAAGATATAAACTTATGTAATATTAGCAACTAGGACAGACAAAAGTGAATTCAATCAACTTCAGAGAAGAGAAAAATAAAGTCGAGGAGTCAGCAGGTTTATTCGAGGCACACCTTGTATTGTGGAGAGACATGATAATTGCTATCCTTGAAAAGAGAAAGTGGGGAAATGATAATGCGCTGCAGGTGCCAGCATGGCCCTGGCATCATGCACATCTATTCAAAGAATGATAAGGCAGCCTGATGTAGCACAGTGAGAATGCCAGACTTTAAAGGTCAGGCACAGTTACCTGCACTAAGTAAAACTAATACATGCTGTCTGCATGGGCCAAAAGAAAGGATTGAATGGGAAGGAAAGACAGGACTCACTATTAGGCAATAGTTTGCTGTGGGATCCTCACCACAAAATGCTAATGACAAGAAATGTGCTGGCCTTTGTGGCAACAGCAGTGACTTTAAAAATGTCTTCTTTCTCTTCCTATTCTTGTATTTGGTTATTATACCCAAAGAATTTTGGAATCCATGAAAAGATAAATGTCTGACTTGCATTTTGAGGTGGTTTTCCTTTGCATTCTATTACTTTCTCTTGTCCTTTACTTATCTATATAATGATCAAATTTATACACCTAAATAGTCTTATTTTAAGGGCTCAGATGCAGCAATATCCAAGCACTCAGCCTATATTAGAAATCGACCACCAGAGGAAAGGTGATTTCCTGGTCTCAAACCCAAAGGAGTTGGAATGTGGAGACTAAATAGCAACCAAGATGAAAATTTATAAGTCTTGAACGATCCGATAACCAGTTGAGTGGAAGGACAAGATTTAACTGGCATTTTGGAATGTAGTTTTATTGAGAATAAAGCACTACCCTGGGTTGAAAAATCAAAGACTTGATGTATTCTGGTTACATTTCTATTTTTACTCCTGATAGTTTATTGTAGCTGGAAAACCAGGTTTATGGGCAAGGTTTATCACGTTAAATCTGTGTGATTAGTTTCAGATTGCTTCTCACCCAGATGATATAAAACATTTTAGCAAAAACCGAACTCAATGGGTTTACTTCCAGGCATGAACTTTTCTTCCTTCACTTATCCATCCCTGCAGACAATGCCTTCATATTTAGTAAGGCTGCTTGGCTTGAGGTTTGCATGGAGACCTGATTTTTTCCCCATTTTCTTACCTATCAAGAAAGCCTTCTTTTGCTCCTGTGCCACATCTAAAGAGTTGAATTATCTTCTTTGAATACTTCAATATCACAATGACCTATTATTTCATTGATGTAGATAATTTCTTTTACCAAATCAGATTGGAAACCCCTGCTTAGTGAAGGGTCTTCACAAGTTGCTATGATTGAAAACATTCATCCCCCTATGTGATGAATGCAATCAAACTCCTTAAAAATATCTGGACTAGTACTCTTGTGAGAAGCATGGTGTCTACCAATAGCTTCACACTTGAAGATATTTTTTTAACTTTTGTTCTTCTGACATAGACTGGTTATGGAAGAACCCAGAACACTGGGTCATCACCATGCCCTAGCAGACTTCACTGTAGATATTTATTCAATGCTATTCACAAGATAAAATACCACAATATAATTACATTTGAAAGATATTATGATAGGCATTGTTAGTGTCCAGATTTGGGTGATTGATACAAAATGCCCAAGGATAGATAAATGTTAAGTAATTTGAGGAAGGAGCTACAGCTTACTGTCTCCAATGTCAGTGATCTACCCACTAAGCAACACTGCCTTGCGTTTTGTAGGAGGGAGTCCTATTGAGGTCTACGCTGGACTAAATGATCTCTGAGGTCTCTACCCTCTCTAAAATCTCATCAGAAAAGTTGACTGGACAGATGCTCTCTGGGATTGACTAAAAGTCAATCACTTTTACTGATATTAATGGGAGTTCATCCCTTTAGAGAAATTATCTCATGGCACAGTGCTGTTCTAAAATCATGCTAAGTATGCCAGAGTTTAGTATGAGCTGAAGCTGGCAAAGAAAATGGACAAGAAAAAAGACATCAGGTTTGTGGTTTGTTTCTGTGTTTTGGCGTATTAGAGAAAAGAACAGGATCACTGAAGGAATTCTGTTTTTTACTTCTTTTTTTTTGGAGGGGGAAGGCAGGACAATTGGGGTTAAGTGACTTTAAGGTCACATGGCTAATTTTTGTGTTAAGTTTCTGAGGCCAAGTGTCTCAGGTCCTCCTGATTCTAGGGACACTGCTCTATTCACTGTGCCACCTAGCTACCCCAACACAGGAGGAATTTAACTACTGCTCACAATGCATTTGATACGATCAAGCCAATCTATTTGTCTACTCTGTGCCAGGCACTGTCCAAGCATCGTTTTACTTAGAAAATTCTAATAAAGCAACAAAAGATTCATTTTGTCTGGGTGATTAGACTGGTAGGTCAGAGAAATCCCCTAGTCAGGTATTCTGCCATGTCTCTTGGGCTGTTCTTGTGTTCGAGATAAATGTGAGGTAGATGATAGAAAATTAACTAGGTGTAGAAGTGACTGAGTCATGAGTGTAGGAATCCTTACTGGTATGATAACGACTGGAATTTGAACTTGGCCTATATTATGTGTTGTCTTTTATTCCCCTCTTCAAAGAAGGAACAGCTAGTAGGCTTATCTGTTTCACAGATGATTTAAAATTGAGAGGGAGAATTACAGTATTAGGTGACAGTGTATGCATCAAAAAAAGTGTTGAAAAGAAAGACTATTGGGATGACTCTAGTAAGACAAAGTTTAAAAATGGTTAATATAGTGAGACAAGAGTTCCAAAAATAAATTGTACAGAACAAGATGAACAATACACTGAGAATTGTGAAAAATATCTGGAAATTTTGTGGACTAAAAGTTCAATGTTAATTAACATTAGGATTTGTTCCCTATCTAAACCAATATCACCTTCCACTCCAGCACTAAGATCTACTGTATTCCAGTCTGATTATATCTGGAGTGTGGGGTTCCATCCTGGGAGATACATTTTAGGAAGAGAACGAATAGGCAAGAGACTGTTCAGAGCAGAGAGACCTAAATGTTGAAATGTCCCAATTTCAGACCACGTGATGTTTAGTTGGAAAGGATCTGGGCATGTTTAGTTTCAGGTTTAGCTTCAAGAAGAGAACACATATGGGAAACACATTTCCCCCAAGTATTTAAATGGTTGTCTTCTTGTAAGGGGAATAGACCATCAGACACTGATGAGAAGTGGAGCAGGCAAGGCTGAGATGTTTTCCCCTCTCCTGAGGCATGCCTTCTCTGAGGTGGTTCTCTCCCCTCTTTACTACCGGACATTCCAATCTCTAAGGTTTTGAACTCATCAGCCATTTCACATAAGTTCCATAGCAGAGTAAACAAGTCCCTCAGCCAATCAAAACAGAATACCTGTCCTATCTAACTAAAATACCTCCTCTGTGATCCCCAGGCCTTCTTAATAGATAATTCACCCTTTTATTGACTGATTCAATTGTCATGGGAGTTCTCCCCTTCCTAAAGTTAGCCTTTCGCAATTACTTCGCTGGACAGGAGTAATTCTCCCAGGTGGCCAGCCCTCACTCCCAATGGACATCAGCATTCTTATACTCTCCATCCTTCTCTGCCCTCTGTGATCCAGCTATTCTTCACACACAATGCTCCTTCACTTCTCCTTGCCTTTATAGTCTCTGTTCTTCCATGGTTGGAATTTTTGCTCTCCTCACCAGCCCTTCTTAGAATTCCTAGTTTCCTTCAAACTCCCTCCAAATCCCATTTTGTGTAGGAGTTCTTCCCCTGGAAGAGCAGCTGGGGAGGTGGGGGCTCATCCTCAGAGATGTGGTCTTTTGAACCTATGGCATGTTTGCCTGTTGTATCTCCTACAGCCAAGTGAGGTCTTTGAAGGCAGGGCTCCTTCACTCTCACTTTTTATCCAAACTGCTCAGCATTGTGATTTAAATGTTTATTGGCTAATGCATTTGTTTGAAACAAACTAAAAGTAACAGGTGAAAATAACAAATAAATAAACAAATAAAATGACAAAAATAAAGAGACAAAAAAAGAATGAATGACTAGATAGATAAATGAAAAAGTCTATTTCTATTTCTAGAATTGTCCATAAGTGGAATGAGCTGCCCCACTGAGAGTCTCCCAAGACTAGTCAAAGAACAAATTCTTTATTAAGCGCTCCCCACGCAGCAGGCAGCATGCTAAGCTAAGGGCCACTTGCCTGCCATAATCTAGAGCAGGGTCTCTGCTTCCGTGGGGCGTTGGGTTTCTCAGCTCTGAGATGCAGTTCTGTCATGTGCTATTTGCCTGTTACAGCCCTGGCTCCACAGACTCATTATGGTCAAATGTCATCACCCTCTGCAGTGCCACCGATCAAACTGAGGAGAAAAAAGGAGACATAGTGAGGGACTTGGTATTGAACTGTCAATTACATATTGAAAAGCCAATGCGCTTGCCTTTGTCTTCATGACCATAGAGGCATCAGATATGAAGGAAGGGAGATAGCCAGTGGGAAGATATTTTCTGACTTCAAATACCTGAGTTTTTCTCTGGGTAGTGATGCCCTCCACTGGTGCAGATTGCGCAGTTAGCGCCCAGTTTGATGATTTCCAAGAATCCTTGTCCCCAAAGGAACTCATCACCTCTTAACAGTACCTTTAATGATGAGCACATTAGTGAACTAACTGACTTTTGGAGTGGACGATGTGCACCATGCTGCCCAAAATGTTCTGTGCACGACCTGAGAAACTTGCAACCACTGGCCTGACCTTCAGGAACCTAGGGCCACCTTCAAACAGTTCCTATTCATTGAAGGCAGACTTTAGTAAAGGTCAGTGAAAATAATCTTTATTGGAATGTGTTTTTAATATAAAAATGTAGTCCCCTTTTTAAGCATAAAAATGCTTGTAATTTAGAAAATCAGGGTATTTTTTAGTGTAAAATATGTCATTACTGATAGAAATCATCATCTACAATAGTTGCAATTTTGCCTTTTTGTACCACTGTGCTTAACACAGTGCCTGGCATATAATAGGTGCTTAATAAATGCTTGTTGTCATGTAACTGAACTATGATGAAGGGTTAATCAAATTTGAAGAAAATACATTTCCAAAAGCAGTGAGCATTTTTTGATGGTCACCTAAATACGTTATCAGGCTATCTACTTGGAGACTTCTCAACATGCATGGCTACTGCCAGACATCCTTTGGAACATGGTGATCATCATTGGGAGGCCATATCACATCACTGAGGACTGGTCTTGGTATCTGGCAGGCCTTGGCACAAGATTAGCACATGCACAACGTATGCCACAGAATAAACACTGAACACCTGCTTGGTGACTAATCACTGACTGATCCCAGTCCTGCCTCTGAAGTGATATGGCTGTAGGATCTCGGGTAATTCACTTACTCTCTAATTTCCTCAAGTCACTCTCTGAAAGTAGAAATTGAAAGGAAATCTGGTTCAGCATCATTGGAGGTAGTTTCCTCAAACATGAAGTACCTATTCCAGTGACATTACAGGTCCATCCCCTTTCCCTATCCATTAAATACCATGAGGCTCATTGAAGCCTCATGGTAATCCTGGGAGGCAGGCAGAGCAAAAATCATTTGTCCCATTTTACAGAGCAGGGTTCTGAGGATAATCAAGGTTAAGTGATGTGGCCAGGGTCACAGAGCTAATAAATGAAAGAGGTCTTTCTACATCCCTTCCCATTACACTTCCTCATACAGTGTGTTTCCTCCCTGTGATGCCGTCTTCTTTGAGGATGGTCTAAGGGATATTTTTAAGCAGGACTAAATTCCCCAGCCCTGTGCACCACTCCAGGGTGTCTTTGGCCATATCCTGACAATGGGATTTTTTTCAGAGTCTACAATCCCATAGGAATATCTGTCTAAGCTAATAGGACATCCCCTCCCCCAATTCTATGTAATCTTGGAACCATAAAAAGTCAGCATTGAGTAAACCACCAAAGTCCAGCTCCATTATGCAGTCTTCTTATACATCTTGACAAACTAAGCCATCTATGATGCAGCCAGCTTGCCATTAACTCTGTTCTGTGTAAACGACACTCCATCTCCCATCTCCAGACCTTTACAATGGCTGACCCCATACCTAGAATATAATATCTTAGTATCATAACCTTGTTGAATATTGTGTTTTCTTTGAAAACTTCATTCAAGTGCCACCTTCTAACCTTTTCCAATCCATCAAAATGCCTCGGCCAAATAAACCTTTTACACATTTTGTGTATTTATGAAAGCTGGGGTTCTGCCCCCTCAAAAATTAATGTAATTCAAGATGGCCAGATATTTTATTTGAATGAATCAATTACATTTGAAAATCAGGCATATTAAAAAAAAAAGTTTATAGTGCTCTAAAACCTGAATAAAATCAGAAAGGTACCATCTAGGTAACATTTTTTTTGTTGTTTAGCTGAAAGAATTAGAATTACTTCTTGGCCTATGTATAAAAATAGGTTTCAGTTAAGTTATGTGTCAGACAAGTGACAAACCAGTCTTATAGTGGAGGACTCTTATTTGAGATTTCTGATGGTGTCAAACCTATGAGAAGGAATTGTTTTGCTCTGCCTCCTAATAGAAGAATGTCAGCTATGGACTCAAAAAGGGACTTCTAGGCCATGAAACACCATCAGCTGTGAATGAAGCTTTATAAAATACACATGTCACCATTCATGTATTTTATGTGTGCCTCACTAACATCACACTCATTAAGCCCATTCTTTCCATGGACCTGAGTTTAAGAGACAACATGTATCAGACTTTCAGGGTAGTATTGTTACATTGATTAACCTTACTATATCGGGTAAGTAAAAACATTTGTTAAAAACCAATTGAGTCTATTGACTGATTGTCAAAGAGGAGTCCATTAATGCAGGCTTGTGAGCAACAGTATCAGAAACACATCACCTATGGATTACCCCCAGGATCCCAGAAAGAGAGATAGGCATCGTCCCTCTGAGGATGTGGCCCAGGGGCCTTTGGGTAATTACCACCAGGAGAGCTGAGCATAATTATGGATGTGCTCCTCATTATACCACAGACCTGTTGAGAGCAAAGGCTCCTTCACTTCTGTGCCTAACACATAACAGACACTTAAGACCTTTGGGTCTGAATTATTAATGTAATCCCACCAAGACTTGACCCAAGAATCCCTTCTACAACATTGCAGTTTGCATGGGGGTGATTGAGAGATATTTAAGGGACACTGCATGAGCTGAGATTGGACTTTGGGTGCTGTCTGCAAACACTCCTGATGATTGACTGACTTGTGGTCTGGGACTAACAAAAGCTCATCTGGGAACTTTTTCAACGTCGAATCTCAAACTAATTATTTCAATCAAATGTGAATTTTTTCTTTCCTCCCTCCCTTCCTCCCTCCCTCCCTTCCTTCCTCTCTCCATTCCTTCCTCTCTCCCTCCCTTCTTTGCTTCCTTCCTTTCTTTTTCTTTCTTTCTTTTTATAATAGAAATGCATCACCTCATTGACAAAGAACACTAAGAGTGTATTAGAGAGGAAGTGATAGATTCAGTTCAATTCAATCAACATGCTTTTCATTAAGCCCTTACTATGTGCAGAGTGTTGTACCAGGGGATGGGGAGATGGAAAGATTTCCTAAGGCATGATCTCTATTTGCAAGCAGCTTACAGTCTAGTCGTCTGGCCCTTCAAACACTTCACCAACTGGATCCTTCTGTCTTGCCAGTCTTCTTACTCCTTATTCTCCTCCCGCCACTCTACAAATCATTTAAACTGCCTTAAGCAAGTCACAATTCCTTGAACACAATATTCCCACCCCTAAATTTTGCACTGGCTGTTGCCTACTCTTAGCATGCCATACTGCTTACCTTCACCTCTTCATTCCTTTGCTTTGATTCAACTCAAAGCCTACATTCTTCAGGAAAACTTTTTTTTTTTTCCCTCTCCCCTTCTACTAATGGCTTCCCCTTCCAGATTTCCTCCCAGCTACTCTGTATTCCTCTAGGGACCTGGATTTCATGTTCTTCCCTTGTTAGAATATAAGCTTATTGAGATCAGGGATTTCTTTGCATTTGCTGTTTACTCCCAATATCTAGCACAATGGTTTCTGTATAGTCGGTACTAAATAAATGTTTGTTTTGAATTGAACAGAGAGATATAAATCTGAAGGGTCAATGGTCTAATGTTTCAAAATTTCATGTTCTTATTACCATGGGGCTCCCTCCACCAATAGGGATTCTCTATTTCTGTCTCTTGTTCATTTATCATCTACACCAGGTATATTAACACTGAGTTTAGGTCAAGATGTGGTCTTCAGTCCTCCCCTTCCACCTTCTCACTTGGCAATCTGATCAGTTCCATTGAGTTCGATGTTAGTCTTTATGCCCATGATTCCTAGATCTCTGTATCTCTCCCTAATCTCTCTTCTTTGTTATGGTCATATCATAACATCCAGGGAGATGGGGGATGAGCCTGGGGCCAAGGTCAGAGCTGATGCAGATCTTGGCCAGCTAGGCCCTCACTGCAGCCTCCTACACTTTACCTAGGAACAGAATCTGCTTTCTTAGCAGAGATGATTTTGCCTCCTCACAAGTGACTTGTCAACCCTGGTGGTATATGGCCCAGCAGAGGTCAGAGTCAGCAAGGGGATCTTCAATAAGAGTTGGTTCTGAAGGCTAAGGAAGGATTGCCAGGAGTGGCAGAGCAGAGCTGGAAGCAGTGGCCTGGAACACTCATGGAGCTGGCTTGCTAGGACACCCACCCTCCTGCACCTAGGTCACCATAGAACTTCCATAGTCAGTAATGCTGGCCCCCTGATGGCCACTGCCTGTACCTGGGGCTCCGGGTAGTCTCCTGTGCCTCCGGGTAGTCTCCTGTGCCTCCACTCAAAGGACGTCTCGCCGTACACCCCACAGTCCTTCAGGACAAGGAGGCTCTGGCCGTCTTTCCCTCCCCCTTGGACAGCACAGAACAGTTCTTGATATCCTCCAGTAGCAGGCCCTTATTGCTGTGCAGTATCCTTCTCATCACCTTGCTCTCTTATTCTGAGACCCCAGCAAAAATGCTGCAGGAAGAAAACTGCAGCTGGAGCGGGAGCTGGAGACCCTCCCAAATGCCCCAAGTTAGTTCCTACCTGTATGACTTTAGGCGGGACTGAGTACCCTCCTCCATTAAAGGAGTGGGTTGGACAAGGTTATCAATAAAGTATTTTTCCAGTGTTGAATATTGTGTTCCCTCTCTTAGACCACAGTTCTCCACTACATCCCATGGAACATTTCTAGAATAAACACATTTGGGGAAAACACACTCACATGTTTCTATGCATGCATGTGTGCATGTAGGTATAAGTACATGTGTATATGTGTATGATTATCTTTGTATATGGATATAGGTAGGTAGATAGACACACATAGACATATGCATATACACATGTACATGTATATTTAGATCACTTGATATACCTGTAAGGCATTGAGTTATACCATTCCCTTGAAAAGAATATTAAACAGATACTTCATTCCAGGGAAACTTTCCCCAGTGACATTAAAGTATTATTTGGACTTGATGGCAGTAAAATTCTTAATGTGTTTTAATAAGAAAAGAGATTGAGGACTTTCAGAATCCACCTAGAGGGAAATTGTGTGAAGGCAATAAATATAAATACCTTGGTTTTCTTGATGCAAGACACATTGGACATGAATTTGTGAGAGACATTCTCATGTTAAGAGATTGATTGGCATCCTGAAGTCAGTACTGAAATGCATGTAGAGCAATCACACTATACAATACAGTGAGCACATACTTTTCCAAGCTAGAATGAGTAACAGGTCTAAAATGCATCAGTGTGTAATCCATATAATGGTGAGAAAACACAGGACTCATGATGAGAACAGAATCATAGAAAGATCAACACTTTCTCATCAAAAAGGAGGATCTATAGATGATTTCAGAGCACATGAAAAACTTTAAACATTCAGAAAAGAAAATGTTTTTGGAATAAACAGACCTTACTTCCCCAAACCAAAGAAAAAACTGAAAAATATATATATATATACCTCTAGATGCATTGAATGTAATTGAAAGTGGTTTGTCTCTAACCAGAGCCTATGAAGTAGCTGGATCAAGAAGAGAATTAAAAGACCCTCCATAGGCAATATCTGTATGACCTCAACTAACAATATGAAAACAAAGATTCTGGAGATTCCAGAAAAGCCTAAATTTATTGATCAATATATATTATGCAGTGAAATGATGGATGCTGTAATTTATCCCTGCATGTTGCCAAATTTTATCATCTCCACTGGGGTTTTAAAAAGACATGACCACTCAGCTTTAATTACATGCTAGAAGCTAAATTATCATGCTACAAATACAAACCCCAGAATATCCTTGAGAATTTAGAAAACAAAACAAAGCACATTCCTGTTCTGAAGCTACCATCATTACAGATAGAATTATTTCCCATGACTGCTCAGACATAGCAGCAATCCATAAAAAATGTTTTAAAAAAGCGATAGTTTTAGTAGCTGTCACAATATCGATGTTATGATTTCCAAATTACACAGAATGAAAAACTTGCAAAATAGGGTGTTCTGTTGGAAGAAAGTACAACAATGAGGGAAGAGGAGAAGCGGCATGCTGTCACTGTGGTCCTAGCTGAAACAAAAGTTTTAAGGAGATAGCCTTAAATTCTAATGTTCTTATGAAATTCCAAAGTGAAATCATTTTATTGATCTGGGCAATAAACATTGTCAGGACTAATCCTTAACTTGCTTTGATGTGAACCCCATCAAAAAAAATAAGGATGAGTTCAGTGATGATGATGATGTTGATGATGAGGAAGATGATGAAGAGAGGGGAATGTTATTTCCTAGAACTTAAACTTCATCAAATCAATGATGAGTGGAATAAGAACTATGAAAATGACTAAAATATTAATAATGCCTTAAGGTTTCCAAAGACTTTACAGAGATTATCTCTAAGTATCACAAGTAACCCTGAAAAGGTCTATGCTATTATAAATTTACCCATTTTCAGATTAGGAAACTAAGCTTCAGATAAATTAATTGGCTTGACTAGGGTCACACAGCGATTAACTGCCTGTATTTGAACCTTCATCCACCATCATTAATTTTTTTTTCTTCTTTCCTTCCTGAGTTTGTAATAAAGCACAGACAATGAGATGAGCATTTGCAAGACTAAAGCTCTCTTTCACCCCAGTTTTCCCCCATTCACAGACTTGGTTTGATCTGAAGCTTTTCTGTACAATGTACAATTCAAGTCCTTTCTTAAATAAGCAAAGGACTATAAAAACATACTTGTCACAGAATATTTTTCTCACACTCACCAAAAAAACTGATCATTACCTGCTGGCACAAAACCGATGGTCTCAGCTCATGGGAGCAAGAATGTGAGATCTGGTGGGAGTTGGTATTCATGAAGTCCCTCTATTAAATCCAATATTTTTCTCCTTTCCCCTAAGTACCTCTTTTTGGTTCCTTATCTTATTTCCTCCACTATGCTACTGACTAATATTATTTTTATTCTTTTTAAAAGTTCAGTAAAGCCTTTGGCTCTTCAGGAGTGACTGTGATGTCAAGCTGTAGAATAAATAATATATTGAGCCAGCTTTGCTATATTTCCACTCTATCTGTGCAAGAGACATTTGCAATTTTAATAAAAATGTGGGAGAGGAGAGTGAAAAAGATGCAAGCATTTGGAACAAGGAAAATTGAGGATAGGAAATGTACTCAAATGCGTCAAATTCTGAAGACACAAAAATGCCTTGTAAAACTTAGAGCAATGTGTACTTGTTTCTGATCGAAGTATCAATATCATTAGTAGTAGTAGCAGTAGTAACTGTTGTTTGTTCTTTTTTCTGGAAGCATAATACAGTCAAACAGCGCGTGTTACCTAAGCAAACATTGAGTCAATACTGGTCATCTGCACCCTTGTGCTATTAAAGGGGTCCATGGAAACAGAAGGGGCATAATAAGAACAGCTTCCTGCAGCCCTTTGAGCCTAAACAGATCCATCATCATTTTCAGCTAAAGCATTATCCGCCCCCTTTCCAAAGGGCAGGAGCCTTTTCAAAGCAGGTAAGTATTAACATGAAGACTCAGCTGCCCTTTAAATCCAGATTCAGCCTCCAAAGCCATAAAATCAATGCCCTAATGCAGTGCAGTCTATGAATCGGCCGTGTGTCTCAACGTGAGATGAACATAAAGGGAAGATTTAACTGCACACATTAAGCAGAGGGGTCATGGATGTTAGTCATATCTGGGAGCACAAGAGCACGCCTTTTCGGTAATGCAAATGTGATGGAAGTTTGGAAAGTGACCACCGATTCTTCTAAAATCAGCGCAGACCTATTCCTACTAACTAGCTGGGGGCCACAAGAAGCAACAAATGCTAAAGATCTAATCATTTCTTAAAATCTGACTTCTTTGATTTCTTGCACTTAAAATTCCATGTGAAAGAATATTGTGCAAAAAGATTTCATCCTGGGAAAATATCAAGCAAACCAGGATCCCTGATACAAAATGTGAGTCGTGCCAAATTCATATTCAATGTTGAAATTCGACGGAATACCAATGGTATCTAAAAATAAAAAATAGAAACACTTTCATTTAGGAGGAGGGTAAATAGGCTTCTGCGTTTCCATATAGTCCCAGACATGATCTGTTAAAATTTCTTACAACTGGAATAGGGATAGGAATGGGGATTTCATTAGTGGAGGGAGCTGCTGGTGTGGAAGTTCCTCCTTTTGACAAAGGTCAAGAACTTCTCTAAAACTTAGTCTAGGGAGAAAGAGCACTGATAGTTTAAGTGCTTAGTCCCCAGGGTCACACTCACCCCCTGATAATCACCTCCTACTGTCCAGTCCTATGGGTTTTACCTTTTTAACCTTTCTAGTACATCCCCCCTTTTCCCTATGGACCCGCCATAACCCTGGCTCCAGCCCTTAGCGCTTGATGCCTGGCCTATCTCAATAGTCTGGTAGTCAGCCTCTCTGACTCATCTCTCCCCACCTTCCACATCACTCAGTTGCCCAACTGATTTTTCTAAAGCACATATACTAAAGTAAGTGCTCTCACCCTATTTTTTACCATACCCCAATGGCTTCCTGTGTAACCTCCAGTATCAAATATAAAATCTTCTGTTTGACATTCACAGACCAAAACATGGCCCTCTCCTACCTTCCCAACTTATTCTCCTCCATGTACCCTGTGATCTAGTGACTCTCGTCTCCTACACGATCTCCTCCATCTCCCAACTGCATTTTCCCTGGCTGTGCCCCCTGCCTGGAAGATTCTCCCTCCTCCTCTGGAGTTCTTGGCTTCCCCAGCTTCCTTCAAGGCTCAGTCAGCACTCAGTGTTGTAGGGAACTGTTGTTCCAGGTCCCTGTTAAAGTGACTGTGCTCCCTTTGGTGATTGTCTCCAACTGGGCTTCTCTGTTGTGATGGTGCATGGCTGCTTTCATGTCTCTGCCCTTAGACCATGTGCTTCTCCAGAGCTTGCTGTTGAGTCATTGCAGACAGGTCTTGATTTTGGGGTCCTGTTTGGGGCTTTCTTGGCAAAAGTACTCAAGCAATTCAAAATTCCCTTCCCCAACTCATTTTATAGATGAGAAAAATGAGGCAAAATACAATTAAGTGATTTATCCGGGGTCCCATAGTGTTTGAGACAAGATTTGAAGTCATGAAGATGGATTTTCCTGCTTCCAAGCCCAATGCTCTGGCCACTGCACCCCCTAGCTGCCTCTAAGGAGCAGGGACCAGCTTTTCCCTTTCTGTGTATCCCCAACACTGAGGCTAGTGCCTGATACAAACCAGGTGCCTGCTAAAACTGGGTTGGCTGAGTAAGTGACAGCCAGTCAGTATGGGGCAGAGGTGCCACCCGTGCCACTACCTGCCTCTGTGTTACTGGATGGCTCTGAAACTGAGGCCAGAAAACGGGCCATCAGCTGACACTGTATTGGGATTATGTATCCAAAAAGGGACGTGGCTAAGGACAGACCATATATGAAAACCATATATCAGTGCCAGGTTCTTGGAAGAACGTTGCTGTAATGATTGTTTGGGGCAAGTCCACTTACATGGAGCTGTGAAATAGTGAATTTGCTAATGAAACTGGTCTGGTCCCCACAAGGCAATTCCCTTCTTTACCCAGAGACAAAGGAGTTATTATTATTATTTTTTTTATTTTTCTGTTGCCATCACTTATTACCACAAATGTTAGCTTTAATTAGCAATATTCCTCTAGTACCCATGACTATGAGCCACAATAGACACAGAAAAGTTCTAGTTCTGTCTTTGTAAACCAGGAAAATCCTACAAATCTCTGTCTCTGTCTCTCTGTCTGTCTCTGTCTCATAGCATAGGGGCACTAACCTTTTTTTAAGCTGCTATTATATGCCAGGCAGCTGGGTGGCTGTTGGGTGTATTCTAGGATCAGAAAGACCTGAGTTCAAATACAGTCTCAGATCCTTCCTAGCTGTATGGCTCTGCAGATGTCATTTCTCCCTGTGGGCCTCAGTTTCCTCTTTTCTAAAATGAGTTGGAGAAGGGAAGAGCAAACCTCTGCAGTATCTTTGCCAAGAAAACCCTGCCCAGGCTCACAAAGACTGGGACACAACTGGGGGAAGTGTTGGGGATACAAAAAAAAAACAAAAAACAGCCCTTGACCTCACAGCTCACACCCTAATGAATGGGATTTAATGCAGGATAGAGCTTCCTGAACTTGGAGGTGGCAACACCCGACCTGGAACCCTACCCGAGACACATGACCGTTGGGCATTAACCTACCTGCTGCAGTTTCCTCATCAGCACAGTGGAAATGTGATTAGCACCTACCTCCCTGTGCTGTTATGATGATCAAAGGAGATAATCCAGCCAAAGTGCTCTGCCAATCTTAAATATTAACTGAAGATGAGGAGGAGGAGGAGACTGTTAGTGAGAAGCTTATATTCAGCTACAAAGATGGCCATGTCATTCACCTGCAGATTAGACCACTGGGCACAACCAGCAAAGAATATCAATACCAAGCCTTGTCACAAGACCATTTCCTTTGGAATCCTCTAAAAATTCTGAGAGCAAGATGACTGTGGTGACATCCCGACCCAAACATGCAATCAATCAGTGAAAATGTAACAATGCTGTTTTTTGGAGAATTCTCATCCTCTGGGAGCTCCATTTTCTGAAACACTTTGAAGCTATTGAGATGCAGGAGAAGAGACTGTGACCATCTGGAAACAGACTGAGATGCCTCTCCCCCCCTCTCCTATTCATTTCCAGTTTTATCCAGAATATACTGGTAGTGAGTCTACAGAAGAGAAATTCGTATTACCAAACTCGTATTCAATTCCGAGAGTAGTCATTTTATTCACCTGTACAATAATCTATAGAACATGAAAGAGTAAAGAATAAAAGCCTGATAGCAAGCACATGCATCCCTTCCAAGTCACATTTTGAGATAGGAAATTTGCTTGCCCAGGGTCACAAAGTGAGTAAGAGTCGGAAGTAGGAGTTGAATGCAGATCTTTGGGCTACAAGCAAGACCTGCTGTTTCTCTATGAAGAGAATAACGATAACTTACATTTATGTGATGCTCTCGGGTTTATAAAGCACTTAACATCTAGGACCTCATTAACCTCTGTATTATTCTGCAAGTTAAGTGCTGCAGGTATTAATGCTCCTATTTCATAGATATGAAATCTGAGTCTCAGAAATATTAAACAACTAAATCCAAGCAACTAATAATCATTGAAGTCCATGTTTAAACTCAGTGCTTTCTCATTCTAAGTGCAGTTCACTACACCCTCCACCAAACTGATCTCTAATCCACCACAGAGGAAGGTGAGAAAATAGACGTGATATACTTCACTGCCAACAATAACAACTCATTGCTAATCCTTGCATTCTCCTCCTCTAGCCCTTCTGTTAAAGCCTGCCAAAGTACCAATGAGAAAAGAAATCGATTTCTGCTCTCAAGCGCCATCATCTTTGGAATTCAATTTTTCCCTTTGTTTTCTATGGCACTTCCTTTGGATAATCAAGGATCTCAGCAGGATGGTGGGGCCTTTCTCCCTCTCCCTACACCTGGTAGAGCTACATGGAATCTCTATGGGAGAAAGCTGGTGAGATTCATTAGCTTTAAAATCACTCTGAAGTGAGGAAGCTATTTCAGACTGTTGAGATCACTTTTTAAACATGTTCTTTCTGTGGTCATTTTATAAAAATTGCAAACAATTGGCATCAGTGAGTATTCTAAACCATTTGGAGATAACACCCTCATTCTGTTATGTTTGGGCCCCAGATAGATCTCCACATGTTCCCTTGGTTACATTTGTATATGACTCCAATCCAGTTGCCATATCACTGCCAAATTAAAACTTTCTAGAGCACAAAGCAGACCAGATCACTGCCTCCCTCCAGAGCCTTTAGCTGGTCACCGTTACCTCTTGGAAATAATATGAACTCTAAAGAACTTGCTTCTAACCCCATTTGCTAGGTTTTTTTTTCATGACTACCCTTCCCATGCTCCACTTTCTAGTGCAACTGGCTTACTTAACAGTTTCACGGACTCAGCATCCCTTTTCCTGCTGTCACTTTCTGGACACGTCCCCTCCCCTGACAACAATGCAATCTTGCACCATCTTATTTATACTGAGATGTGCTTGTCTTGTCTCCTTCTTTATTCTCTGAGCTCCAGGGAACTTTTATTCCTCTGTCTTTTGCCTTTATTTGCATTCCCAGTGCTTAACACAGTGCCTGGTACAGGGTAAACACTTAATGAATGCGTATGGATCAACTACTGACCTGCTGTGGGTGGCCCTTCCTGATTCCACTAACCATTCTTTCTCTGTTCCTTCTCACAGTATCATGCATATTCTTCTGTTTGCAGCTGTACTTTCTAATAGTAGGGGCTGGGGAGGGCAGAGACAATTTTTCATTCCATCACTCGAGTCTCTTCACCCATCCCAGGGTCTGACACAATTAATGTTCAATAAATGCTACTTGGATGGGTCGGGCTGGGTTCAAATGGATGCAGCCCATACATGTAATCCTCAAGATGCCACAATAGATGTGGTGAGGAGCTTGGGATCAGGAAACCCTGGATTCTAATCTCCCTTCCCATTGTCCTGGATTTATGTCTCTGAGCAATCATTTCACCCCCTCAGTCTCAGTTTCTTCATCTGTAAAATGGGGATAGTAATATTTGAAGTGCCTGTAAAATAGGGGTCTCATTGGACTAAATGTTCATAAAGCTCTCTGAAAACTTTAAAGCATTCTTTCCATATCAGTCATGGCTCTCATCAGAACAGCATTGCTGTACGAGGTTCCACCCTGTTTTTATGAAGAAGAAACAGGGCTGTCTCCACTACAACACACTGAAAAATGGGTTTCTCCCAAATGTGAACTTTCATAATGAAAATCAGGAAAGTAGCAGGGTATGAATACCCACATATCTGTACAACAAAGCTCTACTCTGAATGTAATGGGTAGCATTGCGAACATGGACATTTTATTCACAAACCGTGAGGCAAGAAAAGTGTATTTGTGAGTTTTATCAGTATACTACCACTATCACTGTGAGGAAGATGGATAGGTAGATAGATGGATTGATGGATGGATGGATGGATGGATGGATGGATGGATGGAT
>NW_027185852.1:3882469-3892093 GCF_028583685.1 Petaurus breviceps papuanus
ATGGATGGATGGATGGATGGATGGATGGATGGATGGATGGATGGATTCATGTATGGATGGATGGGTGGGTGGGTGGATAGATAGATGTGTGGATAGATAGGTGGATAGATAGATGGATGGATAGATAGAGGTATATAGATATAGATACATATATATATATATATATATATAGATAGATATTGTGTGTGCATATGGGCATGCACACAGACACACACACACACACACAGTTTGAATTCCAGTAGTCTTTGAATTCTCATGCATTTTGGACAGATGTATTCTAGTCACATATAGGGAGGTAATAATCTTGCTGTCCTCTGTCCTGATCAGTCCTCATCTGGGTTATTGTGCTCAATTCTGGGCACCACAATTTAAGAAGAGTATTGATGACCTGGAGTGCATCCAACAGAAGCCAACCACAATAGTGTCAGGCATTGAGTTTAATTATTGGAGAATTGATGGAAAGGATTGGGGATATTTAACCTGGAGAAGAGAAGACTGAGGAGGACATGGTAACTATCTTTCAGAAAGGGAAGTTCTCACATGTGGGAGAGGGTTAAGCTTTTTTCTGCTTACCCCCAGAGTGTAAAACTCTCATCAATTGTTAACTTTTCCAACTCTGTAAGGCAAGGTGATGGGGGGAGAGGGAGCGTTTGCTTGCTTTTCCTTCAGCCTGTGATTCTACAGCCTGTGTTTCTTCCCTTTACAAATCTCATTCTCAGAATTCTGAAATATTCCTTTTGCCAGCCTGAGTCATCTCCATCACAAAAGTCATCTCCTTCATTCCTCATCCATTTACCTATTTTGTCAGAAAAGATTTTCCATTTTGAAAATTACATTGACTGGTTTGGATTTTTTTATTAGATTTAGTTTCTAACCAAATTTTGTCCTTTCTCTTTTTTTTTTCTAAAACATTATCTAGTGTCTCAGTGGCTGAGTTGTATCCCACAATTCTCAGGGCTAGTTTCTGATCATGGAACACAATTTCCTGCAACATTTTTAACCATTTTGAAAGTATTCAGAATTCTTTTATTCTTTCTACTAGCATTTGTTAAACTATTATCTAAAATTATAAACTAAACCCGATTCAAGACTGGTCACAGAAAAATAGCTATCCCATTCTATTAATCTCCAACTCTTTGGTCCCCACACTTTGACCTCAAGCTTCTGAAGGGTGAGAGCTCACCTTCCCTATGGTCACCCACACCCACCATGCCTTTCCATGGGATTCCTACCCCACAGGCCTTTTATATTGCCCTTCTTGCCTTTTCATCCTGCTTTTTTCCCACCAGCCCTAGAGACTTATCAAGTCTACACTATCATAGCTTTAAAGGAGCCATTAATATGCCATATGCCACTTACCATTCCTGTGACCTCCCTCTCTGGCCACCTGTCTGCTATAGCCATTGCTTTCCCCTGTTATAGTGTGAACTCCTCAAGGGCATGAGACTGCCTTGCTTTTTGTTTCTTTTGGCATTTGTATCTCTTATATTTAGCACAATGCCTAACATGTAGTAACAGGTTTTTTTTTTTCATTCATTTACTCATTCACTCCTTTCTTTTCTGCCCAAGAATGAGTAATGCCCAACTTTTGATAGAAGCATCAGGAGCTGCCTATCTCCTTGCCTCCACACTTGATTCTCTAACCCCTTAAGCCTGCTTGCAGCAGAGAGTGTGCCCTTCCAGCCCCAAACCTAGGATCCCATGGGATTCCTGGGCCCTGAGAAGAGAGAAGGGAGTGAGCACCTTTTTTGAGGCGCTGGCTCATTATTAACACAATCTTGATTCTTTTCAGCCCTGGCCCCATCCTTCGTTCCTCTTTATGGAGGTTACAGACGATTCCCTGTTGACCCTTGTGGTCCCTCAGTGGCTAAGATAGCATTTTGCACACAATAGGTACATTAGAAACGTTCTTTGAAGGAATGAACGCATTTATCATATCATTTCTTCTGGGCCCTCATTGGCACCAGGCAATTCTTTTTCATATCCTACAGACATTTCAACTTCAGTCTATCCATTGCCTCTCCCAGTCACTCAGCCAATCTGTCAGTAAGCATTAGGCGCCTACTGTGCACCAAGCACTGGGGAAACAAACCAACACCCAAACAATCCCCTCTTCCGAACTTCCTGATTGCTGTGGAGGGAGTCGCCATCTTCTGAATTATACAGAAATTCGGTGTCATCCTTGAATTCCTGCATCTGTGGCCAGACCTGGTCATTCTACCTAATCGTGGAAATGATAGGTACCATCTCCATAGAGCTCACTGCGTCCCAGGCAGCTGAATTGCTTTGCAATTTTGGTCTCAGCTGATCCATTAGGATCTCCATCTCCATGAATGGGCAAACTGAGACAGGCAAAGTTAGGTGATTCGCTCGGTTACACAGCTTGTGAGGGTCTGCAGCTGTATTTGAACTCAGGTCTTCCTGATAGCAGGCCCAGGGCTCTATGCACTATAACTTAGCTTCACTCATGAAATGACACCTTCACAGCAGCCCCAATCCCTTCGTGGCCCTGGCCTCCATGTCGGTCTTCCTGTCTCAGGACTCTTCCTTCTCTGATATCTCCTCTGCTCATCTGAGTAGCTCAGCCCTATGCTCTGTAAGTGGCAGTGGCTCCCTCCTGCCCCCAGGGTCAGCTATGGAGCCCGTGTGCTATTCATGCACTTCCCCACCTGGCCCCCTCCCACTTTCTCACCTTTTTATCCAGTTTTCCCTTTTTCATAGCCTGCCCTTCAGAAACTCAGGCTTAGGACTCCCAGACTGCACACTGGCTGGCTGGCCCCCAGCCCTGAAATGCTTCCTTTTCCCCTCTGCCTCCGGCTTCCTTGGCCCTCCTAAGCACTTCATTCAAATCATGCCTCCTGCAGGACATCTTTCCTCATCCTCTCTGCTGCTTGTGGCTTTCCTTTATGAGTTCTTTTTGTTCTCTGTTTATCATATATACATATGTATATATATCCCCCCCAGGGAGACATGTCTCCCTCATTAGAATGTGAGCCCCCTGAGAGCAGGGAGTCTGTAATTGCTTTCTTTGTATCAACTGTGCTTAGCACAGTGCCTGGCACATAGAAAATCCTCAATAAATCCGAGCTGACTGAATAAAGTGAAAGAATGCCAAGTCTCTCTTTCATTAGGCTCTTCTCCAGCTGCCAAGGCTAGCCAGCTGGCCTCTGCCCTGTGATCCTGTTGCTCCAGGGCAGCTTCTACCCAGATGCTGTGCCCAGTCACTACTTCTTTCTTTCAAGTTTCTCCTTCCCCTCCCCCAAATTGCCTTAACTCCCAGCTTCCACTGCCACTGTCCACCTGGATCAAGTGATTTTCCAGAACCAGGCTAGATAGGAACTCCTGGGCCTGGCCAGTACACTCAGCTCCTTTAGGCCTGTGTCCTTATGTTTCCTTTGGCTCTGTGAGTGTCAACCCTGGCCAATTCATTTGAATTCCAATTAATTTTTATTTCTGTTTCAGTCCGTAGTTCTAGATGCTATTCTTCCCATAGATACAACATGGAACACAGGCCATTGTGCTGGACCTCAATTGAGGAGGAATCTGACTGTGAACCCTTGCTTTGAGATCAACTGTAGATGTGACCATGGACAAGTCACTTCTTTCTTCAGAATCTCACACTCCTCATCTGAAAACTTAAGGGATGCTTGGTTCCAAGTGCTTCTCCAGATTCTCAGGAGATAGCCCTTTATACCCGTGAAAGGACAGTACAAGCATCATATTAGTATTAGAGAGGGATTCACATTGAAGCCGCCAAGGACACTGACCCAGTCCTGGGATGGTGGCGGTGGTAGTAATCTCCTCCTCCTCCTCTCCCCTCCTTTTCCTCTCCTCCTCCTCCTCCTCCTCATTTTTCTTTTTATCAATGAACAATGACAACAGCAACGCAAATTCTCCATTTTGCAAAGCAGTTTATCTAAGACATCCCTTTATCTTTGTGTAAGGTCAGCACACATATTGATGGAGGAGGAAAGAGATTCAATGATGTGCCAATGGCCTCATCAAGGTGTTGATGGTATGTTTCACAACTTTGCAGCTGGTTCTGTTTTCTTCCTCTACGTTTTATAGTGCTAGATCACTTTCAGTGTATTATATATTTTATTGTTACAACCCTGGGTGGTAGATGCTGTTATCATCCCCATTTTACAGATGCATAAACAGAGTCTGAGAGAAGCCCAATGATTTCTGCAGGGTCAAACAGCTAGCGAGTGATTGAGGCAGATCTTGTCTTCCAATCTAGTGCCTTGTGCCAGACAGTGACTTGAGCAGCTGTCTGACACCTTGATCATATTGTGGTCGGTTCTTGGAAACATCATTTTGTAAGGTTGTCACTCAACTGAAAAAGATCCTTAAGAAGTGGAACAGAATGAGGAAAGACTTTCAGAACATGTCATATTCCAGTTACTTGAAAGAAATGGAGATTATTAGCCTAGAGGAGACTGAGGCATGTCCTACCAGCAGTCTACTGAAGAAAAAGTGGCTTTTTCTTTGTGTGTGGCCCCTGGAATCAGAAGCAGGAGGACGATGCTTGAAGGGAGGAATTTCCTCACATCAGAACTAACCCCAAGTGGAACGGGCTGCTTCTGGAAGGAAATGGCTTCTCCACCATCTCCATCCAGTAGGTCTTCAAAGAGAGGTTGAATAAGACTTTTATAGGGATGTTGTGGCAGGAAACTTGTTCGATGATGAGCTAGACGAAATGGTCTGTGGGAGTCCTACCAAGTCTCGCCTTCTGTCATTCTGCTTCTTCCTCCTCATCTTTCCTCATATCGCTCCCACCACCTAGAAAGCCATCTACCGTCCTCGCCATCTAACCACATGTTACCTTGGAGAGCTTGGCCAAATCCTAGTTTGTCTCTGAAGCTGTCCTTGATGCCAGGGATATGCCAGCTGTTGGGAATCTCACCAACATCTCTTCACAACAGTATTGTCAATTCACTACAGCCAAACCATGCTGTGGCATTCTTGGCCAACCACTCATTAGTGACATTTCTTATTTTGCCCCCATGTAACTAGACTATAATGTTATTTTACTCAGTAGAATGTTTCCATTGAACCCATTAACATCAGGCTGAAGATACCTGTGGAAGGCTACTCTGTTCTCCCTCATCTCTGCACATCCATAGCATTAAATGTCTGCACCATGAAGCTGAGCATCCTGGTGATCAATGGCCCTGCATCAATGTTAATTGCTCCTTGGGCTGAAATCTTGTTTCCCTGACGTCACGTTGAGCCTCTTGAGGGCAATGATCTTGACCAGATGTAATTCCTATTGCCATCCACAAAGTGCTTCTCACAATGATGTTCAATAAGTATTTGTTGAAATGCTTGTAATATATATATATATATATATATATATTTAAATTTATCATTAAGCTTATTTTATGTTTCGTTTCTTTTCTGAAATCTCTGATGCAATTTCTTCAAGGGGCATTTATTTTCTTGACATCTTTTACCAAATTTTCTATGACTAGTTGCTTAGCTAGATAGATGTGTTTGTGTGTGTCCATGTATATGAAATACACGTGGGGGGGAGTGGGGTGCATATTACTGATACCATTCATTTGTAGGAACTCTTGGTGCACAGTCAACAAGCATTTATCAAGCACTTACTGTGTACCAGGCCCTGCACTGGTGGAAATATAAGCAAATATGCAAAATAAATGGTGGAAATACAAGCAAAAAGGAAGAGAGTCCTTGTATCCAAGAAGGTACCACTGCAGTGAGAAGAGATAGCAAATGGAACGGAACAGTCAAGCGGCAGGAGCAGGCAGATATCCAGGGCAGGCAGGCATTATGGGAAAAGCCCAGGAGAGTCAGGTGTTCAGCCTGGAATAAGCCCATGTCTGGTCTGGCCAGCTTCCTTACACTGGAGGTACTGGGAGGAATGAGTCGATCAAAAGGAGAGGCTCCAGCTGGAAGAGAATTCCTCTGTATGAGGCCTGGAATTGGAGGAGTTGCCAGGGTGAAGAGCTTTCTGGATCATTGGAGAGAATGTCAGGTATGGGAATCATGGTACCCTCCACTGATGCAGGCCATGGGATCACGGATTTGAAGCTGGAGGGGAGATGAGAAATGAGATAGTCCAACTCCTTTTATTTTACCAGTGCAGAATCTAAGGCTCAGAAGCATGGAGAGACTGACCTATGGCCACACAGCTAATGTGTCAGTTGTAGGATTTGAACCCGGCTCTCTTTTTGAATGAGTTAATGTACCTTGTAATCTCCAGACTAGTCTAGAGGCACTGAGAGGTGTAGGAATGCAGCACAGGTCTTCCTGCCACTTTGGAGGGCCCTCGATCCATCACACCAGGCCCAGATTCCCATGACAGTGTCCAAATGAGATAGCGTATGTAAAGGACTGTGTAAACAGGAAAGCCGATAAATGCCAAATTGCGGTATTATTATTGCTGTTGATGTTGTTTATCATGCCGGTCATTTACAGCGCTGCTGCACACAATGAATCCAACACTTAGCAAAGTACTTCATGTCCAATAGACAATTTTTCAAAAAAAAAATGATTATTTGAATAATTTTATAAAAGACATTATCAATTCAATTAAAGTCAGAAGGTTATGGAAAGTGGGCAAACTGAAAACAAGGTAAACCTTGAAGAATAAAAGGATGTGGGAGTTACTAAGCAGCAGCAGTTACCGATGATAATATATAGCCCAATTCTTCTTCACCTAGTCTGGGTAATCAAAATTTAGCCTCAGCTCACAGCCAGTCCCCCCTTAGAGCTATTGATGGTGCCACAGGGAGAGAACAAGACCAGGCACTGAGATGCTTCCACCTCTGGCTGAGGCTAGGGTTTCGTGGCCACTGGAGCTCTCTAAGGGGCCATAATTTAGAATTCTCCATGTGGACATGATGGAAACCTGGCCCTAGAAGTCATCTGGTGACTTCTCCATCACAGCAGATTTATGAGTGATATGGGCAGACAAGAGGCAGGTGGATTTCTCCTCCCTCACCTCTCCTGTTCCCAATTCTCAACGGGTATAAAAAATACTCCATTACTTCATGATTACCTGTCAGTGAATGCAAACCCCTGAGAGCCAGTATTTTACAAAAGCCTGGAAGACACTTTGGGTAAAAGCAATATCCTGCAATAAGACCCACCTAAGCCCTTCCCCGAAGTTTTCAACAGTAGCTTTGATAACTCGAGGCTGTTGTGATTCATTATCCCATGGCCTCTACCTGCATCAGTACCAGGAGCTTTCTCTTGCCAATTTCTCAGTCCACGTGCCCTTTCTGAAGATAGCATTTCTGTTGATATTTTTCAACCTGGACTGATGACAGCCTGAGGAACCTGGGCATCTGTGGAGCGGTAAGCGCCGTGCTGCTGCAGAGATAAAGCCAGCTCTTCTATCACCGCTGAGTGGCAGGGATATTGATCTCAGCTAAGGCGGGATTATTATCCCTTTCAAGCCACAAAGCAAATAGTACAAGCAGGGCCATAATCCAAGGCTGATTGGGAGGTGGACCAAAAGGAAAGAGGAGAAAACGGATGGCAAGAAGCAATCCCAGAAATTGTGCAAGGAGAACAACACCAGAACATGATAGCCCCAGCGCCCCTTTACTTCTGGGGCACTTCCTCTAGACAGTAAGCCTTTGGAGAGTCTAGAACAATTCTCTTATGAGAAGTCTCTTTTTATATCATAAGCTGATGGTTATGTGAGAGAGAGTTCATACATGGATGCAGCCTTGGAATTCAGTGAGCCCAACCCCGACATTTACAGATAAAGAAACAGAGGCCCAGAAAATGATTTGTTTGAGGTGCCCTGGGTAATGAAAAAGGAGCCAGGATTCAAACCCAGGTCCTCCCATCAAACCCAGAGCTCATTCCAGTTTGCTGTTGATGGTGAGCATTGGAGTTGGTGCATTTCATGCTAAACCAACTACTTCACATTTGTCAAATCTAATGATCTTTTTTTTAAATCAATCTTATTCTTCTTGAGCTCCTTGTAGGCTTTGATAAAAGCACCTTTTCCTCTTGGATATTTTCTCCATGACGTTGTTCCCTCTTAGTCCTGCTCTTCCCTGTTTGATCACTCATCAGTCTCCTTCGATGACTCTTCCCCCATAGCTGGCCCTCTAACCCCAGCTATCCCTTGAGCCTCTAGCCTATACTCTTTTTCTTTCTCCTTTGGTGCTCTCTTGCTTATTGATCTCAACAGTTCCCATTGGTTGAATGATCATCTCTATACATATGATTCCCAGACCCAAATATCCAGCCCTGCTCTTTTCCTGAGACTCAGTCTCACATCACCAACTCTTTCTTAAGCATCCAGAGATGGATGGCCCATAGGCATCTTGACCCCAATGTGGACAAATGATAACTCGCTGTGTTTTGCCCTCACCACCCCAAGCCCCTCTTTTTCTGAACATCCCAATTACTGTCAAGTCCCAACATCTTCACAGTCTCCCAGGCTCAGGCTCATTCCTCAGATTAATTCCTCTTTCCTTTCAGTTCACCTATTTAACCCATTGCCAAATCTTGTTGAGTCAGTTTTACAAGACTTCTTGCCCATGTCCCCTTCTCTACACTCAATACAAGCACCGCTCCAGTTCAGTCCCTCATCACCTTTCATTCAGATCATTGCAATAGGGCAGGATGAGCTTTAAATTATATTACATCTGCCCACATTAAAACATGGGTAGAGGACTTCATTGAAAACAAAAGGAAAAAAAATAAATTATGTAATGGGTATAGAATTGATGACTAAATGATATGGCACAGAAAATGATGGCGAAGAGAGGAAATGTTTCATTGACCTAGGTCAAGAAAGGCAGTCAGAGGTCATCTAGTTGAACTCCTTTTCACAAGTGAGAAACTGAGGTTCATTACCTTTAAGGTTAACTAGGGAGCAAATGACAAAACTGTAACTTGAATGCAGAACCTCTGTCTCTAAATCTAGCATTCTTCCAGCTATATCTTGAAACCAGGAAGGTCATATACAACAATATATCAGAGGTCTACAACAAATGATTGGTTGATTGGACGATCATTCTATTAGAGACTTGAGGACTGGAAGAAATGCCTGTGAGAAGCTACTGGAGAAAACTGATATTTAATATTCCAGAGTAAGAGATAAAAGGCATCTAACCAAAAAAAAGACTGTTGGGAAACACATTAATGGAAACTATAAATGATGTTCAAATAATCTGTACAATAATAGAGCCTATGAAGACTTACTTTGATATTTCTATATAATTCCATCAATGCAGATGGCAATCCATCCATGTTCTCTCATCTTGACTTCCTAGAAATCAACCACACCAGGTCTGGGCGAGAGAAGAGGAAGATCTTTCTCCAGTTTCACTCATATGGCCTAGATACCAATCAACTGAAATTGGTTATGTCTTGTTCATGAATACACAAAAATAGCCCCTCATTTTGTATTTAAAGATATCTATGATGATATCCTTACATAACTTCCCTTATAAGGAACTCGGTTAGTAGTGTGGTATTCATATCTGTGCCTATTTCATGTTCCATCATTGCCCTTCAGATGATCTTCAGCTTTAATTATTTTGTGAGAGTGGTCTTCTCTCTCTCTCTCTCTCTCTCTCTCTCTCTCTCTCTCTCTCTCTCTCTCTCTCTCTCTCTCTCTCTCTCTCTCTC
>NW_027185852.1:3892103-3899584 GCF_028583685.1 Petaurus breviceps papuanus
CTCTCTCTCTCTCTCTCTCTCTCTCTCTCTCTCTCTCTCTCTCTCTCCCTCACTCTCTTGCTTCCTCTGTCTGTCTTTAACTATATGTGTGTATTTAGTTGTACATATGGTCACACATGCTTGTATATGTATACACACAGAGAAGTCAGGCCCTTATGATTGTAAATAATGAATCCCATGAAGGGCCCATATTGTTCCAGTTGCACTGTGTAGTTCCACTGGGAGGGTACCAATCTCCATATTTTATATAATTATCACTTCAAATGGTATGAAGTCAACTCCACAAGGCATCTTCATGGGATTCATTATTTGTAGTAATTGGGGCCCAAATGTGTGTATACATGTAAATATGCATATATACAAACAAAATAAGAAAGGTGGAGTGAATAAACATTCATGTGTTCAAAGCACTGAATTCCTTTGACTATTTTTAAATAAAATAATTTGATATAGAAGGTGAAAAATAGAACTATTAGATTTTCAGTAGATTGGCAAACTGACTTGATGAGAGATGATGTTGGCAATATTAATCATAGATTCCACACTTCTTAGAAGAGAGATTTTCTAGGTTCATTATTATCTCTATTATTTGTTTGTTTGTTTGTTTGGCAAAGATGCATATGTTTGGTTGCCTATGAATAAAAATTTGGTCACCATATCCTACCATTTCCCTTCAAAAGTTCCATGTTTCCCTCTAAGTGGATTTGGTGTTATGTCCCCTTACTTACTGAAAAGAATTTCCCCAGGTATGATTTGAGATGAAGGGACAAGAGATTCAAGTCTTTTGAACTTTTGAAGGAGAATTCTTGTTCACTTCTCCACAAGGCTTTTCAGGGAAGGTGTCTGGCTAGGAGGACATCTTTGCGAAGCTGTCAGCATTTCTTGTTTTATGCCTTCTGAAGAGAACACACTTTCTGAAACCATTAGCATTTGCAATGGTTTACTTCTAAATGTGCAAGCCCTTTGCATTCTTGATTCCCCCATCCTGTTATGCTATAAATAAATTACCATTTTTTATCTAATCTGACTTGTATCCACCTGTTACAATTGGGAAAGGATTTGTAGTGCTGGCTGATGTCCTCTCTTGGGAGCCTCTGAGACTTCTGAGAAAAAGAGATCATTTTAACTGTTGAATTGCTCCAAAGAAGGAATCCAAATGAAAGCAAGTATCTCTACTGTTATAGAGTTCACTTACAGAATGATTTGTCAAATCACCAGAATCAGACTAGCTTTCTGCCTCTAACTGCCCTCTACACTCCTGTGCCCACTCAGTTTTTCCTTTCTCTTCTTCCTCTCGCCCAGTCTCTGCATTACTGCCTGCCTTGGATGGATCTGGTCGTAACAAGAGTGAATCCTGGGCTCTGGCAGTAAAGGAAGGATATTCTTTCACGTTAAATCAAAGCTTGACCCAAGTTAAAGCTGGGAAATGGAACTCATCGCCAATGTATGTCTGCCTCCACCGTGTGACCCCACTTCCTCTCTCATCTTCCCATTGCCCACACACTCAGGGTTTTTATACTGACCTCCAAATGCGAAGGCCTACTGACAGCAGCAATTTCATCCTCATGGGTCCTTCCTGGAACTATCCCTGGTTCCAGAGCCTTATTACCACCCTCACCTATATCAGAGTGCCTTCCTCCATAAAAAAAAAAAAAATCTGTCTCACAATGTACCTCTCAGCTCAGCGAGCTAATTCAATTAATGAATGTATGCTAACACAGTAATGGGTTATGATTAGGCACATCTCCCATATGCCATATCTATGTATCTCCAAGTGCATTCAGGAAACAAAGGCTTGAGTCTAAAGTTACTCTCCAGTCAGCACTAGGGGCAGGCCAATGAGTGGGTATTCTGGAGAGGGGAGCATTTCAGAACCTTTCATATCACACCATGTGTTTCCCATTAGACAATGAGCTCCTGGAAAACAAGGATTGTTTCTGTTTGTTTGTTTTTACCTTTCCTTGTATCTCAAGTACTTGGCACAGTGCCTGGCATATAGATGACTCAATAAAAACGTGTTTACTGACTAACTGAATTATGTATTTAAAGGGCTATAGGACCTACAAAGGCCCAGTGTCTCTGCAATGAAATATGATCATAAAACCAATGGTTTACATCTGCAAGGAAGCTCCAAGGTGATCTAATGTAGAAGCAGGCTAAATCGCTTTGGAAATCTGGTAAAGCTAATTGGTTCCCTTCTCAAAACACAATTTTTAAACACATTAAATAAAATACATAGGTTTATAAAGATAGTTCTATCAAAGTGTAGTTATCAATATGCATATATATATATATATATTAAAATATTCCCAGACTCCAGGTAAAGAATCTAAGATAGAGACCCCTCATTTTACAGAAGTGGAAACTGAGATCTCTAAGTTTTAATGAGTAACAGGACTGAGAAAAGTGTCTTCGCAGAATAGGCATCTAGTAAACACATGTATATTGGTTGTATAAGATGGACAAGTTGTAAGTAGCCGACACAGGATCTGAAGTCAGCTCCTCTGCCTAGAAGCCCATGTTCTTTCCCCTCCTTGATAAGCAGAAAGTGGAAAAGCTATTTTTTTCTCTCTCTCTGAGAAGAGGATGCAGTGATCTGCACCTAGGAAGGGGTAACTCCCTTTACTTAGGGTGTGACAGTTGGGGGCTTGATTTGAAAAGGCACTGAACGCACTGGCAGCCTTTCTGCACATTTCTCCCATTTCTGCCCCTGCCCTGCTCCCCATCAGGGCCTCAGTCCCACTGTGCAGTCTCTGCCTTCTCCTTATCCACCACTTGACAGAAATTGTCTTTCATTCAGTTTGCCTGAAGCATTTCTGGTGCTTGCCCAGGGCTCAATAATCCTAGTTATAGCTCTGGGCTATGCTCTCTTCCTCACATGTGTGGAGAGTGCATCTTGATATTGTAACCATTTCTGGGGAAATTATAAAAAAACATCTATTCCTCTTGGCTGGAAGGAAAAAAAGAGAATCTTTTGGCAAAATACCCTAGATCAGGGATTCTTAACCGTTTCCTGTCTTATATATCCCTTTGAAAGTCTGATGAAGTTTATATACCCCTTCTTAGGGGTATATAAAAATATATATGTATTTTTCTTCAATACATAAAATAAAATATTTAGGGTTACACAGGGTTTTTCCTCCTCCCTCTTCTTCTTCCTTTTCCTCTTCCTCCCCCTCTTCCTCCTCCTCCTCTTCCTCTTCCTTTCCATTTACTACATCAAGGCTTTACCTGGAGAGACCAAAGCCCACTGTCAGTCAATATACTAAGTAATAATCTTTGGTTAAATACCTACTATATTCCAGGCATTGCGGTAAATGATAGAGATACAAAAAAAAGGCAAAAATCAAAAAGCAAACCCAAGTCTTCTATATAAAAACAATACGCATGCATCTCTTTACATATGCACATGTCTATGTCACCCAGCTAGTGAGTGTCTGAGCCTGGGTTTGCAGAAACATGAGTCTTCCTGACTCCAGGCCCAGCACTCTGTCCACTGCACAATCTAGCTGTCAGTGTATGTCTATCTGTGTTTGTGATACCCTGGGCAAGTCACTTCACCCTGTTTGCCTCAGTTTCCTCATTTGTAAAATGAGACAGAAAAGAAAATGCAAACCAGGGGCAGCTAGGTAGCACAGTGAATAGAGCACTAGCCTTGGATTCAGGAGAACCTGAGCTCAAATCCAGCCTCGGACACTCAACACTAGCTGTGTGGCCTTGGGCAAGTCACTAAGCCCCAATTGCCCTGCCTAACCCCCTCAAAAAAAAAAGAAAATGGCAAACCATTCCAGTATCTTCTCCAAGGAAGATGGGGTCATGAAGATTTGGACATAACTGAAATGACTGAACAGCAGGAAAGTCAGGAGGCAGAGACAAAGAGGGAGAGAGAACTCCAGTTATGGGAGACAGGCAGTGAAAGTTGAGAGATGCAGTATCTTGTGTCAGGAATAGAGAGAGGAAGATCAGAGTGCCCCTGAGTGGGGGAGAGGCACAACCAGATGGGGAAGAGGAGGTCAGCTCTGAGAGGCTTCGAGTGTCAGACAGGGGGCAGGGAAAGCTTACTCTGGCAGAATCATAGGGGTTCCTTCTGCTTTTTTGAAGATCAATGATGTCACAGGGGAGTCAGGGTACAGTGTGTTTGACTGTGGCTGATCAGCCCAACAGGAGTTGGGAAGGCAGTGCTCCAGAGCAGGCCTGAGTGGTCCATCAGTACTGAGGTGGAGGTGGCTCTGGATCTGCCCAGCTCACATTTCCTTTGTCTTTCTTTGATTCTGCTTCACTCAGAACCACAGCACCTTTTGTGAGGCAGGCATGCCATGCTTCATTGTCTTGGGCCAGCATTTCCCTTGTCTCATAGTCAATATAAAAGTTTTTTTCAGAGAGACCTTGAGAGTGTCCTTGTTCCACTTCTGACCACTATGTGAGTGGTTACTCTGTGCAAATTCTCTGTCTTTTGGGCAAGTGTGTCCTTGGCTTTGGGGCTACATGGCCAGCCCATGGGAGTTATACACTCTGCAATAGAATCAGGACCCACAATATAGTAGGACACGGATCAGGGATAGAGAGGATGAGGACCCATGTTTGAGCTGGACTCTATACCATGGTCTGGAGCTTCCTCATGAAAAAGATCTGGATCCACTGAAGTATTGTAGTTCAGACTATCTATGTAACTGACTCATTGGGAAGGAAAGTAGGGATCAAATTAAATGTTGGAACAATTTTAATTTATTCCATGAGAATAATAGAAGGTATCATTGCTACTGTTTTGTAGGTGGGAAACAGAAGCGCGAAGAAGATGTCAAGTCAACAAAAAATTAAGTGCCTTCTGTGTGTGAGGCTCTATGCTAAGTGCTGAGATTAAAAAAAATGACAAGCAAAAGAAATCCTACCTTAAAGGAGCCCAAAGTTTAATGGTGGAGAAAAATGTAAATAACTCTATACGATCTATATCTTGAGTAAATTAGATGATCTCAGGTGAAAGACATGATAATTAAGGAAGACTGGGAAAGACTGATGACAGAAGATTGGATTTAGCTGAAACTTGAAGGAAAGTCAAGTAGGTGGAAAGAGGGAGGGAGATAGATCCAAGCATGGGGGCCAAGGAAATACAGAGATCAGAGAGATGTTGTGTCTTGTGGAAGCAACAGCAAGAAGGTGAGCATGCACAGAAGCCGGAGTTCCAAGTGCATGGAGGGAGGATGAGATGATAAAGACAAGGGTGAGAGGGGACCAGGTGATAAAGGACATCCGAAGACTTAGAGGAAAAATAGGAGCCTGCCCAGAGTGTTTCCAGTCGAGCGTTCTATATCCAAGGTCTCGTGTCTTGGAGAGATGACTGTCTTAGATGACTGCCTGTGTAAAAGAGAAGCCTTGGCTACAGTATGGGACTTCAATTTTGAACCTTGTGATGCTTCATGCAAAGTTGGCCAACAACACAGGTCTCTGCTCAGAGTGAGAGTGAATATATATATATATATACACACATACTCATATATTTTTTTCCCTTAGAAATGGATTCAATGTGGTTACAGTGGAACAACTATGCAGCTGAGTATGTAAACAACACTCTTCTCCTTTATGTACGCTTTCTTTGCATAATTTATCCCTCCTGCAGGAGGTGGGGAAAACCGGCCTAGCACAATATTAATATACGAGATGCAACCTAAAACGATCTCTTTTGTTGGTGGTTTTCAGGTGGAATGGGGGGGGGTCTTTTTGGAGGAAATGAGAGGCAATGATTAATAATGGTCTGATTAGTCATGATCTCACTAATAATTAGTAATTAGGTCTCAGAGTCAGGGAGACTTGAGTTCAAGACCCTGTCATAACACATGCTGTCTGTGTAACAATGGGTCAGTGATTTAGGCCAGGGACATAGGTACCTATATGGCTGTAATGTTAATTGGATATAAGATCTCACGCACTCATTAATAAGTCTCATGAGGAGCCCATTATGGGAAGCTTGCTCAGGGGAGGCTGGCTTGTAGGAAGGCTTTCACACCTTTTGTTAATGTCTAATTAGGCCCTGAGTCATGAGGGTCGTGATGCCCTCTGGCTCTATACTCTGAGGTCAGCATTTTGCTTTGGGGCTCACTCATTAGAAGAGTCTTCTTGTGATCTGACCAGATGAGGCTTGGGGTAGCTGTTAAGGAGCCCCCATTTTGAAAAACCCAGATTTTGGTGCATCTCTCTGGTAACAATGTATGTATTGCTTGGTCAGACAGTTGGATCTGTTTGTTGATCTGTGCTAATTTCTCAGACAGTTAGAAGCCCTGTCTGTTGGTCTTTATTTCTCTATATTTTCTCTGAAGTTCTGGGTGCTGCCTTTTCCCTGAGCTAGTGAATGTGATTAAAAAGATTGTTGACCCCTTAAACAGCTGCTTTCCTAGTAAAGCAGACATAAGAACCTGTGCTAGCAGCCATCCTGCAGCATTCAGTGGCACAATAGATAGAATGCCAGGCCCGGATTCAAAAAGACCCAAACTCAAGTCGGGGTCAGTCTGTGTGATCAGGTATGTCTAGGAACATCTACCCTCTGTCTGACGCAGTTTCCTAATTTGGACAATGGAGATACAATAATACCCATCCCCAAAATTGTTGTGAGGGTGAGGCTAGGTAATGTTTGGGAAGTGCTTCTCAACCTTAAAGCTCCATACAAATGTTACTTGTTATTATTTAGACTCTTAGCAGTTTAGGTGGCTCTCTGATACTGTAAGCCTCATAGGAGGGCCCAGTAGGCTCTGGTAAAGGGAGTGTCCTCCTCTTGAAGTCCCACTATAAAGAAATCACCAGTTTGATCCCTATTCTTTCAGGGAGAAAGTAATTTGAGGGTCTCTTTCTTATTTTTTAATAGGTAAAAATCCTTCCTGAAAAGCAACATATTTCATCCAGATCATATAACATTCATGACTCTTTTTCAAAATTTTTAAAATTTATTTTTAGTTTTCAAAATTCACGTTTATAAGATCTCAAGTTCCAGATTTTTCCTTCCTTCCCCCTTCCCCACTAGTTTCTTGAGAGAGAGAAGAAGGGAAAGAAAGAAAAAGAAACCTTTCTGTCCTTTCAAATGGTTGTAGATTTAGAACTGGAAGGGGCCACCAAGGAAACCTCATTTAGCAAAGCCCTGCTCAAACCCGCCACCAGGTTGCAGCCATCTCTGCAACTTGGGTCAGACAAAATGAGGAAAGAGTAGTGGAATAAGGGGAAGCAAGTTAAGACAGTACTTCACAGGGCCTTATTCTGGTTATCAACACTGATTCACTTCCTATTAGGGACAGGGAAACCTCCTGGAGAGAGAAACTCCTATTCCTGAAAATGTCAGAATCTTCTTTTCAACTTCTAGTCCCAGACTTTCAATAGAGTATTGAATGGTCAAATGAATTGCCCAGTCACACAGTCAAATGTGTCACAGGAAGGCCTTGAACCTGGCCCTTCTGTGATAGTAATGGCAATTAAAGATTCCCCTGTATTGGCTTGGTTTT
>NW_027185852.1:3904584-3909926 GCF_028583685.1 Petaurus breviceps papuanus
AAAACCAAGCCAATACAGGGGAATCTTTAATTGCCATTACTATCACACCTTCCTGGCTTTAAATTCAAAATTCTATCATCCATCCATCTATCTATCTATCTATCTATCTATCTATCTATCTATCTATCTATCCATCCATCCATCCATCATCCATCTATCTGTTTATCTGTCTGTCTATCATCTATCTATCTATCTATCTATCTATCTATCTATCTATCTATCTATCTATCTATCTGTCATCTATCTATCTGCCTATCTGTATCTATCTGTATTGCCCTGCTAATCAGAAATTCCTAGTATGTGCAACAACAGTAACATGTGCAGAATTGATGTATCTTGGGCCAGAAGAATTGGAATTTTGATCCCCTCTCAAATAAGGCATTTGCCTGGGCCCGTGTGGGAGCACCCTGGCCTCTGGTGTTAGGCAGCATCTTTTCTCCTGCTCATTTACTCGTTAAGTAATCACTACCCTGGGGATAACACTAACTGTGGTAAATGAGATTATGACTGTAAGTCTGGGGACCTCAAAGAGGGGAAGAAAAGAAATAATCTATCAACGTGAATTTTATGTGGAGCAGGGCATTTATTGCTACAGAGATCCTATGATGGAAGAAACACAAAATATATTAACAGAATTATAAAGATTAACAGGATTCAGTCACTTAAATTATAACTATGGTACAATCCCCTGGAAATTCAATATTTTGTGTTCTTATCAGAACATTAAAAAGAATTTGTGAGACTCTAATTGGGTGTTTTATATTTCATCTTAGAACTGCTCTATTCAATCAACCCCCAAGGACCCCTTCAATGATGGTTCACTGGATTGGGTAAAAGCAGTTCTCAAAGACTGACAGACCTTTCCAACTAACAAGGTCACCTATATACAGGGGGTAAATATTCACCTCAAATAAATGAATGGATGAATGGGTGGATGAGTGAATACACTTAAGTAAATAAATAACTGAACAAAGAGCTATATGATAGGTGGATATGTAAAGAAGGAGAGAAGGAAGGAAGGAAAGAAGGAAGGAAGAAGGAAGGGAGGGAAAGAGGACAGGAGGGAAGGAGAAAGGAAAGAAGGAAGGGAGTGAGGGAAGAAAGGAAGGAAGGGAGGGAAGAAGGGAAGAGAGAGCTAGAAATAGAAAGACAAGAGAGAGGGGTGTGGGGGAGAAAGAGAGAGAGAGAGAGAGAGAGAGAGAGAGAGAGAGAGAGAGAAGGAGGGAGGGAGGTCTTAGTAAACTACTCTGAACAGATTCAAGGAGAGGGATAATGTTTTGGGATGAAGCAATTCATTTAGGTTTGAGGAAGAACTGGAAGGCCAAATTAAAAGTGTCACCACAAAAAACAGGGGACTTCTGTGCTCCCCACTTCTCAAAGAACAAACCTTACTATTTCTGTAAAGGAGATTCAGGGAGACAGACATAACTAGAACCAGATATTGACAGATGTCTGTGCCATAATAATACCCTGACCCTTCAGCCCCTTGCTTTGCACTGTTGTCATTGTTATTCATTTTGTTTTGTTTAGAGGGTGTGTGTTCTATTCATGACTTTTCTTAAAAAGTCCTAATCCTATGATGAGTCATGAGAGTAAAATTCTTACCTCTTTAAGATGAATTGACTATCACAGGACATTGGTCAGTGATTTATCGTTAATGCTATAACTTTATTTTCATTCTCCAGTTGTCTGAACTTTTACACATTGGAAAAATACAAATCAATTGTTAGGATGAAAAGCCTTCTTTTTTTCTAGGACAAGCATCTTGTAGTTCTATAAACTGAGATCAATATGGAACAAATATCCCGTCCTCTAAGTTGCTTCTAAAAGACTTTCAGCCTTTTAACACCTTCAGCTCCATTTCCTCTGGGAGAAAATCAAACTCCTCAAGCTTGTTTATAAGAGCTTACATATGATGATTCCCCCCACCTTTCTGATCTCATGTCACTCTTGATGCAGTGACACCATCCCCCTTCTGGGCACATTGGCTGACTCTACTAGTCCCAGTTTCATCTCATTCATTTGCACAAGGCTGAAACCGCTCCTTCCTCATCTCTGTCTCCACAAGTCCTTATCTTCCTTCAAGATTCAGCTCATGTGTCACCTTTTCTGGGACTTCTATCTTGTCCATGCTTGTTACCTGCTCCCTCCCCCACAAAATGTGATTGCCTTGAGGCTGAGATTGTCATAGATTCGGTTTTTGTATCTCTAATGCCCCATGTGACACCTGGAAGATACACAGCAAGCAATCACTCAACATTGTATTAAATGCTTACTATAAATAGGTTACCATGCTAAGTTTTAGGGAGAAAAAGGCACTGCCTTCAGGGAGATTATATTTTAGTGGGGGAGACATAACGTATATAGACATTATATAGGTGCTTATTAGAGATCATTTTATACTTTGTAAAGCACTGTCTATTCATTCTCTCATTTGATCGTATCAACAACTCAGTGAGGTAGGTGCTAGTATTACCTTCCTCTTACAGATGAAGACACTGAGGCTAAGAAATTAAGTGACTTGTCCAGGGTCACACAGATAGTAAGACTCCAAGGCAGGATTTGAACTCAGTTTCTCCTGAGTCCAGGACTGGCATTCTATCCACTGTGCCACATAACTGCCCATATCAATGCCCTGAGGCAAAGTCTAGATCATCCCCTTACTATTCAAAGAAGTTCAATGTCATTCCTTTTCCATTTCTTACCATCTTTTTGTTAGTCAATTACTACACTTTCAATTCAAGATATTTCTTCCCGATATAGGGTATGCCAAAAGTCTTTGGTGGCTTTAAGCTTCAGTAGATAAAGCCACCCCAGACTTTAGGGACACTCTGTCTATTGATGCTCTCTAGTCCTTATTCCTATTGTATGTCTTCTGATGTTAATACTCCAAAAGAACACGGAGTTCATCTTTAGAGTCCTGTTCCCTTCATGTGGCTCAGAAAGCCACCATGCCTTTAGGGTTGCCAATGTCATGTTCTGCTCTCTGTGATCAGCCTTCTTGGCAGTCTACTTCTGTTGCTAAGCTTTTCTCTAGGTTATTAGCCTAATAGAAAGTAAGCTCCCCGAGGGCAAGGCTACTCTCACTTTTGTTCTTTTATTGCCAGCACCTAGCCCAGTGTCTGGCTTAAAGTAGGTACTTACTAAATGCTTGTTGACTGGTGCTGAGGCAACTGCCCACACACACCCCCCTTACTCCACACCGAGAGCACGGCATAGCTGGCATTAGGACCTCACCTGCTCAACTGTTAGGGACCGAGAGTAGTTTCCTCCACCCTACCAAAAAAAAAAAAAAACAACACCATAAGTATTCATATCACGTTGATGTGGATACAAAGGTGCCCCAAGGGTTAATATTAAGGGTTGCTTTTCTAGTAGAAATGATGTGGACATGAGGGTTAATAATAATAAGAGGTGCTTTTCCAGGACTTTGGGAATCCCCTAGTTTATTCTCTAACCTGAAGGCACCCTAAAGTCTCTTCCCTTATCTTGAAATGCCATAAAAGTTTCCCCTTGTCCTGGACCATGGAATTCCTTTTCTCCCCCCATCCTGGGTCATAAAATTTCCCCAATATCCCTTAACTTGTGTCATCCATCTTCCTCATACTGTCCCTAAATCTCCAATCAATTAGAAACCCTAAAATTATAACATCATCCTTTAGGCTGTATAGCTTGCTGTCTATATAAGTCTGGTCCTTTTCCTATATCAGTGCCTTTGTTTGACTCTTTGCTAAGTCTCAGGCCTGCATGCTTTTGTGGATTTTTTTAATTTTTTTTAACTTCTAATTTACATCATTCATTTCCACCAGATTTTGAGTTACAAATTCTCTCCCCATTTTTCCCCTACCCACCGCCCCAAAATAGCAGTCCCACAGGATATCCCCTCCTCCAATCTGCTCTCTCCCATATTTTCTCCCATACGCTTTTCAACTTTTCCACTGGATCTCTGTGCCCCAGTGCCTGTATATGTTATTTCCCAATTACATGTAAAATAGAATTGATAATAGTATATATATATACATATGTATATATTTAATATTTGATTTTAAAACTCTGAATTCCAAATTCATTCCCTTCCTCCCTTGTCACCCACCCTTACTGAGAAGATAAGCAATTCAGTATAGGTTGTACATGTGTGGCTAATGCAAAACAATAACATAGTAGATATATTGTAAAAGACTGACTATATTTCCGTCCCTCCTATCCCACCTCCCACTTGTTCTATTCTCTATTTGATCCTGTCCCTTTTCAAAAGTGGGTGCTTCCAACTTCCCTCCCCACCCCAGCCTTCCCTCCCTTCCAGCATCCCCCCTCTTCCAGCCCTACTCTCCAGGAGGGTGAGATACCCTATTTAATGTGTATTTCATTCCCTCCTCAGGCCAAATTCAATGGGAATAAGGTTGACCCATTCCCTTTTGACTTCCTATTCTTCCCTTCCATTGTAACCATTTTCCCTTGCCTCTTCTATATGAGATAGTTTACCCTATTCTGTCTCTCCCCATCTACTCTCATTATATTTCTCTCTCACCTCTTAATTTCACCTTTTAAGTATCATCCCTCCCTATTAAATTGGTCCTGTGCCCTCTATCTATCCTGTACACATATATACACACATTCACATATGTATTCATATGCCCATATACCCTCATATATAGACATACATATTTCTATTCCCTTCACCTACTGAAAAACGTTTTATAGGTTACAATTATTGTTTTTCCATGTAGGAATGTTAATAGTTCAACTTTGATAAGTTCCTTATGATTTCTTTTCCCTGTTTACCTTCTTATGCTTCTCTTGCTTCTTGTATCTGAAGATCAAATTTTTTATTCAACTCTGGTTTTTTCAACAAGAATGCTTGAAAGTCCTCTATTCCACTGAGTGACCATATTTTCCCCTGAAACATGACACTCAGTTTTGCTGGGTAGGTGACTCTTGGTTTTAATCCCAGCTCCTTTGCCCTCTAGAATATCACATTCCAGGCCCTTCGATCCCTCAGTGTAGAAGCTGCCAGATCCTGAGTTATCCTGATTGTGTTTCCACAATATTCAAATTGTTTCTTCCTGGCTGCTTGTAATATTATCTCCTTAATCTGGGAATTCCAGAACGTGGCTATAATATTCCTAGGAGTTTTCTTTTTGGGATCTTTTTCAGGAGGGCTTTTCTGTTAATAAAGCCCCCATTGGCTAAAGAGGTCTAATTGAATTCTTTAAAAACCTGAGCCAGCTCTCCCAACTCTGACCTCAGCAATATGATATAGATATAGACATGTGTGTGCGTGTGTGTGTGCGTGCATGTGTGTGCATATGTATGCATGCGTGTGTGTGTGCGTATGTATGCAT
>NW_027185852.1:3909936-3969963 GCF_028583685.1 Petaurus breviceps papuanus
TGTGTGTGCATATGTATGCATGCGTGTGTGTGTGCGTATGTATGCATGCGTGTGTGTGTGCATATGTATGCATGCGTGTGTGTGTGTGCGTATGTATGCATGCGTGTGTGTGCGTGCATGTGTATGCATGCGTGTGTGTGTGCGTATGTACCCTTCTATGACTTAGTAGAGGATGGCTTTGCAGAGTTCTCCAAAGTCCTGCTCTACTAAGTCATGGTAGGGTTGTGAACTACATGGGAAGAGGGATTGTACCTATTGACAAAAAACACAGCTCCTTACAACAGCAGAGTGTTCTCAGATGTTTCAGGGGCCTTTGGTCTTTCAGAGAGCTCAAGGCAGTTGACAGCAACTTTTAAATCTCAAGTGTATTCGATTGCAGAGTTGAAAAGTAGCAAAGGAGGAAGAAAACCTGAGGAGGGGTGGGTAGAGAAAGCGAAGGACATCAATAGTAGGTAATACAAAGAGGGGATTTTAAAATCTGGCTTCAAGAAATCCGAAGTATTGGGGCCAAGTCTCTGAAGAATCTCATAGCCGCAGGGGCTGACAACGATGACATTGTGCCATGAAAGTCTTTGCTCACAGGAGCGCTCTCCACTCAACACTCTTGTCATTTTCATGCCCACATCACTCCTCTCTGGCCACTCTCCTGCTCTGTGTGTTAGCTTTCCTTAGTATAAGGATCCTTAAGTATTTTTAAATGTTATTAACCCCTCTGCTTCTGGTAGAGCCTATAAACCTCTTCTTAAATAATTGAAGGAAAAATGAAATTTTAGTTAGACATCAGTGAAAATAAAATGCTTATGTTTTCCCATTCAAGTTCAATGACCCTTGGAGATGTATACAGAGTCAAGAGACTCTAAGTTTCAGGTTAGGAGCCACTCCTGTGTTAGTAGGAAAACCCCTGAAGAAGGGCCTCCCTTGCCCTTTTTATTTGTATGCCAAGCTCTTGGCACAGTGGATGGTCCATAGTAAAAACGTAAATGATTTTCATTCATTCATCTATCCATTCTTTCATACAATCAGTGTATCAATCAATAAGGATTTATTTGTCATATCCTATGGGCTAGGTCCTGGAGACACAAGTACATAGAATGACACATTGCCTCCTTGCAATGAAGTTGTCCTCAGTCTTTTATTTGTTCAGAGGAGACTGACACCACCTTCTCTCCTCTGATACTTCACCTGGTGTGGGTTCTCATTGCCTCATCCTGGGCCATCACAGTAACCATCTCCTGAGCTTCCCTGACTCACCTCCTTGCCCCAGTCCATCCTTTACTTAGTTAGAAAAATGATCTGCCCAAAGCACAGCCTTAACTCTGTCATTCTCCTTTCAATAAAATTCAGAGACTCCCTGTTACCTGCAGGATCAAACATAAAATCCGTTCTTTGAAAGCCTTTTTGAGCCTGCTTCTTCCTACCCTCCCAGTTTTCTTATACTCTACACCTCCCCCCACATTCTGTGATCAGGTGAAAGCAGCATGCCTGCTCTCCCAAGACACTCCATCTCTCGGATCTCGGAATTTTCACTGACCCTTTCCCATGCCCATGATTCTCTGCCTCCTAACTTCCTTCCGATCTCACCTAAAATCTCTCCTTCTACAGAAAGTCTTTCCCAAGCCATCCTATTCTATGCCTTTCCCCCCATTGGTTATTCTCTATTTATCCTACCAATGGCTTGTTTACACATAGTTGTGGATATGTCTTTGCAATTAGAACGTGAGCCCTGTGAGGCCAGGGATGATTTATATCTTTCTTTTTATTCCCAGTGCTTTAATACATAATAGGAACTAATGCAGGATGTGCCAGAAATCTTTCCTAGTCTGGGGAATCCCAGGTGAGAGAACTCCCTCTACCAATGTAGAGTTTCCTAGAGCCCTGACCGGTCAGTAACTTCTGCAGACTCACTTGTCTATTAAATGTCAGTTAGAACATGTCGGGTCCTTCCTGGATCCAAGGCTAGCCCTATGTCTGCTACACCAGGATGTCTCTCACCAAGAAACAGTGCAGGTAAGTTTCCTTATGGGGAGTTAGGTATAGAAAGGCAGTGAAGCATGGCAGCCTAAGTACGCTCTCTTTCCTCTCTGTGCCTGCTTAGTATGGACATTTCTCATCTTGACTTCGACCATTTCAAAGTGTGAAAAAATGTGATTGAACTGGCATGATACAGTATGGTAAAATGATCAAATGTCAGCATTAGAAGGGAGCTCACTAGTTATCTAAGCCAAGCCAGGCCTCCATAACAACCATGGCAAGTGGTGATTCAGCCTTTGTTTTAAGGACTCCAGGGAGCAGAAGACCCCTGGCTTCTCTCAGGGTCATAGATTTAAAACTGGTTAAGACCTTCAAGGTTATCTTGTGTAAGGCCCTCATTTAACAAGTGAGGAAACTGGAACCCAGAGAGGCTGGGTAACTGTCCCAGGGTCACACAGGTAGTAAATGTCTGAAGCAGGCTTTAAACCCATATCCAGGTCCCATTAGTGTCTAACATGCTAGAGTCAGGATCAGGAAGACTTTAGCTCAAACATCCCTCAAACTCTTGTTATCTGAGTGAGCCTGGGCAAATTGCCTAACCTCTCTGGGCCTCGATCTCCTCGTCAGTAAAATGGTGATAATAATATCACCTACCTCATAGGACTGAGCAAATGAGAGTATCTAGATAGATGATAGATAGATGGATAGAAAGATAGATAAATAGATAGATAGGTAGGTAGACAGATATAGCTATCACATCACATATAAGCTGGGTTTATACACATTGGCTAATGTTACAATAGCCTATTATCACCTTGATACTAAGGTTTATGTTTTATGGGAAGGTCGGTTCCCTTCACCACATCCCACATCAATCCTAAGTATTCTTCTTTGTATTTTATCATTATAAGTTAAAACCTGAGTAGTGCTGTGTGTCTTCTGGAAAAAAAAAAAGATAAAAATTTATTTAGATGAAGTATTCTAAGTTATCCCTTACACAAGCCATCATGTTCCCTATAAGCTCTAAGGTTATTGAACTCAATCACTGAAACAAACGTACCCAGCTCCGTTTGGTATATGCCAAGGGAAGAAGAACAGAATCAATTTTGGAAGAAGCCGAGTGTGTTCCCTTTCCAGGGAAAGTCATTACAGGAGCTCCCTCATCAGCTTATGTGGCTGGCAATGCCATTGTTTTCCCTTTTGGATGGTCTCTGAACAAAGAATTAAATAATTACTCCCAGTTTCATTTGAGGTAGTACGTAAACAATCTTAGGAAAAGTCACAAAATGATTGTTTTCCTGGAATGAATCTTTCTCTAGGGCTGACAATTAAACACACTGTAATTGGCTTTTTTGTTTGTTTTTTTTTCCTCCCATTTTAGCAAAACCATTTGAAAGTGGGCAATATTTGGACATCTACGGCATCACGAGGGACCAGGCCGGGGAATACGAGTGTGGGGCTCAGAATGACGTGTCATTCCCAGATGTGAAAAAAGTTAAAATCGTCGTGAACTGTAAGTCCCATTGCTTATAATCACAAGAAAAGAAAGAGAAAAAGAAAACCTCAGAGATGATAAAACATCTAAGGGAAATGTGCCTGAAGTGGTGCATTTGGTGTTTGGCTTGTCATCCCATCTGTGGGTAAAAGGAACCCACTGGGGGCAAAGACGTGAAGCCCTTGCTGTGGCAGATCCTCAGGCCACAGTCTTAGTGTATCATTCACGGTCCCAGGTCATCCTTCAATAACTCAGGTCAATGGAGAGGCCAGAATGTTTCTCCTGGCCTCCTGACTCTGTGCTCCCTACATCATGGCAGCCTATCTCTGAAGTACTGTGGACATAGGGAAACTTTCTCTGTCTTGGAGGCTTTCCCTTCCTGCACTTCGACTAAATGGAAGGATTGAAATGTAACTCCCTATCGATCCTGATGGAAGTCACGCCTTTGGGTCTACCTTTGGCAAATAAAGCCCTTTAACCCCAGAGTGGCAAGGGCTTTTCCCTTTAGTAGTTTGGAGATTTAACTGTTTCGATGTGGGAGTCACAGCAAACAAGGGAAATGACACCTGAAAGGTGCATGCTCAGCATTGTAGACTACAGTGCCTGGGTGAGCCTGTTGGGATACTGCATTGGAAGGTCTCTGTTGATGCCCTGGAAACCTGATTCAGGGCAGTAGAACCGAAACTCCTTAAGGTCCGGGGGAATGTTGTTTTGGCAACATAGAACAGCTTCTTGATTTTAGATTATCCTGATTTCATAGGAGAGAACTTCCTCTGTGAATGCAGACTGGGACCTTGCCTGAAACTTAGAGTCTGAGGGTTCCTGGGATGGTGAATAAACAAGTACCTTGTCCAGGGTCACACAGTCAGCACAGCTGCAAAAGCAGGCCTTGAACCTTGATTCCATGGCCAACCAGCTCCCTAATGACCATGTCAGGCTCTTGGACCCTCACACCAGAAAGTGCTGAACTCATGTTTGTAGAGTGAATGGAAATGCATATGAGAGACACTTTAATGTTTCTTTGGTAAACACTGCAGTGCAAATTTCCACGATCCCAGCAGCAGGCTGAGAATCAGCCTGGCCCATTATGCAATTATCCAATGTGGTTTTTTCTCTCAATTCCTTGACATAAAAAATATTCTGAATAGGAACAAAAACCTTAGAACCAAAGCCTGTTGCAGGATCTGTCTTCATGTTGTACCGTGACCATTGTTCACAACATTTGGCTCAGTGCTGTTCACAGGAACATTTTCTGCATATTGCCATCATTTATTTGTTTTTAAGTACTTGAAGTGAAATGTAAGTTTAGACTGTACTGCCGGCCCAAAGAAATCTTCTCATCTACATCTGTGTCACAGTGGTCATGCTGAACGGTGCTTTGAGTTCCAGCCATCTGACATACTTATTGTTCCCCAAACACAGCCTGGGATCTCCCTTCTCCCGCCTTTGCATAGGCTGTCCTTCATGCCTGGAATCCAACCCTCTCCTTAGCTATGCATCGTCAGCTTTCTTCAGACTCATCAAGTGTGCCTTCTGCAGGAAGCCAGGCCTGGCCCCTGCCCCCAGCCCTGCCCATGTGCCAGTGTGCCTCCTCTGAAACACTTCTGTATGAGTTTTGTATTTAATTTTCCATAGGCATAGACATGTTGATTTACCTTGATAGAATGTAGGCTCTTAGAAAACAAACTTTGATTTTTATTTTCACATTTATAACACAGAACAAAGTAGTAGGAATATAGTTTGTACATAAAAAAAAAGATTGTTGAATGAATGAATGAGCGAGTGCATGTAGGAGGAAGGCAGTGAGGTGTTCAGTCAGTTGATAAGCAATGATTCGGCACCTACTGTTTCCTGCACTGTGCTGAGAGATGGGGGTTCAAGAAGTGGCAGAAGACAGTCCCAGCCTGAAGGAGCTCACAGTGCCAGAAGTGCTGGAGTGCCATGATGGTCGGGTTGTTGAATGGGGCTGGTTCGGCAATCAGTCCCGACATTCAAACCTCACCTTGGCTACTTACCATCTCCCTGACTTTGGCAGCCCTTCCCTTGTGCTGGGCCTCAGTTTTCTCACCGGTAAAATGAACCGCTCACATTATGTCAACTCTAAAGTCTCTGCAAGCTCTAAATCCCTCATTTTCTGAAGAGCTATAATTCTAGGATGCATAGTAATATGCGTAAAGTCAGGATGATGGGCCATTAGATGGTGGAGTGAGCAGAGTGCTGGGCCTGGAATCAAGAGGATCCTCTTCCTGCCTTCAAATCTGGCCTCAGACACTAGCTGTGTGACCCTGGGCAAGTCACTTCACCCTGTATGCTCAGTCTACTCATATGGAAAACCAGTCCAGAATCCTTGCCAAGAAAACCCCAGATGGGGCGTGACTGAAGAGTAGCTCACCACCAAGAACTCAGGTGGATGGAACAGCAGTCCATGTACATCGTTCTCTCACTCACATGTGATGCCCCCTCAGAGCATTCAGGTTTGGGCTGCCTTTAGGAAGTGGGCTGGTACATTCCATGCCCACTTTGCACGTGACAGGGACTCAAGGGATTGGGATTAATTATGGCTTTTCCTGCCATGACTCTCTAAATCAGTGCTTCTTGACCTTTTGGGTCTCAGAACTCCTGTATACTCTCAAAGGATTGAGGATCCCTCAAAGAGCTTTGGCAGATATGTCTATTGTGTCCAAATTAGAAATTAAACTTTCTTAGTATTATTATGAAAATAGATTTGATCTTTTAGTCCCCCTGAAAGGACTTCAGAGACTCCAAGAGGTTCCCAGAACACACTTCGAGGACCACTGCTCAAAGGGAACAAAAGATGGGGGTCAAGATGCTTCTGATGGAAGGGATGGGGTACACACCAGGCATTGGCTGAGGGGGATGGGCCCTTGCTTGGAATCTGCTTGGTCCAGGGTCAGTAGACTGAGGACAGAGGGGGAGAGTAAGACATCGTGCACAGGACAGATGAGAAAAGCATCAAACAGAAGAGCGTAAGGATAAACTTGGATAAATCTATGAGACATGAATTCAGGCTTGAAAGGTCATTTATATAGAGGTCATTTAGTGCAACCCCCCCATTTTACAAATGGGAAAACTGAGACCCTGAAAGATGCAGTCTCTTTACCAGAGTTTGATGGAGACTAATAACAAAGATATGCCCAGAGAAAGCCCAGGACTCCTGTCCTGAAGGCCTATGAAACAGATACACCCTCTGGCCTTTTGGAAAACAACCCTAGGCTTCCTTCCTCAGGATATGGGAATGGTGGAGCAAAAGGGCCCATCACATAAATCTGAAGCCTCTTGAGGTCAGCTAGACCAGATTGCTTATGTCTGGGGTCAGCTAGTCAGGGTTTAAAGCCCTTCCTCCCTCCCTCCCTTCCTTCCTTCCTTCCTTTTTTTCCTTCCCTCCTTCCTTCCTTCCTTCCTTCCTTCCTTCCTTCCTTCCTTCCTTCCTTCCTTCCTTCCTTCCTCCCTCCCTCCCTCCCTCCCTCCCTCCCTTCCTTCCTGTTTGTTTATATTAAAGTGTACAGGAGCCTTTACTAGGCAGTTCACTCACGCCCTCTGATTTCTAAACAAAGCACCAAGATACACAAATACCTTTCAAAGCTTTATTTCAGGTCACCAAAGCCCAGCCCCAGTGTCCACTGAGCACCTCGTCAGTGCTGGGTAGCCGGCTAGGCACTGGAAGGACAGAGACGTAAACTGTGCTCCCTGCCCAAGTCTGACACTCTCTTGGGAGAAGCAAGTGCACATCTAATCATAGCTAGCCCAAACACAAGATGATTTCAAAGGGAAACTATAAACGAGGGGAGTTTACAAGTGGCCGCATTGTTGGTGACATGGGCCTCATTTCCTCATGTTAAAACAATAGCAAGGTCACATTTTATGAAGTCTTCCGTTTAAAGCCTCTCACAGGCACCAAACCATGGAACTTCTCAAAACTCGCCCCTCCCTACAAACTCTACAAGGAATCCCTTTATACTGACTGACAAGAAAAAATACTATCTTCCAGAATTCAGAGCATTTTATGCAACACTTGGGTTTTCCTTACAATCTTCCTATCAAAATATGGCCAGGTCTGAATCCTGCCTAATTTATAATATTTAGTTCAATTTATTCTGGCAGTATCCATGGGGGGTAGAGAATTGTTAGCTTCCTTGTGAATTTGCTGCCTTCCAAATTCATGAGGATTTTGAAAAGCTTCATCGAGATTTCCCAGGACCATTTCATCCAAGCAGTTCTCTCACACCTGATTAGAGGTAAAATGTCTCTGGGCAATCAGACAATGAAAAGGCAATAGATACGAGGGCAGAGAACTGGGTTCAAATTCTGACTCTGCCATTTGCTAGCTGTGTGACTTTGAATACATCACTTGGCCAACCTGAAACTCTGTGTCCTCTACTGCAAAAATGGTAGGGTTTGACTAGACAGCTTGCAGGCTTCTTTCCTGATCTAAAAATATGATCCTTTGATATTCAAAATTTTTTTCTTTTAGTAAAATATGAAAAATGAGGATCTGCCCTCAAGGAGCTTACATTTAACTAGAAGAGAAACGAAATGCAGATGTAAATGTATGTAAAACAAATACAAAACAATTTCCAGGGTAACCAGGGTAACCAAGCAGCTGGACCTCACCTCCTTCCTCTGAAAAATGAGGGGCTTGTGATAGATGGATGGCCCCAAAGGGGGTTTCAAGTTCTTGATCTCTGCTTTTATGAGAATGGTGGAGATCTTTCTGGTGTTATTCATTGATTGCTGGTACCATGTCTGACATCATCGATTCTACACTTATTTAATTCTAGCACCACAGAGAAAGACTAGAGGCTAACAATACATAGATAACAGTGGTATCAAAATATATAATTTTGAAAAAGAAAAAAAAAAGTAGATCAATATATTCAGAAATGCAAGAAAGGTTCTGGATCAGAAAACCTTATGTTTAGAGATGGTCTTTGAGGTCATTTGGCCCTAAGTCAACCCTTTACAGCCTTCCTCACCCCCAGTGATTGAAAATCACCAGGGATGGACAATTCACTTCTTCAGGATGTTTTGGAAGGGTTTCACTCAGTAGAAAGCACGTCCTTTAGAATATCAGAAGATATTTGCTCTGGAAAACAGAAGACAGAGGAGGGAAGGAGATGCCTTTGCTGTTTTCAGATAATAGAGGGTCTGCAATATCTGCAAAGGTCTAAAAGACAGATGAGTTTTGTTCTGCCAGACTCAGACAGAAAAACTAGAAGGAATAGAGAGAAGTTGCAAAGGGATTCCCTTAGCCCTGAAATAAGGGAACTTCCTCTAACAGTGTCCTAACAATCAGCCCAATGGCCTTCTCTAAGAGTAGTGAGTTTCTCTTCATTTGAAGTTTTCAAGTCTGAATGAACAGAGATTAGGTAGATTGAGTTGGAACAGCAAGCTGCTAAGCTGCTGTCCAAGTCGCAAATTCTATTTCTGTGGTTCTATAATCATGGTGCCTCTGTATAGATCAGCTACAGATTGCCAGGGACATGACATGCACTAGAATTTAAATCCAAATTTAAAAACAATCTATGAGGAGCATGCAAATGTACCAGGATTGTTCTGCTACATGTCTTCGAGCAGAGGGGATCTCAGGGGTCTTCGAGTCTATTTTCCAAGTTTTTTAAGGCATCTCTCCAACATTTGATAACCAATGATTGATCATTCCCAGTAATGGAGAGCTCACATTGTAAGACAGTTCACTCTATCAATGGCTTTACTTTTTAGAAAGTTCTCTCTCTCATTGAGCCAACTGGTCTGGCCTGTAATTTGAATTTATGGATTCTGATTCTACCATCTAGAATTCTACATGATAGTCTACCATCGAGAGGCAGCTAAGTAGCTCAGTGAATAGAGCACTGGACCTGGGTTCAGGAAGATCTGAATTCAAATTTGGCCCCAGACACTTAGTAGGTGTGAGACCCTGGGCAAGTCACTTAACCCTGTTTGCCTCAGTTTCCTCATCTGTAAAATGAGCTGGAGAAGGAAATGGCAAATCACCCCAGTATCTTTGCCAAGAAAACTCCAAATGGTCACACAAAGAGTAGGACATGACTGAAAGACTGGACAACAGTCCACCATATATACCAGATACCTAGACTTTCTGTTTTCTCGCCCTCTTCTTATGCCCTTACAGTCAGACTTCTGACCTTATCATTCTAAGGAAACTGCTCATTTTAAAGTTATCAGTTATCTCTTAATTACTAAATCCAATGGACTTTTCTTGGCTTTCATTCTCCTCAACATCTCTGCAACCTTGGACACACTGCTGAACACCCTCTTCTCATTGACACTCTCTCCACTCTAGGTTTTCAAGACATCACTCTCTCCTGGTTGTCCTGCTACCTATCTGACCTCTCCTTTTCAACCCCCTTCACTGGTTCCTCTTTCCAATCACATCCTTTAAATGTGGGTGTCCTTCAGGGTTCTTTCCTGAGCCTTCTTTTTCTTTCTTTATACCATTCCTTGATCTACCCAACTGGGATAACTTTAATTACTATCTGTAGGGTGAACAATCCTCAAATTTACTTTTTCTGCCCTGATGTCTACCTGACTGTCCCTCAGGAATATCAATTTAGATATCCTGTAGAAATCTTGAACTAAGCCTGTCCAAATCAGAACCCATTGTCTTTCTCCCTGAAGCAGCCTTCACCCCAATCTAATCGCCATTTAGCTACCATAGTGATTTTACTAAAAGCACAGGTCACCGCACACACACAGATGCAAACACAGACACACACACACAGGCACACACACAGATGCAGACACAGATGCAGACACAGACACACACACAGATGCAGACACAGACACACACACACACACAAATGCAGACAGAGACACACACAGACACACACACAGATGCACACACAGACACACACACACAGACACACACACACACACACTGTATTCCAATGGCTTCCTATCCTTCAGGATCAAATACAAAATTCACTTCTTGTCATTCAGAGCTCTTTGTACTTACCCCCTATTTCATTTCCAGTCTTCTTTCATGGGCCACGTCAGGTACAAAATTGGCACTTGATAAATATTCATTGATTGGTTGGCTGATTAAGTTATGTAAAATAATCCCATTCTAACTGGAGCAGTATATAGTGTGCTAGATGTGGAATCAAGAAAAGCTTAGTAGAGCACTGTACCTAGAGTCAGGAGGTCCTGAGTTCAAATCCAACTTCAGACACTTAACACTTACTTGCTGTGTGACCTTGGGCAAGTCACTTAACCCCAATTGCCCTGCTTTCCCCCCTGCAAATGGAAAAAAAAAAGAAGACCTTAATTTAAACATGGCCTTGAACATTTACTGGCTCTGCGACCCTGTGCCAGTTACTTAATGTCCGTCTACCTTGGATTCCCTATATATAAAAGGTGGTTGTGAGGATAAGAACATTCATAAAGTGCTTTTAAACCTTAGAGTCCTTTATCATCATCTTCACCACCATCGTCATCACTCTTCCTATGGACAGGTCTTCCAGCATTTGAAGCCAATGAATCATTTGTCCCCTGAGTGGTCCCTTTTCAATGGTGACCATCTGACGTGCCTTCCAGTCATTGTCTTATGACGTGGCTTCTTAAGTGTCTTCATCATTGCAGGCAATCAAGTATGTTCAATCTAACTCTTTTAAATGGACGCCCAGAATCTATCAAAAGAAGTCAGACATGATCTTCTCTATTCAAGAGGTCAGCATCCAGCATCTCCATCTAGTCGCCCATGTCAATCCTAAAAAGATCTGACCCTGCTTAGTTTTACTTTACATCATTCCAGATCTTTCATGTTTTGGTTTGTCCTTAGGCATTATTGTGACGTTATATTTTTTATTGTGATTAACATTTATTGAAAATTCATTGTGTTTTCTGACTCTGGCATAGACTCCATGTGACTTGCATATTACTATGGTGAAAAACAATAGAAAACAAAACTGTTTCACCCCTTAAAAAGACAAAGCAGGCTTACTGCTGATAACTAATTATAGGTAGATCTAGGGTACAGATTTATTGGGATTCTGGGTGATTAAGAAAATCTTCCTTAACTCAGTAGAGCAAAGGCCAATAGTGAAATCATCTCTGAAAGCCACAGGTTGCTGATTCAGCTCTAGCTTGAAGGAATGGCCCCTATCTCAGAACAATGTACATTTTGAAAAGATTTTTGTCTACTGCTTTTTACCTGACTGACTTTCAGGAAGTTGCTTTGCCCCTTTGGGCTTCATTCTCCTCAATCTAACGAGAGTTGGGTCAGATGTCATCTAAGGGACTCAGGAGTAATAAAATCAGTGATGAAGTCATAGATATGAAATATGGGTATAGAAGGCTACAAGAGCTTTTGAAAGTGAATTCAGTCAAATAATTTTCCAGTTTAATGAAATGACTCATTTGCTGTCTACTTGTTCTTTGGAATTAGTTTGGCCAATGAGTTGTCTGAATTGACTGAATGATTTGAGCAGAATTAGGTAGACAGAATCATAGAGGAGAAAGGGCGCTCATGTTGGATACACTCCTGAATCCTCCTCCAACATTCCTGCAAAGTGCTCATTCAGTCTTCTGTTGAAGAGTTCTAATGAGAGTAACCCACAATCCCCCAAAGTGGCCCATTTCATTTCTGCCCAGACCTAATTCTTGGCAAGTATTTTCTTATGTTGAATCTAAAGATGTAATTTGGGACAAAGGATCATACATTCATAGATGGACAAGACATTCACTGACTAGCTCAAGGTCATGAAGGTGGTAGTAGACAGCAGAGCTCAGCTCCTAACCTGTAACTCTTGACCCCAAATCCATTTGCTTCCTCACCCCAGCACAACCACAGATAGCCTTGGGCTGCAGGACCCAATAAAGTGAATGAGCATCTCTTCTTATAACAAACCTTCAAAAGCTTGAAGAGAGTGATCACATGACTCTGTCAGCTCCCAGGTCATATCCCACCCAGAAACAACCTCAATTCCTCCAACCCATCCCAGCCACAAATAGACCAGAGGAATGAGTTAAGCTCCCCTTTCTTGGTGTTATTGGTCATTTAGGATTTACTTGAAGAGACATTGGAGGGGTTTGCCATTTTCTTTTCCAGCTCATTTTATGGATGAGGAAACTGAGGCAAACTGATGAAGTGATTTTCCTAAGGTCCCACTGCTAGTAAGTATTTGAGAACATATTTGAACTCAGGAAGAGGAGTCTTCCTGACTCCGGGCCCAGTAGCCCAGTCACTGAGTCACTTAACTGCCTTTAAGCTTCCTACACAATTACATTTCCTCTGTGATGTCTGTAAGTGATGTATGTATTCATGATCTCTAATGGACTTTGTTGGCCTGGAAAGTTATGCCTACAATTGGGGGGCTAATTTATACACTTCCTTTCTTTCCATACACGTTGCTCATGATCTAGTTAGCTCTAAGTGGAAGATGGATCTAAATTGGAGATGCTGTGGAGGCCGGGCAGCAGAGGATCAAGGACCCTCGCTGGCTCTAGATTTGGTGGACCTGGGTTCAAATCTCATTGTCACACTCCCAGGGTGACCTTGGGGAAACCACTTCCCAGGGCCTCAGTTTCCTCACCTGTATTCAGTAGGTCTAGATAACGTCGGAGATCTCTCATCCAAACCTAGACCCATAATCCAGCATAAAGAAACTGGACTTAATATTAAAGGCAGAGTGATACAGTAGAAAGGATGCTGGCTGTGGATATGTAGACCTGGGTTCAAATCCTGCTCCTGTTGTTTGTAATGTGCCCTGAGTAAGTCACATTACTCCCTGGGGACTCAGTTTCCTCACCTGTAAAATGACATGGCTGTACTAGATGCCCGTGGATGTCCTCTCCCACTCTCCAGCTCTTTTCATGTGACATTTGAGATCAGCACAATGTCTTGCACATCGTGGGCACTTAATAAATGTTTATTGGCTTGACTTGAATCATGAAGGGAAGTCCAGACATAATGCTGAGAAAGCAATGAAGGCAACCACATAGCTATGTTTCCATTTCAAATGGTAGCCGGGAAAATGGGCATGCAGGACCAGTTTTTGCTAATATAGAAAAAAGTAGGGCTTTTCCCTGTGTATTCAAAGCAGGAGATATCTAAGGTATATTCTTAAGTAAGGCTAGGAGATGTTCTCCAGAGAAGCTGGGGCACTGATTTACATATTGTTTTGCATCAGATACATATTCATTTATGTAAATGTATATTTTATATTCTAGAATATAACTAACTCCAAATATATGGACTAGAATATCCTAATTAGTGACACCTAATGCAATTGTACTGCAGCCTGTGACTGACACCTCAAGGGAGAGGCTAGGGCCAGTCATAGCCACAGCACCATTGTCAGGGTCTCTCTCTGACTTGTCCTCCCCACCCTGAAGGAGGTTGAGGTGCTAATCTTGCACTGTGATGGCAGAAAACAGGGTGCTTCTTTTTATAGTAAAGTCAAAAAAGCACAGGATATGGAGCCAGAAAACGTGTGTTCAAATCTCAGCCCTGCCCCTTAGCACCTCTGGGACCTTGGGAGAGTCACTTAATATCTCAAGATCTCTGCTTCCTCATCTGTAAGGTGTAAAAAATAACCCAGTTCTAAATCTGGGATCCCATGATTTCTTCATTACATCATGCTTCAATTAATGATTAATGTAAGAACTAGTGTGTGTGTGTGTGTGTGTGTGTGTGTGTGTGTGTATTTTAGACAGGGGTACGAAGGGACATGGTTTCCCAATAGTAGTGATGGGGCACTCACTCCATGTACCTCCCAAATATCTTTGCGGCAGTCAGAAGAACTAATAAATTCTGCAATTGCACAAATGATGGTGTCCCTTTCCAGAAAGTAGAGACAGCAACGTGAGGAGCTGATCTTCCAGACCTGGTTGTGACTAAAAAGCAAGAGAGGGCTTCCAACCTAGTCAAGATCAGAGCATTAAAAGGAAATGGCAGCACCATCTTAGAGTCAATTATAGATTTGAAAAATCTGGGCAGAGTCAAGCATGCAGCTTAGATTAGAGAACGGCAGGTCTTAGAAAATTCTGAGCTAGCATAGGTAGGAGGAAGAGATGGTCTTCAACTCTAGAGAGAAAGTTAGCAGAAGGGGAACGGGTTGCTGTCAAATCAACAAGCTGTTGCCAGATGCACAAAACATTGTCAAAGCCAGAGTTAGCACAAAGAATAGTGTATATACACAGGGAGCTCATCTACCTACTTGAATTAAGAAAAAAAGACTTGACAACTCTTACATGATTCGTGTGTCTGGGGATTGGTCTTAACAGTTGTGGAAAACAATTTGGAATTAGGATAAAGATGTGATAAATGTCTCCTCCATTTGACCCAGTGATCTCACTGATAGTTGTGTATCTAAGTAAGCAAAAGACAGCAAGACAGGTACGCTAAAATATCCACAGCCGTGCTTTCTATAGATCGGAGATCTGGCACAAAGGAGGGTGCTTTTAGTCAGAGAATAACTGGATTGTGACATGAATAGAACAGAACGTTGCAGTGCTATGCTATGAGAAATAACAAATACAACAATTTCAACAAGTATGGGATGGCATATGAAATAATACAGAGTGAAGTAAGCAGCTCCAGGAAAACGACTTACTCAATGGCCACAGCAACGAAAGTGGAAAGACAACGAATTCAAGCAGCAATGGCAAGTGATTAGAAAGACCAAGCTTGGGCACAGAATTGAATTGAGAAAATGTGCCTCCGTCCCTTTACCAATAAGGTCGGGGGCTAGGACTTTGGACTGTCATATATGGTGTCAAACAAAAGTGCCCTCCTTTTCCTTTGTTTTAATCTGTGTTACTGAGAGGAAAGGGGAACAAAGCGATACATATAGTAACCTGAATAAAAAAAGAGTGAAAGCTTAGATACACATTCTTTGAAAAAATGTTTAATGCCGATAGACAAAAGGACAAGTAACTGATGAGAAAAAAAAAGGCAGTACCTTTGTCGGAAAGCACTAAATCTCAAAATAAGTAGAGACTGACAGTCAACAGGAGTGGAACCCAATAGAACTTTTTCAGGCAAAAGGAAAGCCAGAGTCATGCCCCTCTCACGAATGTACTTAGAAGCCTGCCCTAGGGGAGTAAGATCACATTAGTTCAACCTAACTCCAGAAAGAAGAAACAGGGACAAGGAATGATTGGGGCAAAGGTTTTAAATTTATTCAATTTAATTTTTTTTTTAAATTTACTCAATTTAAGGACATTTCAATGAAAGGGGAAGCTCCCTGCCCATTCCAGTTACTCAGAAGTTTTGCATCCCCCCTCTCCAAACCCGGGGCCTTAGAGCCAAGGTTGGGTGGCCATTACTTGGGGAAGCTGTAGACAGGATTCTTGACTGGGGTCCTTTTAAACTATGTACTGCTTACTGTTCAAGGGTTTTGAGATTTTGTGAGCCAACACTCCACATGTTGACATAAATATGTATTCCAACTTCTTTTGTCTAGTGCTGGCAAGTAGTTATCAGTTTCCGTGTCTGTGTGTGATTCCACTCCCACCCCTGAATAAGGCATTTTGCTGAAGGAAAATAAAAACCCGTCTGAAGCAGCCCTGTATACATTTTCGTTTATTACTTTTCCCCCTAAAAATAAAAGCTGATTTTCCTGCTCTAAGTATATAAGAAATATATCTTCTTCTATGAAAGATGATGTTGACTTTCTATCTTTTATCTACAGTCATTGCTATCTTGGCATTTGCCAATTGAAACACAAAATACTTCAAGTGAAAGGTGAAATAGTCTGGCATTTGGTGGTCTCTTGGTATCAGGAAAACAAGGTTTACCTACCTGGCTCGCAAACATCCCCTCTCTGACGCAAAGCTTCCTTCTTTTCTATCGGACCACCCTAAGCACTTTCTGTATTTTAACTGGGGGTGTGGAGGGTAAATACACCCTATCATTCAGCTATATTGAAAGCATCATGAAAGCAAGGGATTAGTCTTCATCTCTCCCTGTTGAAAGCACCTAACCTAGAGCCTGATACATAGAAGATACTTCAAACAAACAAACAAACAAAAAGAATGCAATCGGGCAGAGGAAGAAACATTCATTTTCATTTACACACATGGACACACATCATCCTACTGGATTTCAAGGTGGGGATATCTATTTTATACGTCCCTCTAACATCTATCTCTCTATCTATGTCTATCTCTAGATCCAATCTCTCTCTCTCAATACAGAGATACATAGATATAAAAGAATATGCATGCACACATATACATACACTATGTGTATATATCTAGAATTATATGTTTGTGCCCATATATACATATGTGTGAGCATATGGAGAGAGAGACAGACAGAGACAGAGAGGAAGGAAGAGGGAGAGAGAGGGAGAGGGAGGGAGAGAGAGTATTGGACAGAGGAAGCATCACCACCTCTTTCTATTTTATCATCCTCTTTCCTTGGAAGCTCACATCACTTTTGTACTTGGATTGGGAGTCTTCTCCACTCTGAGGACTGCAGACTTTCCCTCTGGTTGGTTGGCTCCTCCCAGAGCCTCTCTCCCCAGATTTCACTCTGAATCATCCTGCACTTTCTCTTTAAAGCCCCCAGCCTGGCACCTTGATCTGCACGCCCCCCCCCAGCATTTCTTTTTCTTTGTTGTCTTCCCGCATTAGAACACAAGGTCTTTGAGAGCAGAGACTTACTCTTTCTGCTTATATTTGTTTTCCCTACGATTAGTACAGTGCCTGGAATACAGTAAGCACTTAAGCAATGCTTGTCAACCTCCCTTGACCATTAGATTATAAACTATAAGAAGACAGATCCTTTTGTTTCGTCTTTACGTACCTCCAGTACCTGGCATAGTGACTGACACAGAAAAAAATGCTTCAGCGTATTTTTTTAAAGAATTGAGCCAGACAGAAATGTTGGTTGTTACACACATTTCACCATATTATTAGATTATTCAGCATGGGAGGGCAGGGAAACTTTTTTTTTTTTTGCAGCACCCAAGATGATGACTGACACACAGCGCACACCTAACTTTGTTGTTTTTATTGTTGTGTTTTGATCATTTGGTCAGAAGGAGAATGATTGTAGACACTTAAAGAAATGCTTGTGGATTGATCCATTGCTTTAGATCAGGTCTTAAAGGATTCTGGAGATTACCTAGCCCACACTCATTATAAAGATTATGAAAACAAGGAACACAGGCTGAATTGCCTTGCCCCAAAGTCATTCAGTGGCAGATTTGGTATTCCAATGCAGGTGTCTCTTTTTCCCCTCATTCCCCAATTGTACACACAATGTTTCTGTGAAGAAATCATTGAGAGATGCTAGGATACATCACAAAGAGTGCTGGCTTTAAACTCAGGATCCTAGGCACCTAGTCTCAGTCCTGGAAAGGACCTCAGGCAGCATCTAATCTGACCTCCTCACTTCATAGATGAGGAAATAATGAGGTGACTTTGCCCATTATCACAGTTGGGAAGCAGCCCATTTACAGAATTCCAAATCCAACAGTTCTCTGTTCATTACATTCCACCATTGTTTGCTATTAATGTCCCTTAAGCACCCTTGTCTTCATCTGGAAAATAAAGGGATTCAATTTAGGATCTCAGAAGTCATTTCCAATTGCAGATATCGGGGTTCTAAGGCTCTGTCCTTCACCTGTGGAGCCGTAAGAGCACAATAAACCCATTGTTGATTGCCACATTCCCCCAATAAAACAGAAGCCAGCCATAACACAGACATTGCAGTTCGAATCAGATTTTGAGGTCCCTTCATGGAATAGGACTTAGCAGTAAATTCATAGGTCTTTGTGGCAGTGCACATGGTTTTGTGACATGAATTTCCCAGAATCTTCCATGCTTCCTAGATTTTTTTTTGGTGGGGGGAGGGGAGCAGAGATCAAGAAATTTAGATGTAATATTCTTGTTTGTTTGTTTTTGTTTATAGATGGGGGAAGGCAGGGCAAATGGGGTGAAGTGACTTGCCCAAGGTCACACAGCTACTAAGTGTGTCAAGTGTCTCAGGCCAGATTTAAACTCAGGTCCTCCTGACTCCAGGGCTGGTACGCTATTCACTGCACAAGCCAGCTGCCCTAGATCTAATATACTTATTGACAGTGGGGCAAGTTGAAGTTTTGCTTGTTTGTTTTGAAGTTTGGTAAGTGCTGAACTAAGAATTTTGGACATTGTGCAATTAGCATTCCCGTCTTCAGCCCCTTTTAACCACCATCACTTTTTTTTAACCCTCTCATTCTCTTCTGCTATCATTATAAGACAGAACCAGGAGTCAGGAAAGCTCTTCTATTCCCACATCTTCCACTTACTAGGTATGGAAATTCCGCTTTCCCGGGGCCTCAGTTTCCTCCTCTGTCCAGTGAGGAAGGCTGAAGACTTTCTAATGTTTCCCTATTATTCTACAATGTCTCTGTGACCGACCCTTCCACTCCTTTTAGAGGCTGTTTGGGAGGCACTTACGCCTCTGACTTTCTAGCATTAGAGTTGACCTTCTCATGTCAATTCATTTTAGGGAAGCTTTATTCTTTGTTTTGCTTTGTGATTCCGACAAAAAGAAAATCTCTTCCTTTAGACTGAGCTGCACTGAACTGCACGTGTGATTTTTAGTCCCTGGAGACCACAGAGTATCTTCCCTAGTAGATAGCTTAGGAGTTGTCATTAACTGTTTATTTAGAGATTCTTATTAGAGCTAGCAACTGGATCCATGATTTCATTGATATAGGGAACGCTCAGATGAGGTCACTCCCTCTGCCAGCACAGACAAGCCCCCTCTCATCAATCTGTGATCTTGGAGTTTTGCCAAGAATGCGGCAAGACTAGGGGCTCACCCAAGGTCCTATAGCCAGCAAATGCACAAGGTGGAATGTGAGCATTGTTCTGTGGGGCCCAAAACCAGGTCTCAAGTCCATTTCCCAGGCTACCTCTCTTTACGTCGGCAGAGCAGGATGTCTAAGAACTGAAGAGGAAAAGCCCTTCTGTTTGGACAGAGTAGAAAGGACAAATGATATAGAGAGGAGGGAAGGAAGACAGTGGAGTAAAAAGAAAAAAAGAAGTCAAATTGTGGTGATTTGCGATCAAGGAAAGAAGCTGTTTAAAAAGGTAGGGGAAAAATGAATTCCCAGCACCCCCAGATGGCCCTTGGCACAGGATGCCCTCTTCATCTTCTTCCTTCTGTGTCTTTCCTTTGGCTCCCATGTCTTCTTACTTTTATTCCTAATTCTTTCTACCAAAGAAATCCTGAAATTATATTGGTTCTATTTTGAGGCACCTAGGTGGTTCAGCAGAGAGAACTGGGGATCTGAAGTCAGGAAGATCTGAATTCAAATTTGACCTCAAACATTTGTCAGCTGTGTGACCTTGGGCAAACCATTTCACCTCCGTCTGCCTCATGTTCCTCATTTGTGAAATGAGGATAATAAATGCACCTACATTTTGGGGTTGTCTCAAGGATCGAATGAGATAGTAATTATAAAGCATTTAGCCCAATGCCGGACACACAGTAGACACTTAATATATGCTTAATTCTTTTCTCCTCCCTCCCTTCCTTCCCTCTTTCTTCTTTCCTTCTCTCACTCTTTTCCTCCTTCCTCCCTCCCTCCTTCCTTCCTTTCTTCCTTCCTTCTCTCTCTCCCTCCCTCCTTCTTTTCTTCCTTCCTTCCCTCCCTCCTTCTTTCTTCCCTCCCTCTCTCCTTCCCTCCTTCCTTCCTTCCTTCCTTCCTTCCTTCCTTCCTTCATTCATTCCTTCCTTCCTTCCTTCCTTCCTTCCTTCCTTCATATATATCCACTTAGGTGTGTATGTTTCTTTTCTCCAGTGGAATGTCAGGATCTAAAGACGGTGACTGATGTGGCTTTCTGTCATTATTTTTGTATCCCCAGGGCCCAATATAATACCTGGTACAGAATAAGCACTTATAAATGCTTGTTTAGTGATTAATTAATAAACGATTGATGATCAAGTAATTGGTAAGCTTTTCATCCGGGCTCTGAGCCAAATGTTTACAAATACATGTTTCCTGAGCAGCAGCTCACATCAGGATCTATAATTTATCATATAAAATGTTTGTGAGCCATGTGCTAGGCTCCTGTTATCACGGCACTCCAATCCAAACTGGGCTGGCGTCTCTAAAATTGGATCTAGTATCTATAAATGGATCTGAAGCCCATTTTGGAGCCATAATAGCCCAGACCCCAGGCTGGAACACCCAGCTGCTTTGACTTCCCCAGCCTTTAGAGTGACAGGCTGGGAAAGTTGACCCCTCTCCTCAAGCCGCTGCTGAACTGAAGCATCGAAGGCCTCTCAAGGTTTGGGTCCCTGTCAACAGGTTCTGTGCCTGTCCTATGGCTGCATCTGTCTGGGGAGGAAAGTGCAGGAAACGTGTCAGTGAAGTGTAGCTTGCTACACAGCAGTGAGGTCTTTATAACATCCCGAGAGGTTATTTTGGAACCTCAGCTGCTCTAAATGACGGGTCCTGAAGGAAAATTAGAGAGTTAGAGAAGAGCAAGCCAAGGAAGGCTTCAGAGCTTGACACCAAGAACGTGGTGCCTTGTTGCTGTTCAATCCTATCTCACTCTATGTGGCCCCACTGGGGTTTTCTTGGCAGAGATACTGGAGTCGTTTGCTGTTTCCTCCACCAGCTCATTTTACAATTGAGGAAACTGAGGCACACAGAGTGAAGTGACTTGCCCAGGGTCACACAGCAAGTAAGGGTGCTTGAGACTGGATTTGCACTCAGGTCTTCCTGATTCCAGGCCCAGTGCTGTATCCCCTGTGCCATGTAGCTGCCCAAAGTATGCTGCCGACCCCCATGGCAACATGCAAAATGCTGGGATTAGAAGGGATACTAGAGATTATTTTATAGAAACACAATGTAGATTAAACTTTTTTTGACAGTTGATTGTTAAATATTTTTCATCACACGCCTCTCTGGAGTCCTCCACAAAATGGAGGCTCCTGGGTGAGTGGAGCAGGGAGGGGGTAGGCCTTGCAGAGAGGTAGTCCAGAAGGAGAATGTAGCACAGATTGCTGAACATTCTTCACAGAGGAGTCCCTGGCTGTGGAGAGAAGTTCCAGTATATGCAGCAAGAGAGAGGATTTGGTTTGGAAATCCAGGAAGGCCCAGACATGGCAGGAAGGAGGAGGAAAGCAGGCCAATGCACATTTCCGTATGTAGCAGCAAGCACCCCGGCGTCCTCAGGGTTTGCAGCTACCACAGGTTCTTGGATCTGCTCTGATAAAGGAAAGCAACTCAAAATGGGTTAACAAGCTTACTTTAATCAGTCAGACATATATCGTTTACCTTGTTCAGGGGAAAAGGTCAGCACCCCGAACTTCAAAGTACACAGGCAGAATTATCAAGACAGAAACAGATCAAGTAAACAGCTTTCCAAATTGTCCAGCCATTATATCCATATCAAATCAACATCTGGCTTTCAACATCTGGGTTTTTCAAAGCCGGGGGGGCTCTGGACAACGGCTTCCCAGAATCCAGATCAAATCACAGAACACTTCTCAAAGTGAGCCCCCAAAACAAAGCTACACATCAGGGCTTATATAGCCTTCTCCTGGCTCAGAGAATGCAACAACCTTTTGGACCCACTGGCCAATCAAAAAGTATCTACCGAAAAACAAGCCTCCCACTCCAGGCTCCAGGTGCACTTCAGCCTAGGGGCAGGGAAGATCTCCAAAATTTACATTCTCATTACACCATGGCATTTCCTTTAGTATAAAACCTTCTACAGCCTGCCCCCCTCCCCATTCCCCGCTATCATAGGTTCCTGTCATGTCGAGGCTACCTTAGGCCTGAAATCATTTCTGTGTTTTTTTAATGCGCCCACTCATCAGTATTTTAAAATTCAAGTTTGCCATTTTGCATGAAATATGCTGCACATACTAAGTTTTTATGTAAGGTAAAGTAATAGTGTAATGTACATTAAAAGTGTTGTTGCTTGTAATAACTCACACCTCTACTGCTTCAGAACAAAAAAGTTCTAGGGAGAGCAGAACAGATGTTGGACGCATTTCCACATTAAGGCCAACTGGCTAGTGGGCATCTCCATCACAGGATGCAGAGAAATGCCTCACTAATGAGCTGCCCCCCCAAATGGCCCATTTGGTAAAGCATGTGGCCACAATGCCTTTGCAATTCCACTTTTTGTTTCCTGCAGATGTCAAAAGGACTTTGAGATTCAGCAGATTACATGTGCAGAGGCTCTCATTGGTAAAGCACTCCCAGGCCTGGTCTAGGGACCAAAGAAAAGGCAGAGGGAGGTGCTTAGGGGAATTACTTACTCGATCTGTGCTTTCTCTCCTTGCCTCCCCAAGACAAATGCAGGCTCCCTAAAGACAGGGCTCACATGGTATGGTTGTGGTTGCTTTAGCCTTTTATAGATGCTTGTTGATTTACTTGCACTGGAGACTAATTTGGTAAAAGAGTAAAATTAAAGCTAAAAGTCAACTCTTTAAAGAGTTTTCTTTTTTATTGTTAGCAAACAGAAGCATTCGAACCTACAGAGACAAACCAGAAGGGGGCTCATATGAGTAATTGTGGAAAGTCGACCTTTGTTACATGTGGGTTTTTTGTTTGTTCTATCCATATGGACCCCAAGTCCCCTGGCATATTCCACAGCACTCTACCCCTTCATTACTACCCAAATCTGGCTTTTAAGAGGCTGGGACAGCAAATTCAATGAGAGGAGTTAGAAGCAGGGACCCCTCCCAGTGGTCATGTCAAGGATACTTTGCCGTGGCCCTCCCTGAATTGGCTAAAATCCTCATGAGAAAGTCCACCCCAAAGCTGACCACAGTGATCTGTCAGGAGACCAACAAGCATCAAACCTAATAATTGGCCAACAAGATCATGTAGAAAATCCATCCCCACCGGGTTGTCTAGTTGGTCTCCAACCACCCAGGGCATAAACAGCTACATTTGTAGGCCTTGTGTAGGACACCAAGCAAAAATGCACCTGGGCCCAGAAGTCCACCAGCATCTGGGGCTCCCTCATCAGAAATGAGAGGCCAAATAAGCCTCACGGAACCTGACTGGGGCTTCTGGCACCTGGAAACCTCAACAGGAGTGGCCAGTCCAGTGCTTCCAGAGCCTGCCTGCTGCCCCCAAGGCCAGACTATTCCCTAAAACTCTCAGGAGCACAAGCCCAGAGCTATGGTCAAACCATAGGATTCTAGGGTCTACAGCTATCCCAGACATTGGAGATGGTCTTGTCCATAGCTCACATTTCAGAGGGGCAGTGCAGCCTGGTGGATAGACCTTGGAACTTGGAGTCAGAGGGACCTGGATGAAAGTACTCTTTCTGACATTTGTGGTCTAGTTAACTGGTGACTAAACATCTCATCTCTGCAAGCCTCATCTATAAAGAGGGTAATCATGACTGCGGCATCTATGTCACAGGGTTATTGTGAAGGTAGGGAGGGGTGGGGAGAAAGGAGAACATTTATGAAGTGTCTGTGCTGGGCTGGGCCTGTGGGAAGCATTTCACAAATATCATCACATCGGATAATGTTTCTGAGGCTGAAACACAGTCCTCTGTCTTGATCTGGAAAGGGCCTTAGCATCAGCCAATGTAGCCCTGACGTTTTGCAGCTGATGGCTCACTTCCTGAGCTCTCTGCCCTCCAGGTCAGCACCATCATTTTACAGACAAGAGACTAAGCCCAGAGATGTTCAGTGACAGGTGAAAAGGAGAAGTCAGAATTGGAACCTAGCACCTCTGACTTCAAACTCAACATTTACAACGAGACCATGAAGCTGCTACTGAGAATTTATGGCAGCACTTTCCAAAATTTGAAGGGCTTTATAAATGCTTCATAGTTCTTCCATGGTCAGAACTCGCCACCACGGCCTAGAAGACTTTGCACCCTGAAGTTGCCTCTGCTGTCCTCTCCTCTGATTGGTAAGTTTCTTCCTCGCCCTCCACTTTTACTTTTTTTGGGGAGAGGGCAGAAGTGGGGTTAAGTGACTTGCCCAAGGTCACACAACTAGTAAGTGTTAAGTGTCTGAGACCGGATTTGAACTTAGGTCCTCCTGACTTAAGGGCTGGTGCGCCACCCAGCTGCCCCTCAGCCCTCCTTTTTGAGGAAGTAACTAGACCAACCAGTCTTATTTCTTCACCTCTCTGGCCTACTCTACTGTGCCCCCATGTGAGTACCTTCTCTGCCCCTCTCCCATCCTCAGCTTACTATTATGGATTGCCTTCCTTCCCTTTGAATGTAAGCTCCTAGAGGGCACAGAGTAGCTTTCTCTCTCCTTTATTTGTATTCCCAGCACAGTGCCTGCCATGTAGAAATTGTTCAATAAAAGCTTGTTGATGTGTATGTATCAGTACTATTACTGTGATGCTGATGATGATGATGGTGATGCTGCTGCTGCTGCTGCTGATGATGATGGTAGTGGTAGTGATGATGATGGTGATGATGTTGATGATGGTGGTGGTGGTGATGGTGATGCCAAGAGAGACAAGATTCTAAACTAAATAGCCTCTAACTTCAAAACCATACTGTCTACTCTTTTGGAGAAAACCCAATATCATTTGCTTGCTTGTTCCTTGCTGCCTTCCCTCCCTGTTTCCTTCTTCCTTTCTCCTCCCTTCTCTTTCTTTCCTTTCCCCCTCTCTAAGTATTCCAACATTACAAAAGAGCTCTCATATTCAACAGAAGTACATTTTTATTTTTCAAATGTTACCGTGTTCCTAGCCTTCCCATACTTATGGCTCACTCTCTCTTCTGGGGTCAAGCAGCGCTAGTAGTCAGGAGCACAGAGGACTGGACTTGGAGCAGAGAAGATGGGTTTTGAGGCTTGCCCCCAACATGTTATTTCTAGTCTCCGGTCTGAAGTTATCTTTTCTTTTAAATGGTTGAGCTGGACTTGGCCCTTCTAATATTTGTTTGTTTCCTCCCAGCTCTAAATCTCTGATCCTGTTCTTGGATCTCTTTCAGGAGCTGGTGCTTAAAAGTATGTGAAGTTAGCTCCCACGTCCCCTTCTCCCAATCCAAAATTTTCCAGGCTAAGCATTCTTAGTTGCTACAACTGATCCATTTGTGAAATGGGCCCTGGGCCCTTCCTCATGCTGCTTGCTCTCCCTCAGATGCCCTCTCAGTCCTCCATGATCTTCCCACACAGTGGCCCCTAGACCTGAACCCCGCACTCTAGCTGGGCTTTGCCAAGGGCAGGGGTCAGTGCTGCCATGACCTCCTCATTCCCTGGACTTTGTGCTTCTCCCAAGGTGATTTATGTTCTAACTTCCAGCTTCATGTTAATTCATCAGGAATGTCACTGAATCCACCTGGGTTAAAATCCAATCAGCAGGCTCAGTCCGTATCTGTGCATTTGAAGACAAATTCCAAATAAACATCTCATTATTACTTCAGGCTGCCTAGCTAGCAAGAGTAAAGTGTGTCTTTGACATGCCATCTATGTGACTGATGAAACAGTCCCTGACAGTCAATGGAGTTGAGTCAAGAGGAAAGGTTTTTAGCATGGAATTTTACTTACTATACATCATAGCTATTTGACATTCCACAGGAGGACCAGGAAATTATCTGGTTTCCATTACTTTTAGCCCCTTTTGATCTCATCTAACCAGATATAATCAACCAGTGCCCATCTATCCCTTTAGCTCAAATATCATACCACGCCTGTTATTCTTGATTCTGTTATTGTTGCTGTGGCATACATTTCTTTGGAGAGGGGTCCATGTTCTTGGCTTTCCCTCTTGCAGACCTATCACTGTTGGCGTGTATGTGAGGAAATTCAATAAGATCTCCTTCAGAGGTTGCAGGCTGCCTGTGCCCTGTTCGAAGACAGTAGTCTATTTCCAAATTGACTTAAGATAGATAAGATGTAATCCAATTTCACTTTACCAGTAAATCTTATTAACATTTTCCATTACTAGTTCTAAGCAAATACTGATTTATGCATTGGTAATCTTGATCCCCCCCTTCACAACTGAAGCCTCAGATTAACAAGATTATAATGTGTCATAGAAAGACAGCCTGCGAAGTTCCAGGGGCATTGGCTATAGCTCACTAACTTTTTCATTTTGCAAATGACAGCCCAGGCCATTTCTAAACACTAGCATTGGTGTGGTCATGCTGAGACATTGACAGATGAACACATACACCGTGAAACAGGCTTTTATTTTAATTTATGTTAAATTGTCAAATCTCCAAATTAATGAATAGCAAATGTGTGGATCTAAATAGGCCCATGTTCAGCATTTCTATTTGGGGTAATCTCTGTAAATTACATTAGGGCTAGACTCTTTTGTCACTCTAAAATAAATACGTTAACTTCCCGCCCCGGCAAGGCGGGCACTTCATGAGAACTGAGAAGGCGTCCCCTAAAAGCAGTCAGGCACCAAAATGGAAGTTCAATACCATTAATTTAATTAGAGGGCATAATCTTCTGACTCTGCTGCAGGAGGAATTAAGAAGATGATACTATAATTGATTGTTAATCATTAAAGTGTATGCCAGGGAGATAATGTGTCCTGGGCACTGGGGTGGGGAGTTTTCATTTCGGCAGTTGACAAACAATTTATGATAGTGAGTGGGCCCAATGGATTTCCAGCGAAGGGCCCCAAGTCTTGAGGGTTGTGGGGATGGGAAACTGAATCTGCAGAGTCCTGACAAATCTCTTTTATCTTCTTTTCACTCATTATATTTGCTTCAGCACCTCATAGAGGGCTTGGGACAAAGGAGACAATAAAGAAATGTTTATAGTTTTGTTTGATTTGGGGTTAAATTGATCAGAAATTTAGGAATTATTCATATTTAACCTTATTTCTTAAAGAGACCCATACTTTTATATGTGGTTACTCTCCCCACTGGTGCAGGTTATAGCCTTGTTAGGCGACAAGTTTGATGAATTTCTAGGGCCAAAATGTTTGGTCAATTGGTGGCTGTCATTCTAAAGATGTCTGACCCTCCTCTTCCTCCTCCTCTTTCTCTTCCTCCTCCTTCCCTCCCTCTGTCCACATGGGGAGTCATTCCCTTACATCTATGTGCCCTATCTAAAAGAATATAAATTTCAATCACATACTTTTTTTATGATATTCTGGGATTTGGAGTCTAGATTTTTAAAAACAATTTTCCTCCCTACTTATTTTTTTTTTCTGTTATTGTGTTCTTGATTTTTTAAACTGAGACAATTAACTCTTTTCTCTCATGTAGTTTTCATTTATGATTTCTTGAAATATAGCTGTGAAAAACCAGGCTTTTGCGATTCAAATGGAGCTCCTTGACTATACCTTTAAACCCAAATCACTCTGGTTTTTACTGATTGGTCAATAATAGTCCCAGTCCAAGCCTTACTCATTCTTTGTTTGGGTTTTGATGTCTCAGGGTGAGTATAAATAGCAATTATTTTGTTCTGACCAGAAACCTTAAGAATCTTCCCCTCCCAGAATGATTCTTTTGTGGAGTCAAACTATACTGTCTTTTGCCTAAATTCTTACCTAGCTGTTAATAAATGAATGGGCATTGCCTCAGAAACACTGAGAGCTGGGAAAGACCTTAGCTTAAAAAGACCAAGTCTCCCAGGCATCCTGGGCCATAGTCAGTCATCCTAACCTGTGTCTTGCCACTGGACTACAATGATTCTAGAAGAGAGAATGAGGCTGATGTCTTTGCACAGACCTGCCTCACTTAAATCCAATTCACTTGCAAATCAATATATCACCCTCCTGATGTCATTGGTCCTCTTCCAGAAAGGATAAACAACTAGAATGGTGTGATATTTCTTTCTCCGGCTCATTTTACAGATGAGGGAACTGAAGCAAACAGGATTAAGTGACTTCACACAGTTAAGAAGTGTCTGAGGTCACATTTGAATTCAGGTTTTCCTGATTCCAGGCCTGGTGTTCTATCCACTATACCATCTAGCTGCCTTCCTATTAAATTAACATTTCACAAAAACCTAAAGATATGTTTCTGACAAAATGGCATCTACGCACCATGCCTTTTCCATCTTGGTGCAGCAAAGATCATGATTTGGACCTGATGGATAAGACTTAGTCCTACTCTATTTCATCTTATTAGATTGGGTCCATGTTCCATCTTTCAGGATCCACCGAGGCCCTAATTCTTTCATCCAACATGTTGTAATGTAATACCAAGCAAAGGCAACTTCCCAGGTTCAAAATACCAGCATAGGTGCTCTCTATTTTATTCAGTGACAAACCAAGAACAGAGAAGATCAAAACATGACATCATTCAAAATACAGCATTTACTAAGTGTGATTAAATAATCTCCAAGTACTACCCCACCCCAGGACCTTCCAATCATTCAATCAATTACAAAGTCTCTGTTCTAAATACTTCTCCACCCCTAGGCTATACCTTCATTAAGTCCACCACAAAGCCCCTCTTCTCAAATGGAGATTAGTTTCCAAACATAAGGTCAAAAGTTCCCCACCCCTGGATCACAATTGAATCTACCCCAGAGTTACATCAAGTTTAAACACAGCACTTAATACTCAAATGGAGGTCTTTTCTTCATCTTGACAGGAGGCAAGTTCTCAGCAATCTTAGTTCCTGGGGAGACAAGGCTTAGCAAGGCCATAAGATACATTGCCAGTCCCTTCATGAATTTATCTTCTGTCTGTAGAACAGTCCTAGAACCCCTGAACACATTAGCAAAGCCCTCTCCCAGGATTTCTGTAAACATACAACAAGAAAATCCTTCTTCAGGGCTTCTGAACCAACAGAAAGGCTCCCAGACCCCTGCAACAACAGCACTGTCCTTCACCAGTGGACAGTATTCATTCTGTCTGCAGGACAGTCTCCAGACCCCTGCAACAACAGCACTGTCCCTCACCAGTGGACAGTATTCACTCTCTGTCTGCAGGACAGTCTCAGGGCTTCTTAACCAAATGCCAGGTTCCAGGACTTCTTCAACAAAAGGACTGTCTTTCACCAGTGGACAAATCTGGCAAAATAACATCAAAACAGACAGACAAAGTACCAGCAAAACAGCCATGTCTCCTCAGTCCTTGGCAGCTCAGGGGGCAGGTCTCAAAAGTCCAGGGCAATTCAAAGCGGCCACCAGCAATTCTCTTAGTCTCTCTCTCTCCACGAGGTGCTGCTTCCAAAAAGATCTTCCGCCTCTCTCTAGTGTCTCTCCAAATCTACCTTACCAGCTCCTCCCAGTTCAGGACTTTCTTTTCACATCAACAAGCCCATCCCACAGGTGGGATTAACAAACTCTGGGTTTTAACACAATCAATTTGAAAACCAAGCCAATACAGGGGAATCTTTAATTGCCATTACTATCACACATGTTGACTGTTTCTCCTAGTTTTATGCCTTTTTAGAAACTGGGTAAGTGAGCCATCTGTTCCATTATCCAAATCAATGATAAAAGTGATGAATAATTCAGATCCCTTTGGTACTCCACTGGAGACCTGCTTCCAAGATAATATCCCAGAAACAGGATAACATTCATTCAGATCACATGTAAGCGCACATATCCAGCTCTCATCCCAGTTGGCATCTGTGCTTTGATGGGCCATGATCTCAGGCAGCTGTGTGGGCATGGGCACAGGTTATTTAAAAGAAATTCCACTTACATTTAATTACATACTTCAGCACACTTAAAATCAATTTGAAAAAAGAAAAACAATTTTTAAATAAGGGTCTCTAAAGAAACCATTCGCTGCTCCTTTCTACATACCAACTCCCCCCATCTTGTCTGCAAGCCAAACATGAAGAAGGAGATGCTTTGCGAAAGGTCCTTGACAACTGGCCACGTCCTTCCTGAACATAATTCTATTTTGTTTGGTTTTGTTTTCTCATCACAGAAGGATGGCCCCTGTTTCAATCTGAAAGTATACTTAAGGGCCATACTAGTTAGAGATCTGGGTTTGGAGTCAGGAGGATCTGAGTTCAAATCCTACTTGCTAGTGTGCAACCCTACATAAGTCACACCTCATATCTCAGCCAGTTTCTTCATCTATAAAATAGGGATAATTATGGCATCTATCAGTTTGTTTGTTTGTTTGTTTTTAGGACAAAATTAGATTATGTCTATGAATTAATGAAGCTATAGATATTGCCCTACAAACCATGAAGAACCACATGGATATTATTATTACTACTAATGACATTAGGATTAAAGGGCTATGAAGCTCTGCATGCCCTTTGAACCAGCAATACCCTTTCTAGGGCTGTATCCCAGAGAGATCACACAAGTGGGAAAAGGACCCATATGTACAAAAATATTTATAGCAGCTCTTTTTGTGGTGGTCAAGAACTGGAAATTGAGGGGATGCCCATCCATTGGGAGTGGCTGAACAAGTTTAGCATATGAATGTAACAGAATACTCTTGTGCTGTAAGGAATGAGGAGCAGGTAGATATCAGAGAACCCTGGAAAGACTTATATGAACTGATGCTGAGTGAGGGGAGCAGAACCAGGAGAACACTGTGTACAGTAACAGCCACAGTTCTGGGGACTGACTTTGATAGACTTGGCTCTTCTCAGCAACGCAAGGTTCTAAGACAACGCCAAAAAGTTTGTGATAGAAAATGCTATCCCATCAGAGAAAGAAATACAGAGTCTGAATGCAGATTGAAGCAGACTATTTGCTCTATCACTTTTTTTTTGCTTTGTTTTGTGTTATTTCTTCTTTCTCGTGGTTCATTCCATTGGTTATAATTCTTCTTTGCTACATTACTGATGTGAAAACATATTTACTGTGAATATAGGTGTAGACCCTATATTGGATTGCATACTGTCTTGGGGGTGGGGGGAGGACAGAGAGGGGGAGAAAAGTTGGAACTCAAAAACTTGTGGAACTGAATGTTGTAAACTAAAAATAAATATTTTTTTAAAATCAGAAATGAACTAAAATAATAATATTAACAGTATTCTATTACTTTTATCACTGCCACAAAGGAAGGAAAGAAGAATCTATTAAGTGCCCACTAGATGTAAATATTTTATCCTCACAGTACCCCAGGAAGGCAGGTGCCATCATTATCCCCACTTTATAGGTGAGAAAACCAAGGCAGAGAGAGGTTAAGAGATTTTCTGGGATTATGCAGTAAATGCCTGAGGTCAGGCATTAATTTGAGTCTAGCAGACGCCAAGGCAGAGCTGTATCCACTGGGACACCTGACTGCCTAATAGCTATTGGGGTTCTCCAAGAAGGTTATGGTAGCAGACGTTCCCCTCGATTACTGACATGGCCCTTCCATGACATCTTACCCCCACTGCACTTTAAGGGTCATTCACACATCCTTGTGGTATACTCTCAAGGCAAAGTAAGTGGTTCCTCATCTACGATGGCTTCCCCTCCAACTCCACAAAACCACTGCCTCTACAGTCACAGCTGTTCCCAAAGCCCTGGAATGTCTCCCTAGGATCAGATGGGAGCATAAATCTTGTAGCCAAAGGGACTTGGAGGCCATCTGACTCGATGTTCTCATTTTACCATTAAGGAAATGAGGTAAGTTTAAGTGACTTGCCCAGGGCCATTCAGGCAGGATTTGAACCTGAGTCTCCAGACATCTTTCCAGTGCATTCATTGACTTATCCATCAGACAGCTGAACCCCCCCTCCCCCCCCACACACACCTGTGAATAGTGTTTGTGAACCTCTGCCTAAGAGTATGACTTCGGTTGGCATCTGGACCTTGCAAACAGATTCAGATTTTTCTGAGTAGCTCCTCATTCCAAGACCCCAGTGGCCTAAGTTACCTCCAGAACAGGCTCCCATCACCTCAAGCCCGTGCTAGTGAAGTAGCAGCTGGTGGCTTTGCCTTCCCCAAGCATCTCCCCACTCCAATCCGTCCTTCCTTAAGTTGCTGGGGTGATTTTTCTAAAACACAAGTTCACCAAGCTCCTCCTACTAAATCCAGGCCTTTCCTATGGCCACCAGTATCAAATACAGCACCCTCTGCTGGTGTTCAAAGACCATGTCTGGGTCTGTTGGCTTTTATCCATCTCTGGTAACTTAACAATTTGATAGGGTGACAGGGCTGTGGGAGATTACATTATCAATATGAAACAGCATCCTGTCATGGGATGAGAACATTCAGAGAGGCTTTGTAGAGCCACTTCCTGAAGAAGCAGCATCAGGAGATGGAATTACCTGCCAGTTGTAGAGGAGGCCTCCACACTGGTCACAGCCCTCCTGACTTTTCCCCATACGGAAGCATCATGGGACTTCTGCCTGAGGTTCATATACTCATATAGGACGTGGTTCCAATCAACCCAGATAAAAAATCAATAGTAATTGCTGGATCCACATGGAAAAAAGCTGTAAGATATTTCTTTTTATGAAATTAAGAAGTCTGAATTAAACATGTGAAAACTTTGTGGTCTTTCCTACTTCATCCCACGTTATAGCTTAATTTCAATGCTGCCCCACCGCTGCCAGCTTGGGGAAACCTTTCAAAGTTGTGCCTTCCAGTGGTTTATTTTTTACAAGCTGCCTTAATTCAAGGGCCAATACAGACCTGCTTTGGCGACCATGATAGTAGGTTGCATTTGAATGCTAATGTCATTCTAATTTTATTTTTAAATATAGTGCATGACTGTAATTCTAAATGAATTACATAGCTATCATGGGAGAAACAATGCAATTATAACATTTATGGAGAGATAATGAATTTTATTGGAAAAAAAAGGTGGAGCTGAAAGTTTAGAGATGTGCATTCAAATTCCACTGCAAACTTTTACCACCTTGGGGGGGGGGCACCTCGGCCATGTCACTTCAACTCTCTGGCCTCACCCTCACTTTCCACATGTATGAAAGGAGACAAGACTCTCTGACATCTAAGATCTCTTTTCTCCCCTAATCCATGATCCAATTCTCCTTGAAACCCTGCCCTGCCACTTAACAAGCTGTATGATGTCATTGCATCCTGATCCTCATCTGAAAATTGAGGCTGACATGAATATGGTCAGTATTGACCTTTCTGGGTTTTTGTGAGGCACAAATGAGATGGTGTTCTTAAAGTTCTTCATGCGAGTCCAGAGTGGATCTCACCCCTGGAGGGCAGAGGCCCTGCTTCCACCTTTCCTGCTATCCCCAGGGCCTAGAACACAGAGTAAGCCCTTCATAAATGCTGGTTGACCTGACCTGACTGGCAATAACAAATTGAGAGGATGACTGTTAAATAAAACTCCATAGAAAGGAGCTTTAAAATTCCCCAGAATTCATTGCAGTTATTTCCATTAGTCACTGGTGACTGAACAAGTCCCATAACCCCTCTTGCCTTAACTGCTTCACTCTTAAATAACAGGGTTCCTTTGCAAAGGTTCCAAGGACCTTCCCAGTTCCAAAGGTATCCACAGAGTCAGTGAAATCCCTTGTGTACAAAGTGGAGAAAATAGTAACACCAAGATTGTAACTATCGTGAGGGTCAAATGAGCTTCCATAAAAGCAACGTTTCACAAACATTTGCAAGTGGTCTGTAAGGAACTGATGATTTGGGTATTGTTATGGGTTAAGATTCTCTGGATTGGGGGCAGCTAGGTGGTGCAGTGAATAGAGCACTGATCCTGGAGTCAGGAGGACCCGAGTTCAAATGCGACCTCAGATCTTAACACTTACTAGCCATGTGACCTTGAGCAAGTCACTTAACCCTGACTGCCCTGCCTTTTCCCCTCCAAAAAGAAAAAAAAAATATTCTCTGGGCTGAAGTGAGACTTTCCCCTTGCACAGTCCCAAGTGCCTGCTTTTGCCCTAAGCCACTGTTGCTTTCTTTCCTCATATGGATTGCTAAAGAGTAAGACTGACGATTCATTCATTCCAGTTGAAAGGCACAGTCACATAATTAAAAATGTTAAATACTAGACCAAATATTTGTCCACACCAAAAGACAGCTGGCTTCTGACTTCTGGAGATTGGTTTGTTAGAAATGGAGCTCTGCTGGCCTCCTCCATGGGATCTGGTAGGTGGGGAGCGATAGAATGGCTTGGGTAGGAATGGGGCTTGGAATGCAATGTAGGGAAGACATCTCTGAAATGGCGCCTTAAAGGATGATGAAATGCAAACCGGGCAAGTCTCCACTCCACACATTAGCAGCCTTCATGCCTGACCAAACATGGGAAGTAATGACAAGAACTAAACTTTAGCATAAATTAAAAATGAAAGCAAAAAGAGCCTTTACAACCAGGCCAGGGTATGTGAGCTGGAAACTACATTCTACAGCTGGGTATGTTTACAGCTGGGGTGGGAAATAATGCACTGGGGGTATCATGATTATGTCTCTGGGTAGCCTGGATGGTGGGTCCAATGACAAGCCCATGGAATTAAAGGGGCTGAAGTCACTGGCTCAGAGTGGCTTGGCAGGGGCTTCATTTTTAATGCTGATTGAGTGTTTTGGCCTCAGCTAATAACAGAACATACTATACAATCTCATGTTTAATTCCCTTTGTAATCAGTGCTGGACAATGAAAACCCTCCAGGGGATGTTCTTAGCACTAGGGCTTGGGCAGAGAAATTATTTATGGTGTGGTACCAAAGCTCTCTAAGAGCAGGAGAGCTCCCCAGAGGGACCAGCCCTAGACTAAAGGAGCTTCAGAAAAAAAAATAGCTTCAGAATAAGGACATGGACTAGGGGGAAGATGTGTCGAGTAAACAGAGAATAGAGAGAAACTGCTCAAATGCTGTTTCTTCTTTCCACTTCACTAAGGAAAATGACTTTCAAATGACCCCATTTCAGATGCTCCCATTCAGAAGTCAAGCACTTTGGGATATCATCTCGGTGAAGCATTCACTCCAGTGATTTGGATCACTAGCCCTTCTCCTCCTCAATGGCCTTCCTCAGTAGCTGTGGCAGTAACTAAATGCAAAGATAAACAGTACAACAAACAATAGGTACTAGCTCCCTCCTCTGCAGAATTACAGTGTTGGAGTCCATGAGCTCTGAAGTTCATTCCCATTCTGGACTTGTGATGCTTCACCATCCTGTGACCCTGCCTGTGATCCATGCTCCTGTATACCCTGCTGTCTGCCCTTTCCAGGGTTCACAAACCATAGATTTCATCACCATCTTGGGCATTTTACCCAGCATAGAATCCATGTCAATCTCACTTATCTAGTATTTGCAAGATTCAACCTGCTTGAAAGTTGTCGATGTTTGCCTTTTTCCAAATTCTGTCCCAGACTTTGCCATGATCTTTGTTGAGTGAGAGTGAGTGAGAGTGAGTCACCATTCACATTCCTTCATTGTTTCAGTATATAGAGAAATGATTCACTTGAGCAGGTGAGTTGAATTGAGTGAGAGTGGGCAGCTATATGCTTCTAAGGGCTTTACTTATCTTGGATTTCAATGAAATGATAAATATTTTTGTTCTATCCAAAGATCATTCTCTTTGAAAAAAGAAAGTGTGAAGAAAAGAAGAGTTAAAAAAAGAAAAACCTTACCGTCAACACGCACTTTTATTGAGTACCAACTATATGCAATGCATTGTGCTAAGTGGTGGGGAATACAAAGCAAGCAAGCAAGAAAGAAAAACACTTCCCCTCTTTAATCTCTGGTCTTTGGTCCGTCTAACTTGAGCAGAGAAACCATTCCTTCCATCTGCTCCTTGGCGCACACACAGAAGGCTCTCTTTTGTTCCCTCAGAAAGCCTTAGCTCATTTCAGATTCTTTTCTCATGGTAACAATCCAGTGATGCCCTTCCCCTTAGTGGCAGGTCTCTGCTTCCCTCATTTATACATATCCCTTTGATAGCCGAGGTCACTGGGAAGCATCTCCTGTAGGCAATTGTTTCCCATACTCCTCCTTCCTTTCTCCATCATTGGAATTACACATGCCAACATAATTGATGGCAAGCAGAATGGCCAAAGGATCTGGAGCCAGCCCTGGACGCGGATCCACCTGATTTGAAGTCCTATCTCTGACATACACTGGCTGCGTGATTGGGAAAAGCCCTGGCTCCTCTGCTTTCCACAGAAAGCTCTCTGTGGTGAGAAATTGCAGAATAGCTACTGACCAACTTCAGTTGAATGGGTTTCCTTACAAATTGTTTCCTACACCAATGAAATCCCAAGTACGGACCAAAATCAAACAAAAAACAGAAATTAAGGGTATCCCGTTCCTTTAAAAAGTGATTGGCGTCCTTTGTTTTATAGAACTAACATTTCCCATGTTATTTTTGACATCTATCCTTAATAAATACCACTTACAATGAGCTCTTCCAAATACATAACAAATCAGGACTTTATATCACATGATGAGACTCTACTCTGTGAAGCTTACTGTTATTTTTTTTTAAGAATCCACATGTCTTCCAAGACTTAAGTTTTAATAGGTTAAAACTACACTAAGACTTTTGGAACACTGAATAATAAATTGACTATGTCACCTTCAAAGGGGTCCTTCCTACCTACATCACATGTCTCACTGCATTCCTCCTCTGCTTCTCCAAGAGAACCATACCCTGTAATAAAGATTTTTTTTAAGGAAAGAAAAAAAAGTCAGCAAAATTGGCTTATATATCAAAAAAGTCTAATCTAAAGTATTCCATCCCCATATTCCCCTGTTTCTCCTTTGAGACTGAGCTTGAGTCAGTATCATTCTGCAGTGTTCACTTTTGATTGGTTTATTGTTCTTTATGTTCCTATTCTCGTAACTATCAACTATATTGTTTATCTGCTCATACGACACTTTCCATCAATTCCTATGTGTACTCAGGCTTCTTCAAAAATGATCATATTTATCATTTTTAATGGTGCACCATCATTGCCTTTCATCCATGAACCAGGACTTCTTTGACTGCTTCTGTTTGGTGGGTGACCACTTCCTTTCCTGTTATTTGCAACCACAAAAGTGAGGCTATAAATATTTTGATGTACACAAGATTTTTCCGTTTTGAAATCATCTTCCTTGGGATTACTGCCTAGCAGTGATAGCCCTGGGACGAATGTAAGGATATTTTTTCTCACTCTCTTCAAATAATTTCCGATAGTTTTCCAGAACACAGTGTTCTGCCTGTCTTTCCACAATCCCTCCAGCATTCCTTCGTCCGATGTTTGTCCTTTCCCCCCAGTTTTCTGGATATAAAGTGAAATCCTAGGATTGTTTTAATTCACATTTTACTTAATAGTGATTATTTTGGTGTGTTTTATGTGGTTGCTAATAGTTCATAATTATTCTTTTGAGAACTTCTTGCTGTTTTCCATGGACCATGAATCTGGTGGGGAATGGATTTGGTCATATTATGTGTTTCTGTCATTTTTCTGTGTAGCATGGATATAAGAACCTGCTCAAACATATTTGATATAAGAACATTTTTCCTCCAGTCTTATGCCTTTCTTAACCAAGATGCATTAATTTTGCTTGTATAAAACTTTTCAACTCCATGTAATTGCAACTGTTTAAGTTTTGTGATTATCTCTTTCCCATATTTTGTCAATAATTCTTCATCTACCCATAGATATAAATGGATGGCATTGTCTTTCATCTTCAGTCACGTGTGTATCCATTTGGAAGCTGTGTGGGGCACGCTGTAAGACTGGGGTGAAGCTGAGCTTCTTCCCTGTTGCTTCCCAGGTTGGCCTCAATTCTTGTCAAATAAAGAATTATTTCATAGCTAGAGTATGTTTCAGGATTTGTCGAGACACTAGTTTATGGGCTTCGGTTGGGTCTGATTTTCCCTTTGTCCAGTCTGTCTTGTCTTTTTAATCTATATTTGGAAATAACAACAATCTGTTTTCCTAATTACTGCTTTATATTATAGTAAGAAATCTGGAAGTTATAGCCTTCCTACATTCCTACATTTATTTCCTATTATCTCCTTCAATATTCTAGATCTTTTCCTCCTAGAACTGAAGCTTGATATTATTTTGTCTAGAGCTGGATTTTACCATTATTGTATATAGATGCTATTGATTTTGTTGGCATATTAGTAAGTAACCTACAGCTTTACTAAGTGGTCTCAATTAGTTTCTTTACTGATACCCTAGGATTGTCTAAGTAAACCATTATTTCCTCACTGAGAGCTTTTTTCTTTCTCTATATTTATTTGTTTAATTTATTTCTCTTATCTCCCTTTGCTTAGTTCTTTTCATTAATTCTCTTCCCTCCTTTCTATTCTGAAATTTTATTTTCTGATGCATGATCTATATCCTTATTTATTCCGTTTTTAATATCTTTGTGGTATTCATGGCCCACAAATTTCCGAATAACAAATTTCTGTGGTATCAACATTTTAATCTTAGCTCATCATCTCTTTTGTTTCCAAGTATATCTCACTTCTGGAAATACCAATTTGTGAGGCAAGTAATGTGGATAGAAATGGCAGGGTGTGGTGAAATCACTCTAACAAGTCATGCCATCCAGTTCTAACCCCTGCCTCCTCTTAATTGTTCTTGTTGGCTGTAGCACCTCATCTCTTGATGCGTTTCCCACAGCCCCTCCCCATGACTTCCCTTCTGGGTTCAGACTGCCCTTTGGGAATGTGGATAGGTACCTCCTCCTGGAGCATGTCGTCCATAAAGGCAGATCACTTTCAGAGAAGTCGCCACACATCGCACTAAACTTCCTCTGCCCCCTAATATTACACCCATCATAGAATTGTCGTATTCCACCAAAGGGCCTTCTATGGGACCATTTTCAGTGGACTCTCTCTTCGCCTTCTTCCCCCAACACTGTTCATTGCCCCCCTTCATTCTCCAGGTTTGAATCCCTTGCTTTTTCCCTCTCCTCCATTCTCCCCAGATCCCACATACTCACAAAACCTGTTCTGCCCTTCCTCTTGAGCTGACTAAACACACATAAGAGCTTAGTAAAAGCTTCTTGACTGGTTTGGGGACTGGCTTTGCCTTTAGACTCTTGGATAATTGAATGTTATTGCTTCTCTCCACCGTTTTGGAATCTCTTTCCTAAAGTCCAAAATCCTTGTAATACTACATTCAGCATTCTTCTCTATTTCTATTATAAACTTGAAAGTGACATGGTTACTTCCTTCTAAATTTCCCATCATTACACTTTAAGCATCAGTTTCTTTTTATTGGCAGGGATTGGGTCCAGAAGGGCCTTTCTTCCTTAGGGATTGATCACTTTCCCTATCTCTGAAAGATGAATTAACCAAGAAAAAGTAAAGCATCTTGGGTGCTCTGCTTGTAGCTGAAAGACTACCCCCTTATTAGTCATCAAGTATTTCTAAAATGCATACTGTGTGTCAGGCTCTATAAAACAAAGACAGAAATAACTACACATGTATAACCTATATTGAATCGCTTGTCTTCCCAGTGGGGGTGGGTGAGAAGGGAGGAAGGGAGAGAATCTGGAACTCAAAGTTTTAAAAATAAATGTTAAAAAATTGTTGTTACATGCAACTGGGGTGTAAGATGTACAGGTAATAGGGTATAGGAATTCATCTGGCCCTACAAGAAAGTAAGGGGGAAGGGAGTAAAGGGAGCGATAGGGGTGGTATATGAGAAGGCCATATTGGGGTTGGAGATAGGGGAGAGATGGGGAGAAAATGTGGCCCTCAAAATCTTGTAGAAATGAATGTTGAAAGCTGAAAATAAATAAATTCTGACAAAATATTGAAAAAGCGGAAAAGGGGACTGCTCTTATACAGTGCACATTTTCATCCTACGCATCATCGTGCATGGGAAAGAAAGCCCAAGAGAATAAGGGCAGGGGAGGAAAGGACCTCGCAGCTGAGAGGGTCTGCAAAGGCTTTATGCTGAGGTTGGAAGCAGAGTACAGACTTAAAGAGGTACAGAGAAGCAAGGCGTGCATCCCTAGCATGTAGGTCCAGCCAGCACAAAGGCATGGAGAGAGGGGAGGGCACTGACTACGTGGAAATGACAACATGTCCAGTGGGGATTCACCATAGAATACTTGAATGGAAATTACCTATAACTCAGGTGGAAAGTAAGGTTGGAGCCATTTTGTTATGGACTTGAAATACCAAACAAAGGATCCAAGAGGTAGAAGAGAGGCACTGGAGGTGTGAGACATAGAGCGAGGTCAACATCATGAGGGGAAGGAAGAGAAAAAGGCATTTATATAAGACCTCCTATGTGCGAGGCATGGTGCTAAGCCCTTTCACAAATACTATCTCATTTCATCTCCACAACAACTTTATGAAATTGATGCAATAGTTGGTTCCATTTTATTCTTGAGAATACTAAGAAGAACAGAAGTTAAGTGACTTGCCCAGGGTCACCCAGGTCATCCTGAGTCCAGACCCAGAGCTTTGTTCATTGAACCATTACCTGACTCTATCAGAACCTTATCCTAGCTTCATAGAAAAGTTTGATTCTGCACCATCTCATCACTTGTTTCCTTCATGTAACCATGGGAGGGGCTCATGGCCCTGCTTCAATCTCCTTCCTTTCAGCCTTTCATTCACTGTTTTTGTTGCATATATCTTTGGGATATACAGTGTTTCCCTACCTCTTATATCTAATTTCTTTCTTATGACTAGAGTAGGTGTCTTTGCTTTATCTCTATCTCAAACTCTACCCCACACCAACCCTTGGTGATGCCAACAAGGTTATGCTTATAGTCTTATGCTAAGCTCACAACTCCCCATTGTTTCCAAAGTATATCCATTATTGCAAAAATGTGAAGTCTTGTGTTTTTTCCCTTCTTCCCGGTTATTTTTCCCAGTTTATGTCTCACTACTATATCCATTCCATCCATTTTTAGCTTGAAGTGATAGCTGGCTAAATGATGGACTCCCTTTCCCAGGACGTTGTGCAGGAGAGTCAGGCCCATCTCGGCAAAGCTGCCATAAAGAGAAGTTCTGTGCTGGATGGGAAATTGATCTCTGTGGCTTCTAACGTCCTTTCTAACTCTAGATCTATGAATGCATAAAAACTCAATCCCACACTATCAATCTCAGCACAATTAAAAATTCATGCTGCATTTAAATGTTGGAAATGCTTTGAGATGAAGGTAAATAAGCTTTACATTCTAGTGCTGCCATTTCTCTTTCTAGTCTGTACATCTGATCTGTTGTGAGGCCTCATTGACTTCAGAAGTTTTGAAATCAAAGGACAAGCCTTGAAGTTAAGAACCAGCATGAGAAAAGGCTTGACCGGAATGCAAAGACAGATGGGAATGGGCTGGGTGTAAAGGAAGCCAGTCTTAGAAGAGGAGCTTGATTCATTACTAACTCGTAGACGTTCCCTTTCAAGCACATGCTCGTTTTCCACATGAAAGTTAGCCTACTTGAAATTACTTAATATATTTTCATGAATGATTTAACTTTGCAAATAGCTTTGGTAAATATTTGATATGCTGTTATTAAATTTTCTTTTACTGACCTAACCTTTTGACAGTTATTTTAGCTTGGCCTAATCTTGCTGGATTTCAGAAGTTTCTACATTTTTCTAGTCATACCCAAGAAAGGCTTGATGGGAAATCCATGTTTCTGTCTTCTTAGCAAAGGTTAACTCCTGCAAAAATGGACATTTTCTGAGTAAAGTGAGTCCAAAGAAAAAGTTATAACAGGATCAAATGAAGAGAGGGTCTGAAACAGGAAGGGTTATGGTTAATGAGTCCTTACCTGGCAAGATATGATTCACTTCCCCTGTAACAGACCAAATAACTTAAGTAAACATCTTAAGTGCAGTGAAGAAGGAAATTACCATGTCTCAGAGGCCACTGAGACCAACCAGAATTTGCATTCCCTCTGTATTATACCTAATATAATTCCACGTTCTGCAGGAAGCTTTTTCCAGTCCCTTCACCGGCAATGATTTCTTCTGGGATTGCCTCCTATGTATCATATAGATGTATGACATTAAATACATGCATACATATATGCATGTGATTTGGTGGGCCTCTCCAAAAAATGGAAACACTTTCAATATGCAGAGAGGTTAAGCTAATGGGATCATGTATCATATATGCCTATACATGATAGATAGATAGATGGATAGATAGATGGATAGATAGATAGATATAGATAAAGAGATAGATGACAGAGAGCTATCTATATATATATACATGCTTATACATACTATATATAGCTAGATTGTATATACATACATGAAATTCAGAGATATACATATATACTATATGTATGTGCATATGTATATATGTATTGTGTGTATGTGTTTATACATATACCGTGTTTCCCCGATAATAAGACACTGTCTTATTAATTTTTTGGACAGAAAAACACCAGAGGGCTTATTTTCAGGAGAGGGCTTATTTTAATGAACATTGACAGCAATTTTAATAAACAGGTAAATGTGAACAAAAAACTGTACCTTTATTCAATAAGCAAATCACTGGGGAAGAACAGGATGACGCTCTCACTGCTGCAGCTCTGATTGGATGCAGCTCGGAGCGCGGCGAGCGTTTCACCCAGGGGGGTGCAGTGCATACAGAGGGTACCGTAATGTAGTGTGTAGCGCAGGGGATCACCTTCACTACAGTAGCAATCTCAATAGGGCTTATTTTCGGAGGAGGGCTTATTTTAGAGGAATCTTACACAGTAAGGGGAGGGCTTATTTTCAGGATAGGTCTTATTATCGGGGAAACACGGTATGTGTATGCATATGTATACACACATATATGTATTGCATAGGTCTATGCATGCATACGATCTTATAAACTGCAAGGTCCTTGAGGGCAGGGCCTGCCTTTGTTTCTCATTGTATCCCCAGTGATTAGACAATGAGATAATATTGGGTACAAAATGTAAGAATTAAACATTGCCTGCCTGACTGATTGCCTGCATGAAGCCCTGTGGTGGGGCTACACACTTGTCTCTGAGGCAGCCTGTTGGATTTTGGGATGACTTGGATACTTACAAATTTCTTCTGTTCACAAAAAGAACCACGACATAGTGGCAGGCCCCTTTGGCGCTTTCCAGTTGCACGATTATGATTCTGTATGTACGATTTTATACGTAAGCTCATTGAGTCTCATTTTCCTCATTTATAAAAGGAGATTGATGATGCCTGACATACCAGCTCCACAGGGTCATTATGAGGCTCAAATGAGGTAAAGATTCCATCAGTTTTCATGGAAAAGATAGAAATAGAGAAAGAGGGAGATGGATGAAGAGATGGACAGGCAGACGGACAGACAGACAGAATTTCCTGAAGATCGTCATGCAGTTCTAAGCAAGTAAAGCATAAAATGTATTCACGGCACATTTTTAGAATATGTTTGTCAAATAAAATATTTGAAATTCTTAAGTCAAAAATCCAAACATCTGCACAGAAGTGATGACATCAATGCATTCTCAACATTACCTCCAATGCAACTGACATTTGCTAGTTGAATCATCATTTGTCTTTACCCTCTTTTGGCTCATTTGTCTTTTGGACAATTGGGGCCTGTGGTGATTTCAAACAATGAAAGCAGAATTAGGCACATTAAAGGATCTTTTTTTTAAATGCTATGTAACCTGTGGCTGGACAGTTCCCCTTCTATACATACATAGACTGGTTCCAGTCTTGGAGTAGCCCCCAAATCATACATTATTTGAATATTTTACCCCCCCTCAAGTTTCTTCTAAGAAATTTCAGAGATGGATCCTATCTGATAATTCCTAGATCAAGATAGGGATAAAAAGACTTATTTTTGCCCTACCAAAAAAAAAAAAGCAGAAAATGCAACAAATTCACAGAGGTGTCTAAAGAATGAATACAATTCCATTCTCCTTCTAGTAAGTCCCATTTCCCCCCAGGGCAGTATATTCTTCTAATTCAAATAGTTGCCACCTTTGCTCTGGACCTCCCTGACCAACCCTTATATGTGCACATCAATATACTCAACCGACCAAATTCCCATTTCACATCAAGTAACCCACCATGTCAAAAACGTGGATTGGCACAAAGGGAAGGGGATGCATTCTGATGTGAATGAGCCCAACTTTGTAGTTTTAGAATGTTACAACCTATGTCAAGTGTTGAAAACCATTAGGTTAGTTAAAGTCTCTTTGAAAGAGTGGAAGACCAGTGTGTGATGAACAGAGTTCTGGATTTAGGAACACAAAGGTTTAGAATAACTACGTGACTGTGGGCTAGTCACTTCTCTTGATTTCAGTGGAATGATCTGGAGGAGAAACTGAGTGCGATATCTCCTAATAAGCTGCTCGGCTCTGTATCTGTGATCTTGTGAAATGTCTTAGAGGAAGGAAACACTGTCTGTACTTCTCAGATTCCCTGGCTGACAACTTGCAGAGGAGGATGACTCTCAAGGCGATGGCTTTTCATACATATTCATAGGCCTAATTCCTAAAGTTTTGTAAAAATGTTGTCATTATTATTTTACTGTTGTTGTTATTAATTCTTTTTTTTAGAGATGGGAAGGCAAGGCATTTGGGGTTAAAGGACTTGCCCAAGGTCACACAGTTAATAAGTGTTAAGTGTCTGAGACTGATTGGAACTCAGCTCCCCCTGACTCCAAGGCCAGTGCTCTATTGACTGCTCCACCTGCCCACCCCTGTCATTACTATTCTTAGTAGTATTGTCTGTTCCGTGTCAGGTACTACATAAGGTATCAGAGATATAAAGACCATGGTGAAACAGTCCCTTTTTTCAAGTGGTAAAGTTGACTCCTATTTTATAAATCTGAATGATTGGGAGAATGGTTGGTGTCCTAGGCAGAACATGCAATTTGGGTTGAGAACAGAGTTTTGGGGAAGAGGTAATGAATTTAGATTTAGACTGCCATGTTCGAGATGCCTGTAGGACTTCTAGGCGGACACGTGCACCTGGACATGCCATTGGCCACAACTGGAGTTTTAAAAAAATGAGCGTAAGGACTGGGTATGTCTGTTTGGGAGTTATCGAATAGAGATGAGAATGAAAGCTATACGAGCTAATGAGATCACTGGGAGAAGGCTGAGCGAGAAGAGAAGTGGGCCTGGGATGGGGCACCCTAGGACCCAAAGAGGCGTTGATGGGTGTGGCTCCAGGCGCTAACAAGGGCCCCAGGAAGGCTGGAGCAGACCAGCAGAGGAGCTGAGCTAGCGCGGATTTTCAAGCACAGACTGGCTTGCATTTTTGTCTTTAATAAAGGGATGCATTAGGGTAGATGACTTCCCATGACCCTTCTAAGTCTGACGTTCTGCAACTCACGATTTTGCCATCTTTTCTATCTCACTTCATTAAGCACATTTTCATATCTCTTGTTCACACTCTGGTATCAGCTTAGCTAGCATTGCTCTGAGATAACAGGCTCAAATGGCTGAGCCTTTGGATAATCACCCAGAAGGTCCGTATGTAACAGAGGAATAGGTTAGAGAAGAGGGACACGTCAGATTTTCTGAACTTTTTAAAAATCCAATAAAACACTTCTCACGTTGCCTGGAACGTAGGAAGAGCTTAATTGTGTGTTATTCTGTTGGTTGCGATATTTAAAACCAAAGCAAAGTTGGTTGGGGGAGGGCAGAGGGAAGACCTCTGCCTGCACAGACTGCTCATCCCCCGCTCCAAACCCTTCCCCTGCTCTCCTATACGAGGTCAAGAATTCTTCAGACATTTTCTTGTTCAGTCATTTATGTCCAGCTCCTCATGACCCCATTCAGGGTTTTCTTGGCAGAAATACTGGACTGGTTTGCCATGTCCTTCTCCAGCTCATTTTGCATATGGGGAAACTGAGGCAAACAGGGTTGAAGAAACCCTGCTAAGAAATGTCATTATCTGTTCTAGAGGGATCACTTCATGTTTGTCTTTCGATCCTTAGCACCTAGCAAGGTATGTGGCACAGAGAAGGTACTTAAGAAATGCTTGTTTGTGGATTGAAATGACTTCTCCAAGGTCACATCAGTGGCAAGTGATAAAATAAGGATCTGGACTCAGGTCCCCTGACTCCAAGGGATGATGTTTTTACCATAGCATTGCTTGCCTCACAATTGACAGGTTAGAGGACCACTTGTCATTTTCAAGAATTTTTCTTCAGGTTAACATTGGAAATAATAAATCATTGAGGCACCTTGCATCCCTGCTCCTCCATGATGCTGTGAAACCTTTCCTCCTTTTGAATGTTCTTATTTGATTCCCAGATTAATTCACTATAATTTAAGGTTGGAGTGGAAATGCCACAAAAATACAGTCTTAATTTTCAAAGTGTCATAGATGGAAGGAAAAAAAGGAGAGTATAGCAAATTATTCTGAAAGATTAGTGACTTGTGTCAAAAGATCTGGGTTCAAATCTCTGCTCTTACACTACCTGATTCAACTTGGGCAAGTCACTTAAAACATGCAGGGGCTCAACTTCCCCACCTGCAAGATGAGGAAGAGGTTGTTGGAGAGTCTTCCATGGCCCTTGAGAGACAATGTTAGATTAAAAGGCAAGGAAACCTGGATTCAAATCCTGCCTCTGACACTAACTAGCTGTTGGAGCCTAGCCAGGTCACTTCACCTCCCAGGACTCAGTTTACTCATCTGAAAAATGAGGGGGTTGAATTAAATGGGCTCTAAGTTTCTTCCAACTTTAGAGCTACTATTTTTTGAGTTAACAAGCATAAGTAAGAGGAAGTAAGGAGGGTTGCTGCAATAATTTCTACAAGAGGAAGAAGGAAAACATCAGACGTGAGAACATAGGCCATATTAATGGCCTGGAAGGCGAGGCCTGGCATGTTTACAGGCACTTTGTGCACAATATTGAAAACCACTCATCTCCACATCGCTCAATAGAAGAAAAAATGGAGCAGAATCTGGTCTACAATAGATCATAATTGTGGCCAAATTAATGAAAGAAAAATTGTGTTTATGGAACAGAAAGAAACATCATTTTATTAAGAGCTTAATCATGGGGCCATTTCTTTCTCTTCTCAAATTTTTGTCATTATCTGCCTGATGATTCTTTTGCCTTTAATTATTTCCATTTGTCTAATTAACATGTTTTATGGGTCATAGAGAGGAGAGATGTTGTCACATTTCAAGCTGCATTAGTTAAAGCAGATGTAGCCTGTTTTCTACAGTTAGCGATAGGCTTCCCTGTTTGCCAAGCAGTTTCCACATTCACCCCCGGGGAGTCTTTAGACCAACTTGGGATGGGAAATGATTTTTATCTTGGTCAACTCCAATCACACATAGTGTCTATAAATAAGTCTCCAAATTCAGTAGAGAAAGAGTTTTGAGAGTTGGAGCTCATGATTATTTAGTCCTCTCTCCACCTAAAATATGAACCATGACAGGGACATCCCCAATAAGGCATTGTTCTATCTCCTCTGAGAGGATAATGGGTCTAAAGCTAAAAGAAAACTCCAAGGTCATCCAGTCTGACAACTTCATTTCCAAACGAGGAAATCTGTAGAGCGATAATAATGGGTGGGCTTGTCATTCCATTGGGGGCAGCTTTAAATATGGCAAGGCAGGATGGCTTGGTGGATAAAGCCCGGGATAGACGTAGAAAGACCTGAGCTCAGTCTCCTCTCAGACACTTGTTAGCCATGTGACACGTGTAGGATCCACTCAGAAGATCAAATTCAGTGATGTTCTATAAAATGCCCCGGGGGCAGCCTGTGAGAATCACCCCTATGTGTTATTAGTGTTGTTATTACATTGACCATCAGCTATCTCACTTTTATCTCCTTGATTCATTATCACTTTCTTCACATCTTTATCTCAGTGAGGCTAAAATGGAAGTAAATGTGAGTATGAATGGGGGGAAATATTTATTTATTAAGTGTTCGTTATGGGTTGAGGGTTAGGAATGCAAATCCAAAGGCAGAGAGCTCCTTCCCTCAAGGAGCTCACGTTCTATAGGAAGCAGCAGTGTATGGTGTGGAGTGATGGCCTAAGAGGATTTTTACAATTTTATTTATTTTATTCTGAACTGTACAAATATAACAAGCATTTGCACAACATAGTAGGACAGAACAAAGATGATTGTGCATGAAATTTCCTTTTTTGAGAGTTAAATGGATGGTGATTTGGCATACTCCTTCTAGTAGGAATGTCAGAATCAGTTTGGTCAAGAGTCTAAAACTGGAAAGGAAAGCAGATGACCCTAGTATATCTCATTATCACTGTTTTTGTTGTTTAGAAGCAGCTGATGTAGCAGATTATAGAAATCTACCTTTCAGTTCTCTGTTATAGAGATGCTTTGCAAGCTTTAAAAAGATATATTTGCTGGGCCAACTAGGTGATATGGTGCATAGAGCACTGGCCCTGGAGTCTGGAGGACCTGAGTTCAAATCTAGCCTCAGACAAATGGCACGTACTAGCTGTGTGACCCTAGGCAAGTCACTTAACCCCAATTATCTCACCAGAAAACAAAAAGATATTTGCTGGTGTCTTGTACCTTCTCAATGTCTTATGCATTTTATTCAGTTCTATATGAACTCATTAGTAAGTTCATTAATGACCTATGCCTAGGACAGTAGGGGCTTAGAGGTATGTGGGTGGCTGAGGTTAGAGCAGTTGATGTGAGATCCTGGACTAGCCATCTATATCACCCCACACTCGAAAAAGCATCTGCTCATGGCCTAATCAATGAATAATTGTTCAGCATTTACTTGAAGACATCCTGCAATGAAGACTGTGCCAGCTCCTTAGGCAGGCTGATTATGGGATTGCAGCATTTAGTGTCCTGGCTGACTGGTGTCAGTGAGTGTGTGTGAGCCCCCAGACTGGCAAGGCAGCCCCTTCCATCCCTGTCTCACCAACTCTAATTACTAGCAGATATTTTCCCGACACTAAACCAAAATCTACCTCTTCAGAAGAGCACATGATGAAAAGAAGGAGAGGATCACAGAGTTAAAGAGGACAATTTTCATTACATAAAATTAAGTATTTCTTTGCACAAACAAATGACAAGAATTGAAGGGAAAATTAACTGGAGAAGAATACTTGCAGCAAGTTTATTGGATAAAGGCCTCATTCCCAAAGATACAGAAACAGATTCAAATTTAGGAGAACAAATGCCACTCTCCACTTGCCAAAAGGCCGGAGGATGGCAACAAGCAGTTCTGGAAGATAACAGAACTCTCTCTATAGCCACAAATATTTTTAATCAGTAATAATTTGGAAAATTAAAATTTCTACCTATTCTTGCTTGTTCTGTCCCCTGGGACCAAGCAGAAAAAGGCTAATTGTCCTTGCACAGGGTCATCCTGCATCTGCTCAAGGACAGCTACCATGACCCTTGAAGTTTTTCTTGTTGATACTAAAAATCCCATATATTAACTAGGATGTGTGTTCTAAGTCTAACTTCACCTTACTGTGCAGACTTAGGAACAAGCCCTGAGTCTCTGTTATTTTCATTTGTAAGGTAACAGGGTTGGACTAAACACTTTCAAAGATGCATTTACATTCTATACTTCTATGATGCTGTGACTTGATTGAAGCCAACTTCTGAAATTCAGAATGATCTCTTCACTACCTCTAACCTCCTCTGCTCCCCAGCCCTCATTTGGAGACATCTTCTCTGAACCCTCCTAAAGTTCACGTCATATGTAATCATGAGCACAAAGTGCTTCCTAATCTTTAAAGTATTTATAAGTCTAGTTAGGATCATCATCATCATCTTCATCATCGTGAATATTAGTAAAACTTGTTCTCAGTGAAGGACCTTTGGGGCAAGGGGAGATAAGTGAGCTATTTGTGCTGAGGAAAGCAAAACTTACTGAATATTTGGCTTTAAAAATGGAAGCAAGACACTGATGTATTTCTATGATAAGTGATAAATCATCATGTAAAGTCATGTTTTCTCCTAATTTATTACTGGAATGCCCAGAGCTCCATTATAAATCTGCCTCTCAAAATGGCTGCCAACGGCTCTTCAGTTTTCTTTTCCTCCTTGATCTGGAGGCTCTTCCTCAATCATTTCTTAGGATTTTTTGTAAAGGTCGAGATGGAGTCGCTTTGAACCATTGTCAGTCTCCTTCCTCAGTTGTGTCTCCTGGGAAGAAACATGAGATTTCCGCCGCCTTGCTTTAAGAATCCACTGGTCTTTTGTGCTATTGTGATTCCCAGCCTGTGTGTAAAGCTATTTAAAGATACTCTTTGTGGCCTGCTCCCTCAGATCCTCTTCATGAAATAGTTTCAGCTGAGGGGCTACTTTGCTGAATCCATTTTAAACATGTAACTAAGGCTAGAACCTTTAGAACCTAAATGGTCTCGTTAGATGTCTACAACAGCAATGCTAAACCTGACCCATTTGTATACCTTAGCTGGGATAGCTATGGTCTAACCTAGGATGGTCTAACCTGGGATGCTGTAACATGGGATGGTTTAACCTGGTTAAAAAGAGCACAGGATTTCGAGTCAGAGAGCAGGAATCAAATCCTCACTTGGGAACTAACAGCCTCGGTGTCCTTGGTGAAGTCATTTGCCTTCTTTGGACCTTGATTTCCTGATTTCTAAAACAAGGAGAGTGTATTAAATGACCTTTAAAGTCCCTCCTACTGTCTGCTTTTTTCCCCCTTTTTGTGAGGCAATTGGTGTGAAGTGACTTGCCCAGGGTCACACAGCTAGGTACCTTCCTATTTCATTCTATGAGCCTATGAATCTGAATAATTGGGGCTTTTATTGGACTCATTTAAGTTATCCACACAGTCAGTGTGTGAATGAATGAAAAAGCTATTTTAAGTACTGATTTGTGAGAGTGTTATTCTAAGTACTGGGGATACAACAACCCAAAATAAAAGTCTCCACTCTCAAGCGATTTGTATTCTAAAAGGAAGAAAGAACAAAGACCCTGACAGAGGTAAGTTTCTTTGGAAAATCACAGGGACATTGGATGGAACCTGAGGGTGGTAGACTGCCATACCTCTTTTCAGCAGCTATGGCGATATTGATTTGACTGTGCTTCCAGTAATTGGGAAGAGAGGGACAGAATATGAAGGCAATGGGAGGGCTCTATGACAGAGCTCATGCAAAGACTAGGGGGCAGCCAAGGAGATGGCCTGGGAGGACAATGACCTTGAACATGCTGAGGAATTTCCATTTCAGTTCTAGAACTTCCCATGTGAAATCCTAGAACTTTGTGAAAAGATATAGGTTGACAGAAGAGGCTTTGGAAATGTTTGCTCAGGAATTTTCACCAAAGACAGATTTCATTGGAATATCTGTTAGCAAGGTGTGAGGAGAAGGCTGAGTAAAGAAACCCTTTAATGGTTTGAGGTCTTCCCCACCCCCAGAAAAATGGTGTTTCTGCTTAATTTGCAGACCCCAAATCATTTACAGATGATTTCATTGAAGTGTAGGGTTGGAAGGGACTTCACAGGTCATTAGGCAAAAGGCCACATTTTATAGACAAAGGAACCAAGACAACACTTTGGGCAAAGTCACAAAGCTGGTTAGTGGCAAAGCTTCAGCAAGAAGTTCAGTTAGCAACTTCTGCTCTAGCATTTTCTCTTCTTTCTTGATTTTTTTTCTAATTAGAAAATTTGTGATCACAATGAGCACACATATTCCAAAGATACCAAGAACAGGGAAGTTTTATCTGATTTTCTCTAAGAAATAAGTGTCCATCTGTCCCTATATATGTAGGGACAGGGACTGGACCTGGGATTTCATTGGTAAAAAGAACTTCCAGGTAAGGAAACACCTTCCACAAAAGCAGGTTAGCAGCTTCTCAGCCACTACTCTTGGAATTATGCCTAGACTAAGGAGATGTTAAGTGACTTGCCCAAGTTCACACAGCCAGTTAAAGGTGGCACTTGAAACCATTTTTCTTGGGTCCTCTGCCTGGGGCCTCAAATAACTAGACCACATACCTCACATGCACATAGTTATTTTTGTGTATATGTTTTACAAGGTTTGGGCAAAATCATTGTTTTAGGGTCCCTTTCTGGTTTTAGGGGGTGTTTCATTTGTGTGCATTTAAAAAAAAAAAAACGTTTCATTGCTTCTCTTTTCTTCCATAGTTTTATTACCCACTCATCACCTCTCCTCTTCAACAGTGAAGGAAGAGTAAGGATTTATTTGCCCCTCACATTAAGCCAGTATTTCTTCATTTGGTTTTGTTTTGGGTTTCCCTCTGTTTTGTTTTAAACCCATTATAAGAAGGGTGGCAGGTATACTGCACACTAGAACTTGCCTGCTCTGGGCTGGACTTGCCCTTTCCAGCCCAAACCTCATAGATTTGCAAAGACAGTCAGCTTCCCTGGCTGCAATTTCCCTCAATTCCTACCTTCTGGAGTCCATAGCCCATTGCTGGCTTTCATCCATCATTGACTCCATGTCCTCTGTCTTTGTCTCATACCTCCATAGTATGTCCATGTTTTCTCCCCATTAGAATGGGAATTCCTAGAGAGCAGGGGGTGCTTTTGTCTTCCTCAGTTTCCCCAGGGTATATCCCAGTGCCTGGCACAGACTAATCTCTAGACCGATGCTCAGTGACTAGCTCATAGAGACCCTTGCCTTTTCATCACAGTCCTGTCCAGATCAGCTCTGCCCTTCACTTCAGGAGCCACCTTCATCTTCCTCAGAACAAAGAACAGGCAGCCTCCCAGGCACAGTAGGTTTTCTCACAATAGCTCTTCTCCAATAACATTTTTTTCCTTTTCCCTGAATCCTTTAGGTACTTTTTTGTTCCTCATGGCTTCCACTCAATTTCTCTCCATCCATCCCTCCGTCATTTTGATAAATGTACCTTGTCTGAAAGGTTGGAGCCTTCCCGGAATGAGGTTGTCTTAAGACCACAGGTAGAAGCTCAGACCAGTGTCTTAGGCTCGGGTCCAAGACAAAGCTACTCTGTACTCTGGCTTAGACCCAGAGTACAAACATAGAAGCTTAGAATATTAGGCTTCATGAAGAGGAAAGTATTCCCCACATTCAGATTCTCACTAACTCGTCCTATACAGTTTTAGGTCCCAAATGTCTTACAGGAAGGTAGGTAAGGGAGAGCATGAAGCTTCTATTTTCTCACTCTTCCTTGACTCTGGCACCTTTTCCTGGTCTCTTTCCCATCTTTCCTCCCTTTCTCTATTTTGGCATTGAGATCCACTGTGCCCGAAGGGTTAATCATTGCAGGTTTTAATACAACTTATCACTTCCCAGGAGACTCTGCCAAAAGCATTCTTCCTGATATACTGGGCAAGTTCAGATTCTCTCTCCCAGAGCCAGGCACACCATATTTCCATTCAGGGCTCCAGTGATAACCCCGAGGGCTTGGGCATCAGGGATAATTTTCCTACTGCCATGGGAGCAAGCCTGTACCAGCAGGTTCCCTCGGCATTGTTAGGGTCAGTAACTGGCATCCCAGTTCAATTAACCACTTAATATCATCTCTATTTTACAAACATACAGTTCCTTCAAAGACATAGAAAAGCATAAATAAACAAAGATTTCTCCAAAAACCTCAAGGGCATATTGTCCCTCATATTCAGAGGCAGCATAATGAGCAAGTGGGTCCCCCTGCTAGACTGAGGACCCAGAGGCCCCTCCTAAAGATGGTCCCTTGGTCCTCAGGGCTTGGGTGTTGGATTGGCTATACAACCTTCCTTTCTACTCCCTGATTCCTATAACTCTTTCTCTAAACCTTTGATATTCCAAAGATCAACTTCCTAGAATGAAAAGGAACCAATAAAAAGGTCAAGGACCAAGGCCTGCTTCCCTTGATCATATGACCTCAGAGGGGAAATGACTGCAAGCCACTGAGTGAATCAGAGAGATAGCCCTGTATGCCCTTTGTAAATCCCTGTGAGGCACATGGTCTCAAGAGTACACACATGTGCATGCATCAATGTCTGTATATGTGTCTATGTGTTTGTATGCATGTGTATGTGGGGCCATGTGTGTGTATATACATGTTTATACATTTAAGTATGCATTTACATTGTAATGCATTACGTGCATAGTACACATTTTTGTGAGTGTGTATGTGTCTACATGTGTGCATACACATGTGTACATATATGGGCATTTATATACACATATGATGAGAGCAAGAGAAAAATTACCCTTTAGGATGCAAGGGGCTCTAAGAAGGGGAGGGGTATGAGATGGAGACTTTACTGGAGTAGAACAGTTCTACATGGTCATGCTGCTGCTGCTGCTGCTGCTGCCTGTCCTGTGTTCTCTAAGAGGACCATGACTTCAGGGAGGCCGTGCCAGGACATCTCAGTGAATTGGATTCCAAGCCCTCACTTTCTCCTCTGGAGTCATCTGGGTCCAGTGACCAGATATAGATCAGGATGACTGGACATGGGCCCAGATACAGTAGGGGGGACGTTAGTCTTTTCAATCTCAGGTCTTTAACAGGCCTCAGTTTGACTGAGGCAGCACCCATTCAGTGATTAAGGCTTAATAAGAAATAGGCAAAGGATGACCTTCAAAAAAAATCTGGGAGGGGAAGACCCTGAGGGATTCTGACCAAAACAGGAACAAAATGCACTCAGTGCATTTGCTTTTCAATAGAAAGGTGAGGCCTGCTGGGATGGAATATTGTACTGTAATAGTAATGGCATTTAAAAATTCCCCTGTATTGGCTTGGTTTTTGGTTTGATTGTGTTAAAACCCAGAGCTTGTTAATCCCACTTGTGGGATGGACTTGTTGACGTGAAAAGAGAGGGCTGAATTGGGAGGAGCTGGTGACATAGATTTGGAGAGACACAGGAGAGAGGCAGAAGAACTTTTTGGAAGCAGCACCCTCCTGGAGGCAGAGGGAGACTAAGAGGATTGCTGAGGGCCACTTTGAATTGCCCTGGACTTTTGAGACCTGCCCCTGGAGCTGCCAAGGACTGAGGAGACATGGCTGTTTTGCTGGTACTTTGTCTGTCTGTTTTGATGTTGTTTTGCCAGATTTGTCCACTGGTGGAAGACAGTCTTGTTGTTGCAGAAGTCCTGGAACCTGGCTGTTGGTTGAGAGCTCCTGAGACTGTCCTGCAGACAGAGAGTGAATACTGTCCACTGGTGAAGGACAGTGCTGTTGTTGCAGAATTCTTGGAACCTTGCTTCTGGTTCCGAAGCCCTGAAGAAGGCTTTTTATATTGTATGTTTACAGAAATCCTGGGAGAGGGTTTTGCTAATGTTTTCAGGGGTCCTAGGACTGTTCTGCAGACAGAGGATGAATTAATGAAGAGACTGGCAATTTATCTTGTGTCCTTGCTAAGCTTTGTCTCCCCAGGAACAAAGATTGCTGGAAACTTGCCTCATGTCAAGATGAAGAAAAGACCTCCATTTGGGTATTAAGTGCTGTGCTTAAACTTGTTGTAACTCTGGGGTCGATTCAATTGTGATCCAGAGGTGGGGAACTTTTGACCTTTTTGTGTTCTATGATTGAATAAATAAATGTACTTTACTTATGATTGGAAACTAAACTCCATTTGAGAAGAGGGGCTTTGTGATGGACTAAATGAAGGTACAGCCTAGGGGTGGAGTAGTATTTAGAACAGGGACTTTGTAATTGATTGAATGAATGTAAGGTCCTGGGGTGGGGTAGTACTTAGAGATTATTTAATCACACTTAGTAAATGCTGTATTTTGAATGATGTCATATTTTGATCTTCTCTGTTCTTAATTTGTCACTGAATAAAATGGAGAGCACCTATGCTGGTATTTTGAACCTTGGGAAGTTGCCTTTGCTTGGCATTACATTACATTTATGCATTTCCAGATTCAATCCTCTATCAGGTGTATTTGCTTCATTTTAGTTTTCTTCCTTATGATTTCTTTTCCCTGTTTACCTTCTCATGCTTCTCTTGCTTCTTGTATCTGAATGTCAAATTTTCTGTTCAACTCTGTTTTTTCATCAAGAATGCTTGAAAGTCCTCTATTCCACTGAATGACCATATTTTCCCCTGAAACATGATACTCAGTTTTGCTGGGTAGGTGACTCTTGGTTTTAATCCCAGCTCCTTTGACCTCCAGAATATCATATTCCAAGCCCTTCGAAGTGTAGAAGCTACCAGATCCTGGGTTATCCTGATTGTGTTTCCACAATATTCTAATTGTTTCTTCCTGGCTGCCTGTAATATTCTCTCCTTAATCTGGGAATTCTGGAAACTGGTTATAATATTCCTAGAAGTTTTATTTTTGGGATCTTTTTCAGGAGGTGATCAGTGGATTCTTTCAACCTCCATTTTGCCCTTTGGTTCTAAATCATCAGGGCAGTTTTCTTTGAGAACTTCCTTGAAGATGATTTCTAGGATCTTACTTTGATCATGGCTTTCAGGTAGTCCAATAATTTTTAAATTATCTCTCCTGGATCTATTTTCCAGGTCAGTGGTTTTTCCCATGAGATATTTCACATTGCCTTCTATTCTTTTATTTGTTTGGATCTGTTTAACAGCATCTTGATTTCTCATAAAGTCATTAGCTCCAATTTGCTGCAGTCTAATTCTGAAGCAATGATTCCCCTCATTGAGCTTTTGAGATTCTTTTTCCATCTGGCAAATTCGACTTTTTAAGGCATTTTTCTCCTCATTGCCTTTTTGAGCCTCTTATGCCATTTGAGTCAGTCTGTTTTTTAAAGTGTTATTTTCCTCAGTCAGGCTGTTGACTCTCATTTCATAATTTTCTTGCATTGTTCTCATTTCTCTTCCCAATTTTTCCTCCACTTCTCTTATCTGCTTCTTAAGGTCCTTTGTGGCCTGTAACCAGCTTGTATTTTCCTTTGAAGTTTTTGGTGCGGGAGTTCTGACTTCACTGTCTTTCTCCTGTTCCATGCTTTGCTCCTTTTTGTCCCCAAAATAGGAGTGTGATGTTGGAATCTTCTGTCTACTTTGTTTCCTTTGCCTGGTCACATTTGCCCCTCAGTCACTTGACCCCTGGGCTTTTTGCCAAAGTAGGACTCTGCCACCAGACAGGGGAGCTTTCGTCCCAAACACTGAGGTTTTCTCAGCTGCCAGAAGTATTAGATAGGTGCCCTCTCTGAATCCTCCACACACTCTGGCAAGCTGGAAATACACCCCAGAACCTCCACCCTAGACTGCAATCCAGATCCAAGCAGGTTAAAGCAAGAGCGATTACCCCTCAGACTGGTGCTTGGTCCCCCTGTACTCTGCAGGCCAGGAGCTGAAGCTGCCACATGGTGCTGGCTGGCTGTGCAGGCATCTTGCCCGGGGGGCAAAAGCCAAGCATTCCTACTTACTGGTCCCAAAGTGCACACTGCACTGACCTCTCACTTTGTCCTTCATGTCTATGTGTTGATAATTCTGGAAACAGCCACAGCTGCTGCTGTTCTGGGCTCCCTCTGCCTGTGGCTGGTCAGGCCCACCCTGGGGCTAAAGCCTGGGGTGGGGCTGGGCTCCGCTCCCAGAGCACTGCTGCACTGGCCAATTCCTGCAGACCTGCCAGGCTGTCCTCAGTGGGAGGTTAGCTTCTCTGTGTCATTTGGTGGGTTCTGCAGCTCCAAAGTTTGTTTAGAGTCCCCTTTTTACATGGATTGGGGAAGGTGGAAGCTCCGCCCCCCCATTTTAGTTTTCTTATAAGAAGGTGAAGTCCCTTCCAACTCTACAATTCAATGAAATCACCTGCAAAGGAACGCTCATCACCAAAGAAGGTGATAGAATATTATTAGAAATAATGGTGATGAACAAGGCATCAATGAAACATTTTTTAAAGAAAAATCCTGGGTGAATTTTTCCCAGAAAAAGTTTGCGCAAATGTCATCAGGAAATTTTTCATATTAAATATCACAGTATAGAAAATGTCAGTGATCATAGCACATTACAACATCAAATTGATGACTCTATGTAAAACTCTGAGTTTGATACTCAAGACAACCCTCTGAGTCATATATTACAGGTCATACTATGCTATGTAATACTATTATCCAGCTTAGGAAACTGAGACTCGGAGAGCCGAATAATAGGGAGAGAGGCATGTTGGATGAAGTATGGAAATTGACTGGTGGAAGAGCCAGGCCCCAAAAGGAGTCATCAAAGTCAATGTCCACAGATGCCCCAAAGTAGAATGGGCTGACTTAGAAAAGGATTGGGTGCCCCTCACTTGAGTCCAAAATCCTAGAGCTAGAAAGAATCTTTGGGGTGATTGAGTCTAATCCCCTCCTTTTACAGAGAAGAAAACTGAGGCTAGATGAGACAACATGAATGGCTGAAAATCACACAGGGAGGTAGTGTGAGACACAGGACTCGAACTCTGATCCAGGGACTACGTGCTCGTCATGTTATGGTCAGCCCCCTTGCTGCTACACCACACTTCAAGAGAAGGCTACTTACCATTTGTTGGGGAGGTTTTAAAGGGGATTCTTAGTAGGATCAGGGTCCTCTGAGGATCCTTTAGATTTTGACACTGTGGTTTTTGTATTCTTTTAATCTGTCCAAGGCCACCTAGCTAGAAAGCAAGATTCACAGCATTACAGGATGAAGGCTTAGAAGATGATTCAGACACATGGCACCAAATATGTAAAATAGCTTCTGTATTCAAACCCAGGCCTTCTGGGCCCATTTCACAGCACCAGGCTACCTTTGTCCATTCCCCACTCAGCTGGGGAATTCTTTTCCATTGGTATTACATTCCTGATCCCATGTGTTAGCCAGTTGCCTCCCAAATTTATTTATTCTTTGGGAATGAGCATGAGTAATATGAAAAATTGCATTTATACCTTGAGTGTACCCACTTGCCTTTAAAGTATCACTTGTCTTTTCTGTCAGAGTAAGTTCAGAAATTATCTCTCAGTGACCTGTTTGGTATTAGCCTAGAATTAACCCTCAGCCTTTCCCATAGCTAGCCCTACCTTTACACGCCCCATTGAACACAGTCACTGTGGAGACTGTCTACTTTTTATAAACCTTTATAATGTACACTCATTGTCTTGTGAAAGGAGCCAGAGACTTATTTCCAGAGAAATGGAGAAAGACAATTCCAGCTGAATAAGCCAGTTATTACATTTTGAAAAGATGTTGTTTTCTGTCTCTTCTCCATTATCTAAGGTTCATCAGTTGCCAGGCCTACAAGGAAGTTGCCTTTTCTGTGATAAATGCTCTCCGTTAATAAATATGGGTTTGTTTTTTAAATGCCGCTTGACCAAAATTTGATGTGATTAGGAATCAGGTGAATGCATAAAATCTATTGAGAAAGCCACAAGAGGTGGAAAAAGCAGACAGTTGAGGAAATAATCATCCGTTAATTAAAAGTACATAAAGTCTTAATGGGGAGGAGTCTCTGTGATAGAATGCCATAGTGAATACAATTTTAAACTTAATCTCTGAGAGATCTGGGTTCAAATCTTGCCTCACATATTTAGTACCTCCAAGACCCAAGGCAAGTCCCCGGCTCTCTTGGCTCTAAGGTCATTCCTAGCTCTGTATCTCTGATACTGAGGTCTATCTAGTCTAACCAAAATCTGAACAAGGAACTTGTCTACAATACCCCCAATAAATGGCCTTCTCTCCTTTCTTGAAGACACCCAACAAAAGGACTTAATCATCTTCCCATTTGAGCAATCCAGAAGCATTTATTAAGCCTGCTACGTGCAAGGCACTGTGTTAGACAATGGACGTGCAAATATAAAGTCTTGACAGCTCCTGGAGGGCCCTTGTTGTTAGAGTGTAGTTCCCTCCCTTAGACTGAGGCCAAATTTACCGCGTTGAAATGTCTATCCTTTGGGGCAGATAGGTGGCGCAGTGAGTAAGAGCGCCAACCCGGAGTCAGGAGGACCAGGTTCGGGCCTCAGATACTTAACACACACACACACACACACGCACACACACACACACACACACACACACAACACAACACAACTGGCCATGTAACCTTGGGCAAGTTACTTAACCCCAATTGCT
>NW_027185852.1:3970363-3984815 GCF_028583685.1 Petaurus breviceps papuanus
GAAAGAAAAAAAGAAAGAAAGAAAGAAAGAAAGAAAGAAAGAAAGAAAGAAAGAAAGAAAGAAAGAAAGAAAGAAAGAAAGAAAGAAAGAAAGAAAGAAAGAAAGAAAGAAAGAAAGAAAGAAAGAAAGAGAAAAGAGAAATGTCTATCCTTTGCCCAAACATCTGCCGTTTGAGGTCAAACAGAACTAAGCAAATCCCTTCGTATTCTCCTGCATCTGCTATGGACATTTTGAATTAGAAAATCACTTATGTCTAGAATGTAAATTTTCACATTTAGCTAAGATGTGGTGGGAACCAGGATCGGAACATTGCAGGCCCCTTTCAAAGCAGCTTGCTACATACAAGATATAAGGAATTGCAATGGATCCTCATGGAAATGTCTGTGTATTACCAGAAGAACACAGTGCCAACCGTTTGAAAAGGCTCATCTGGCTCCACACCCCTATCTGTGTTCTGTGGTATGAAGCGCGATCTTTCCTCTTTCCTTCTCTTGGGGCTCTTTGTTAATAGTTATAATGGCCTGGGAGTGAAAGGAATAAAGGTCTCAAATGGAGAAAAAAAAGAATCTGTCCTTGGAGAAGGGTGAGAAATGCTCATGAATAAAAATACTGGATGGACTTGGTCATGTAGTTTCATGTCACTCAGGACTTAGAAAGTGTTTTTTTTTTAATTGTTGCCTAGGTGAATTGATTTTATGCAAGAATGATAATGAGTTCATGTTCTCTGATGATGCATTTAAAGTGTTGAGTTCACAGAGAATGAACTGAGTTTTGTAAGACAGAACAATGAGCTAAAAAATACCATGTTGCCTTAGAGAAAAGAGAAAGGGAAAGTCATTTATCAGGAAAATTTTATGAATTCCACCATTTGAATTGAAATGGTTAATCAAATTATATACCTCAAGAGTTAGATTGATAAAATCACAGTGTGGAAAATTCTAAAGCTTAATAGGCTGGTATAGCACAAATGCCATTGGATTATAAATGAAAGAAGGTTCTGGAAGATGGGTCTTACCAAGGAAGAAAACACAAGCATAGGCTAATTGGCCAGAAAGTTGACGCAGCGTCCTTCGTGGACATTGAGGGAAACAGGGACACCAAAAATTGCCAATGATCTACGTGTGGACATAGCAGGGACATTGAGATCAGGGTCAAACAGGGCCTAACTTCCCCATCTAATTGTGTTGTTGTTTTCAGTCACAATTTAGTCATGTAAAACTCTTCATGACCCTGTTTGGGGTTTTCTTGGCAAAGATACATGAGGCATTTGCCATTTCCTTTTCCAGTTCATTTTACAGATGAGGAAATTGAGGCAAACAGTGATTTGCCCAGGGTCACACATATAATAAGTGTCTGAGGCTGATTTGAACTCATCTTCCTGACTCCAGGTCCAGGGCTCTATCTGCTGAAATGTGCTATCGCTGTACTATCTTCCTCTTCTTTCCCTCACCCCATACCTGATCACTGATTCTTACCTTTTCTTTCTTTTAATTTGGCTTCCCATTTTGGATCCATCATTCAAAATTTGTATATTTGGTTTGTGACTAGTCCTTCAATTTTGCCTTCCTTTTTAAAGCTTTCAGTCTCAGCTTCCCTTTCTTTAGCTGTTTCCTGTTAAGTTTAATGAATTTGTACACAAAATTCCGTGTGTTTAAATGTCTGTGTTTAGCCCTCTTTTGTCCAATTCAAATGATAGTGAGGACTTCATCATGCCTGCTCAATGTCTGAGTATTCTCTTTTTGCATTATGAGATTATGATTATGAGAAAAGGCAAATTCTGCCCACTCCCTCCTCATTTCTTCCCTGGTCTATTTATTTCTCCCTCCCTCTTCTTTCCCTTCACAACATGATCAAAATAGAGCAAAACCACACCAGATTCCATGGGCTCATTTACTTCCTTTTGTGTTCCTTGAAAACATTAGAATTCTTTAGGGACAGTTATTCCTTCTCTGTCCCTCAGAAGGTAAGGACTTCAACATTATTTAGCCCCATTCACCTGTACAACTGTCTTTACCTTTCTTGGTTTCTCTTTTGCAATTCATATTTTCAAGGTTCTTCTCCAATCTGGTATTTTGATTTGGAATAGTTAAAATTAATCTAATTCTATTAAATTCCATTAATTCCATTAAAGGTCAGTTCTCCTACCTTCCCCTTCCTGGCTTCAGGATTATATACAGTTTTGAAGGATGTTAGTCTTGGAAATTTTTCTAAAGGGGGTTATCAATATTACAAGATTTCCTGTAATTTATATTAATTACCAGGTCAGTCTTGTATAGTTCTGATGATGGCTCCCTGGTACATGAACTATTTCTTTCTATGTGCTTGAATAAGTGAGGGGGTTTTGTTTGTTTATTTTTCTTTTTCTTTTTTGTTTTGTTTTTGTTTTTGTTTTTACCTGTAGGCTTTGGATTCTGACTGTGACATCCTAGAATTTTTCATTTTGGCATTTTGATTACTGGTGAATTTCCCTACCCTGTTTTCATTTAGTTCTTTGGTTTTAAATAAATCTGGATAACTTTTATTTATGATTTTTGAAAGATAGTATTCAGATTCTGTGGACAAAATGTTCATTTCTCCTTGACCTGTTTTCAAGGTGAGACACTTGCTGGTTGTGTGACTGTAATGGGAATCTGAAGGTTTTCCCTGCCCCTTGGCCCTTTGATAGGCTTAAGTGAATCTGAGAACCTTCCCTGACTTGAAAATATACTCTGCCCCCTACGAGGCTGAATGTGGTCAGGCGGAGCCTGTGGTGGGAGGATTGTTTTTGAGGAATGCCCACACCTTGTTACTTTGTGAATGAGCAGTGGGTCAAGAGGGCTGTGGCATTCTCTGAGCCAGGAGAAGGCTATAGATACCCTAATGTGAGGTTCTGTTTTGGGGCTCACTTTGGGAAGATTTATGTGATTTGACCAGATGAGACTCTGGGCAGCCTTGAAGCCCCCCAGCTTTGAAAATGCAGATGTTGGTGCTTCCCTCTCTGGTAACTGACTAAGTATGGATGTAATGGTCAGACAGCAGGAAGCCTGTCTGCTTAATTGTGTTATTTTCTGTTGTAACTTCTGTTTGTATTTTCTGAAATTCAGGATGCTGACTTTTTCCCCTGAACTAGGTAAATGATATATGTTTGATTGATTAAAGCAAGATTGTTAACCCATTTTGAGTTGCTTTACTTTAGAAAAGTAGATCTAAGACCCTGTGCTAGCAGCCATCCTGGATATGTTAGCATGCTTGCTGCTGCAGTGACCTTGGGCAAGTCACTTAACTCTTTCTCAGTTTCCTCATCTCTAAGATGAGCCAGAGAAGGAAATAATAAACCATTTCAGTATCTTTGCCAAGAAAACCCCAAATGGGGTCACAAAGAGTTAGACGTGCTGGAATGACTGAACAATATCAATGTGTTGATCACATTCCTTTTCATGACCTTTTTTGTAAAGTGAGGAGCTAAGGTGTAAAAACAGGAAAAAGCACAACAGAATGTGATTGAAGGAAATATACAAGTAACAATGACAATCATACACAAAAATAGGCCCAATCAACAAGGATTTACTAAGCATAGACTAGACTAGCAGCAAACATAAAACCTAAACAAAATGCCAAAACAGAAATTCTGAAAATCAAATAGAGTAACAAAGAAAATTTAAAAATTGTATTTGTAGGTATAAGTAGGAACTGCCTTTTGAAAAGAAAAAATAAAACTGTTTCTAAATTGATCTGATTTTAAGAAATAGAAAAATATTACACTCCCCTGCTGATATAACCAAAATGATATTTGTTAATGTATTTACTCTGTGCCCCAGAAAACTACCAAAACAATTCCTTATAGAGCAAAACCAAAAAAAAAGTAACAAAGTTCAGAAGGACGGGGAAAAGATCATCAATATCACAGGAAATGATGAGAAAATGTAGGAAGGAAGAGAGCCCATGTGGATCAGATCTCCAACTCTACTAAAAAGTAATAATCACCAAAAGTATGTGGGGTCAATTAATAAAGAGTTGTGATGATCAGTGGGGTTCAGAACAGAGAGGCCCGCTTGATCCAGAAACAAGTAATCATAGTGACAGGGTCTGATAAATCCAAAGACCTCCAAGTACTACCATAAGGACTAAGCATTTGACTTTAAGAAAAAAACTACAAAAACTAAAAATAATTTGGAAGAAATTTGATTCAGGTCAATGTCTCATCTTTTAGCACAATAATCTCTAAATACACTGCATAGATATGAAATGTCAGAGGAAAAGCGAATTTAAGGAGCAGGGGAGGAAATACTATCCATACCTATATAAAGGACCAAGAAAAAGATAGAGAATACCACAAGAAATAACATCTTCATTCCATATAACGAAATAGTTTTTGCACAAACTAAATCAATAAAACCAATTAGGGGAGAAATAGTTAATAGGACTGCATTGGACACTTCTAGCTGTATCACCCTGAACCAGTCACTTACTCAGTTTCATTCTGCTTACCTGTAATAATAGCACTTCCCAGCATCACTATGAAAATCAAATGAGAAAGATAGATAGATAGATAGATAGATTAATGGATAGGCAGAGATAGATGATACACATATACATATATATATATACATATACACACTTACTACATATATAATAAATGTACATACACATACAAAATCAAATCTTATTATATATAATAAGTATATGTGTGTATATACATATATACACATATGTATAGATATATATGTAATGCTTTAAGAGTTAAGCCATTGTAGTTGTTATGGTTGTTAATTGGGGGAAAGGATGAAAACAAATTTCTCTGATAAATGTCTACTAACCTAGCTTCATAAGAAAACAGATTCAAATATATGAAAAAAAGAAGCATTTCCCTCAATAGATAAATGGTTGTAGGATATAAACTGGCTACCACAGCTGGGTGGTGTACTAGACAGAATGTCAGGCCTAAAGTGAGGAAGACATCTTCAGGAGTTCAAATGTAGCCGCAGACACTTCCTAGCTGTGTGACCCTGGGCAAGTCACTAAACTCTGTTTTCCTCAGTTTCCTCATCTGTCAAATGAGCTGGAGAAGGAAGTGGCAGATGACTCCAGTGTCTCTGCCAAGAAAACCCCAAATAGGGTCAGGAAGAGTCTGACAGACTGAAACAATTGAACAATAAAAATTCCAGGCAGTTCTCAGAAGAAGAAAAGCCACCATCAACATCTAAAACCCTACTTCCAAATTCCTACTAATAGGAGAAATTCCTATCAGGGCAGTTAGTGTCCCAGAGGGTAGACCAGGGCCTGGAGTTGGGAATGCCTGAATGACTGTGGACAAGTCATTTAACTTCTCTCTGCCTCTGTTTCTTCAGCTGTAATATGGGGTTAATAAGATCTGCCTCGCAGGGCTGTCACAAGGATCAAGGACATCATAACTGCAGACCCCCTGACCTGTTCCTCATCATCATCATCTTCCTGTTATGTTAAGGTCAGGGTGCAGTTCCTTCACACCCCCATTACATTGTCCAAGATGCCAAAGAGGAATATGGCAGCCATTGCATGCAGCACAGGGCATGCTGGGTCAGCCTCTTTCTGGAGGAGGCTGGCCACCTGGACTAGAGCACTGAATGTCCATACAAGAGCGATGGAACATAGGCCTGGATGGTGGCATGCGGCGAGATCCTGAAAGGCTTTCAGTGCCCATCGGAGGAGTTCTCATTTTGCACTGGAGGCAGCTGGGAGCCACAAAAGCTCCTTGAGGAGAGGAGGGGCCCGGGTGGACCTGTGCTTTAGGAATATTGACTTGGCAGCTCTGAGAAAGATGAATCAATGAAAAGCAATCACCAGCCATTTATTAATGCCTCCCAGAGACAAATGGTTTGCAGGCACTCCACCTCTGCCTTCTGAAGCAGGAATTAAATCTTAAAAACTATTTTTCGGTCCTGAGGGAAGAGAATATTAGACTAACATTAAAATTTCTCATTGAGAGAGTTCATTGCTTTTTAATATGTCTTTAACCTAGTGATGGGAAATGACACCATATTTGGAGATGAGGAAAAGAAAACTGGTCACCAAAAAAATCACTAGAAAGAAAAATGAACCTTTGAAATATTTGGTTTTTCTGCCTTTCAAAGACTTTCTTTTCCTTCTGCGCTAAAAATAGCATTTTGCTCTCTGAGGATTTGACTATATCTTTATGTTCCTTAAGAGGAATACATTAAAAAAAAAAAACAAGCTGAAAACGAGAGTGTTATTGGTGACTCAAAAACCAGGGAAACAAACGGAGGAAGAAGAAAGCCATATGTGACGTCGCTTTTGTTGTTGACATTTCCTTCAACAACAGACAAAGACAAATGGGAAATGTTTTAGAACAAGGGAGAGGACTAAGTTTTGAAAAATTTACATTGCTGCCTTTAAATCTTCAGAGGAAAAAAACCATGCCAGATGCACGTTGTTTTTTTTTAAGCGTGCTTTTGACTTGAGGCAGAATTGCATGTTAATGACTACACTGAGTCAGGCTGGCAGGAAAAGATGGGTTCCAATCCCATCAAGGACCTGGCCGGCTTGGTGACCCTGGACACTTCCCATGAGCCCTCGGGGCCTCAACTAGCTCTGCTAAGGCAGAGACACACGTTTGCTCTGGTTGGCAGCTTCTAGTCTGGGAGTCCTTCAATCTGAGGCAATCTCTGAGCTTCCCATGCCCTCATGGCCGATGCTCAGCAGAGTGAAAACCTTGAGAGAAAGATGGAGCCACGTGGGGGCCTTGGGGAGAGATTTGGAAGATGCATTCTGAAAGCATCTAGGAATCAAAGGAACGGGTTCGCTGATAACATCACAGGCCTCGGAGATGCTTTAAAGGTCACCTGGTGCAAGGGGTCTTATCCTTTCCATCAGAGACCCTTTGGCATGCTGGCAAATCCTGCAGCCCTCAGCTCAGAATAATAGAATACTTGGTGGAAATACTCAATTCCTGTTAGAGGTTAGTGCACATAAAGATGGAATTATTCCAACTCTCTCCAAGTTCATAGAGCCCCTAGAATGGAACCCGTCTTTTAGTCTGTTGCCTCGAGGGAAAAATTCTGATCTACATAAACCCCCTCATTTCTGAGACCAGGAGCCTGAGGCTCAAGTGTCCATAGGATCATTGAATCCAGAGCTGCAGGGGATCTCAGTAGTCATCTATGCCAACGCCCTGTGTTATAGAGGAAGAAGCTAAAGCCAAGGCAAGTGACCTGTCCAAGGTCAACCATGCTGTGAGTATGAGAAATGAAATTTCATCCCAGCTCTTCTGAACTAGGGGCAGTCTTTATTCCATGTCAGTGCACTTCTCCCAGCTAATACAAATAACGATCACTGTCATAATGCTGTGAGAAGTCAGTCAGTAAATACGTATTTATTAATCACTTACTCTGTACCAGGCATTATCCTACATACTTTACACACATCATTTCACTTGATATAACAATCCTTTAAGGATGTTACTATTGGGATGATTTTCCCAATTTTATAGAAAAAAAATGAGCTTGAAAAGGTTAAATGACTTTAGCAGAGTCACACAACTAGGTGGGATTTGACAGGGGACTTTGCTAATCCAGCAGCCCCTAAACAGAGCTCAGGTCTCATGATTACTGGTCTGTTTGCTCAGTGGGTATTCTAATGCTTGGTGTCTTGATTGTAAAACCTGAAAAAATGGTTTCTTTCAGATAGGAGGTCAATTGCTACTCAAAACATGTATGTTCCATGCTGCCCTAATATTAGGATGAACATATTTATATATGTACATACACACATGTATATATGTGTGTGTGTTTGTGTGTATGTATAGTCTACATGTGAATAAACTGGTTGTACCATTTGCTTTATAAAGTTTTTTCATGATATTTGAGTTATACTTTCTTCCCTACAGTCAAATATTTCAGCTAAATGATTTTTTTAAATAGACTTTTCTCCACAAAATTGCTTCTGGGCTAAGATGAAATATGAGATATTTCGGCACCCAAAGCATTATTTTAAGAACATTATAAGCCACTGGAAAGAGGAACAGTGCAAGCTGACCACATATTTTTCTGACTCTAGGGAAAGCAGGTAAGAGGCAAAATATATTCTGAATCCCTGGAATAAAAGCCCCTACTCTTGCCTTCTCCTGTCTTTTTCCATATTCTGCCTTTAATTACTGTGTATTTTGACCCAGGCCTTGAAGTAATTTCATGTTAAGTGCAGGAAAAATGGATGAAAAGAAAAATGGTTGAACCAAAGAATGGCTTGGTCCAAATGAAATTCATTCATTACCACCCACATCTTTGAAAGATTTTCCTGACAATCCATAGTTCAACTTGTCCTCTTCCTCCTGTCTTAGCCAATACCCACTCACTGTTGACCCACAGCTCACACTTATCCGTCATAAGGTGACAAAAGGAACCTCTAAGGACTAATTGGAAGATGTGTCATAGAACAATAGTAGATTGTCTTTAGTCTAACAAAACTTGAGTGATCTAGTTAAGATCATAGATAACATACGCATGGTTCCTGATTGATTCCAAAATATACATTATGAATTCTATAACAAATGAAAATCCACGTGGCATCCCCAACTCCTCTGGCTTGAATAACCTGAGGGAGCCCTATCATTTTTTTAAATCTCTGCACATTCCACAATTCCGTTAACATTTGCCATCAATGGGAAAGCATTAAACCAACTGGAGACAGTCAAGGTTTTTCAGACCCTCAACTGTTTCTGCCTATTCAAGTCAATACCACTAGATGGGGCTCATTCTTACTATGTAAGTAAAATCTGTACCTTTAAGTAGCCTAGGTAGGAAAAATGAAGTCAGAATCTTAAAAAAGGGGGGGAGGGGACTCTCTATTAATAAAATAACTATCAAACAATCATATCGACAAGAAAGGAAGGAAGGAAGGAAGGAAGGAAGGAAGGAAGGAAGGAAGGAAGGAAGGAAGGAAGGAAGGAAGGAAGGAAGGAAGGAAGGAAGGACATATAAGTAAAATTTTGAGATCTTATTTGAAGCAAAATTTAAAGAATACAACACCTCGGCACAATAGGCATCTTGACTAAGCACTTGTCGTTCATTTCCAACTCTTTGTGACCTCATTTAGAGTTTTCTTGGCAAAGGTGCTGGAGTGGTTTGCTATTTCGTTCTCCAGCTCATTTACAGATAATGAACTGGGGCAAACAGAGTGAAGTGACTTGTCCAGGGTCACACAGGTAGTCATTATCTCAGGCCAGATTAGAATTCATGAAGATGAGTGGTTGGGACTTCAGCACTTTATGCTCTATGGTGCCATTCATTTAAATGAGGAAGTTGGGTGAGAATAACCCCTAAAGTTTCTCCTAATTCTATTGCTCTGTGATCTTATGAAGTTCCTTCTGAACACTATTTTGTAACCAAACTGGTAGATGTCCACTTCTTAGTTAGAATTATGTCAGAGTTCTCATTTCATCTTCCAGTCTCTTTCCCCTCCATTTGGTACTGTTCATTGTGTCGGTCTGCTGGCTTGTCAGTCCATCATGCAGACAGGGAATTAGTTGTGTGTAGGGATAAGATAGACATTGAAACTTGTCATCTCTCTATCTGTGGTATCTAACTAATCATTTAATAAAAAAGCTGGCATTCATCAACTACTTATATGCTAGGTGCTATGTTGGAAATGAACTATGGACAAAAATAAATTAATCCCTGCCCTTCGTTTATAGGGGAGCTGCTGAGGTTAACAACAGACATGCATGAGACCAAATATGAAATACATACCAAGGAAGTGCCAAGTCAGACCAAGGGCAAGATCTGACCAAGTCGGGGATCAGGACAGAGGCCCTCATGTTGGAAGCTGGACTTGAGTTGAGTCTTAAAGGAAGATTAGACAAGACTTGAGCTCTTCTTATTGGAAAGAGAAGCTTTGTCCTCAGACTTCCTTTGGGAACAGGGTCAATGATATAACCCTTTTCAGACTAATTGTTTCCAAACATGAGGGACTTTCCCCTTTTTCTTTTTTTCATCAGATTAATGATCAGCAACCTGCCCTGCCGCCTTTGGATTTTACTTTGTTTTCTAATTCTGTGGTGCAATATGATCTGTTTGAGTTATAGCTTTGTTTCTTATATAGATACTAAGCATATTAGACTATAAGATCCTTGAGGACCGGGCCCATGTGGTCAGTAAACTGCATATGCCCAGTGCGGTGCCCAGTGTGCTGAGCAAGGACTCTATCTAATGACGTGCTGAAGACCCAGCTGTCTGTTGCTCACTAGTACTCACTGTTATAAGAATAATCCCTAGAAGAAGCTTCTTTTTTGCTCTCCCTAAATAAGGTTATTTGGGAAACAAGCAGCAATGCCACTGTGGGGAGCTCATAAGTGGAGATCATAGATTACTATTGGGGGAAGACTTGTGGTTAGATCAGACATCATTGAAATAGGTAAAGTATAGAGGCCCTGTTTGCTGCGGAAGTGACCGGATACTGTACAACTGCAGAAACTCTAAACGGACAGAGTGCTGAGAAGAATTCAGAAGGAATGTGGTCAGAGGGACCCCATGCAGCAATTTTTTCCTTCCCTGCATAACATCTTTCTGCACTCAGTCAAGCTAGTCTTTGAACCAGTCATGAAGTAATCTTTTGTGAGGATATTTCTGGGTTGTAACAAGAAGTGGGGAAATGCCAGACAATTCTGCTTTAGCTGGGTTAGTGGCAGAGAATTCTTGCATCCTTCATTCAAGATCACTCAAGGGTGGCTAGGTGTCACAGTGAATAGAGCACCAGCCCTGGAGTCAGGAGGACCTTAGTTCAAATCAGGCCTCAGACACTTAACAGAAAAACTAGCCATGCAACCTTGGACAAGTCACTTAACCCCAACTGCCCTGCCTCCTCCCCCTCCAAAAAGCAAAAAACAAAAACAAAGATCACTCAGGAGTCAGAGCCCCACAGTGACATCCTGTGGGTGTATGGCACTCAACTTGGCTGCTGCCATTCACTTTCTGAGGACACAGCAGAAGTCATGTCCACACTTAATGCCTCCCCACCCTTCTCAAGCCATAGAGCATCAGTTCCAAAAAGAGACCTCATGTGCATAGCAAATAGCAGCTTGCAGACACTTTTGCACTTGCACTTTGGGGAGATGCACAGTGTAGGCTTAACTATTTCCCTTTTATTTCTTGAGAAAACATAGGTACCCAGGGCTGGGATTTATCCTAGGCTGTGTGATCAAAAAGTAGCCCATCTAGGCCTCAAACCTGTGTCCCCTCACCACCAAACAATGGTCACAGTGTCACGAGGGGCCTCCAGAGCCAGGCAGTCAGACTCCCCCTGCATGAGACATCTTTCCAGAGCCTGCTCGGCTTGGGCTGAAGGCCTTCCACAGGAGAAGAGCAGGCAAACTGGTTAAATTTGCTTTTACTCTGTCACTTATGACACACGTGACCTTGGACAAGTCAATCAATAAACAAATATTTAGGATGTGCTGAAAACTGTAGCAAGTACCAGGGATACAAAAATTAAAAGCAAAACAAAAGGATCCCCCTCTTTAAGGACACCAAAGAAACACTGCAAGGGACTTCAGAGGCCATCCAGTGTGAGTCCTTGTCTTACAGGTGAGCAAACTGAGGTGAAGACATAAAATGTCATGCCCGATGTCCCGTAGCCAGGAAGTATCCGACAAAAGATGGGAGTTGAGGTCTTCTTGCCAGGCCCAGTACTCTGTTCACTAGGCCTCCTAGCTGTTGTTCTAGTGGGAGGGACAGCTCAGCACAAGGCATATGGAGATTAGATGGAAGGCAGTCCCTCGGTTCCCCATGTGTAAAATAAGGGAGATTAGACGAGGTGGTCACTAAGGGCCCTTTTAGCTCTAAATCGCTGCCCCTCTGACCAGGATCTCCAGTGAGGCAGACCACCATTTTCTCCGAAGGTGACTATTTTTACTATGGGGCATCTCCCATGATTCGGATTGTTGGTTTTTTTTTACAACAGCTCTGCTCACCCCTTGGAGACGTGATCCTGAGCTCTCCCTCTTTCATTTAAGCAGAGCAAGCTTTCTGAAGCTGTATGTAGAGTTGTTGTCTCATCCTCTGCCCTGCCATTCGTTCCAAATAAGGCTTTGTGTCTGCCGCTCAAGAAGTCTAAAGTCCAATAGAATTGCCGTAAGTCAGAACCAAAGAAAGTGATTCCAGAGATTCCAATTTGTTACACTTGTTAAAATTTTGATATCACCCAATAATTTAACAAGCATTTACTAAATGCCGATTTATCTGTGATCTGAGATCGTGCCACTACAAAGTGACCTCATGCCAGGGGTCCTGAGAGAGGACGTTTATGCAGCTTCAGGACAAACTCCTTCACTGCGGGCTCTTTTCCACCCCTGAGATTCTGGGAATTTGTGCTAAGCTTCTGTATAGGCAGAGTCAATACTGGCTGGATAGACCCTTCTCCACAGAAAGAAACCAGCTGACTATGTACGTCACTTAACCCCATTTGCCTCAGTTTCCTTGTCTGTAAAATAAGCTAGAGAAGGAAATGGGAAACCTCTTCAGTTGTTTGTCTTTCACTCTTTAAGAGGACTGTGACATCAGCATCAGGAAGGTGATGTCATGACTTCCAAGTGCATTGGATTCAATTTGAGTTAGGGCTGTGCACAATCACCAGTCTCACTCTCTTCCTGAGTCATCTGGGTACGGTGGCAAGACAGAGATCAGGACAACTGGAGATGTCCCCAGATGCAGAGGGAGACATTTATGTACGCAGATATACACAGAACACAGAAAAATCAGAGCCAGGCATTCATTGGCCTCAAGGGACTGTGGAAGACCTGTCAAAGGTCGTGTTTGAACTGAGAATTGAAAGAGTCCTGGAATTCCAAGAGGCAGAGCTGAGGAGGGAGAGAACTGTAGACATTCCCAGAATATATTGGGTGTCTACTATGTGTTGGGCTCTATGCTGGGGGCAAGAATTTTTGAAAGACAAAATTAAAATGGTCCTTGACCTTAAAGAACTAACATCCTGAAGCAATTGGGTTTCAGGGAGCAACATATACCTATATAATCAGATATATACAAACATACAAATAAATATTTTATATAAATTTCAATATTTCTATATTGACATATCTATATCGATCTCTATATCTACATATCTATATCTATACCTTTATCTATGTCTATATCTATACAAAATAAATCCAAGGTTATAGTCTAATCTTCAAAAAGTTTCCCTGTTCCCTTCAATCTTCGTACAGTTATTATATGCTGGAGTCCCCTGGCCATATGTAACTGCTTCAAGGATAGATACTCTGAAGAGATAACTTGAGTTCTCCTTCCCCTCAGTGGAAAACACACACACACACACACACACACACACACACACACACACACACCCTTAAAATGAGAGAATCCGGCGGCTGAACATTAATGTTATAGCTTTCATATGAAACAATTCAATGGCTGGATACTAATTCTAACATCCAAATATGTCCTCCAACTGGTAGTCTCAGCATTTTCAGTAAAAGTCTTGATAGATTCAATAGACTAACCCACTCACTGCTGCCCATCCTGAGTGAGCAACTCTCTTCTGTGATCCCCTGCAGGGTGACTACAGAATGTCCACCCAGTGTGATGGGTGAACTCCCCCAAAGAAGAGGACTTGAAGCAGAAACTGATGTATCTTTGTTCATCCTGGGGCTTCCTCTCAGCTCCGGGTTGGACTTCATGAATCCCGAGGGCCTTTGTAATTCACAAATTCTTTAACTATAAATTCCTTTAATGCTGTTAGCATCACATGGACAGTAATGGAGGAATCAAGCCCCCCATTGGTTGTCTCTCACTGTTGTCATATCAGCATCAATCAATGAACATTGACAGGGAATCAAATGGTGCCATGACTAGAGCCCTGAAAAGAAGGGAGTGAAAATCCCTCCTCGGGCAGTTACTCTCTGTGTGACTTTGGCCATTTGTAAAATGAAGACGTTGCCCTAGATGGCTTGTGGGGCCACGGTATGCTCTTTATCAATGATTCAAAATGGTTGCAGGGTCCCAAGCACTGGGCCTACAGGGGGAGTGGGGACAAGAAAAACTAAAACTGTCTGGCTCTAATGGAATTTATATTCTAATGGGGGATGTGATGCACGTGTAAATGGGTGTGTGTACTGAGGACTGCAGGCCCCTAAAGTTCCATCTCTTTATGCTCTAAGATTTCTTTAATGACACCCTTTACTCTGAATTTTCTTATTTTGCTTTTTTTTTTGGAGGGCAATTGGAGTTATGTGACTTACCCATGGTCACATGGCTAGTAAGTGTTAAGTGTCAGAGGCAAGATTTGAACTCAGGTCCTCCTGACTTCAGGGCCGGTGCTCTACTCACTGAGCCATCTAGCTGCTTCTCTGGATCTTCTTAAATCCTCATCTGTAATGTATTACTTGCTACTCTTGCCATTCAGGAGGATGAAGGTGATGATGATGATGATGATGATGGTGATGATGATGATGTCGATGATGATAGTGATA
>NW_027185852.1:3984825-4021401 GCF_028583685.1 Petaurus breviceps papuanus
ATATCGATGATGATGATGGTGATGATGATGGTGATGTCGATGATGATTATGATGATGGTGATGATGATGATGATGAAAACAGCAGCTGACAATTACATTTGCCTTTAAGGTCCTCAGAACATTTTTGACATACATGATCTAACTCCATCCTCACACAAAGCCCATGGGAAATGGGTAGGAAGTATAGGGACTCAGGCATGAAACTTGGAGTAAGGACAATGTAAGCTCCAAGCCCACCTCGGGTACTTCCTAGCTGCATGACCCTGAACAAGTCACTTTTCTCAACCTCAGGTTCCTCATCTAGAAAGTGGGGATAATAATAGTACTTACCACAAAAAGTTGTGAGGGTCAAATGAAATAATATTGGGTCAGCTAGGTGGTGCAGTGAAAAGAGCACCAGCTCTGAAGTCAGGAGGACATGAGTTCAAATCTAGCCTCAGATACTTGACACTTAACTAGTTTGTGACCTTGGGTAAGTCACTTAACCCCTATTGCCTTGCCTTTCCCCCTCATTTTTTTTTTAAATAAACAATATACAAAGCATATGACAAACCTTAAAGAGTTATGTAAATGTTAGCAGGCTCTCCACTGCTTGTCTCTCAGATTCGCCACAGTGATAAATACAGGAGATAGGGTGGTTCCGTTATCATCATCATCACCCTCCTCCCCATTTCACAGATGACCCAGAAAGAGAAAGTTGCTAGTCAATGGTAACAAAGCTGGCAAGCCTAAGAGACAGGATTTGAAACTAGGTTCTTCCTGTTTTGTTTTTTTGTTTTTGCTCTTGTTTTTAACATTTTTATTTAAAGTTGTGAGTTCCAAATTCTTTTTCTCCCCCTCCCCCTCCCCTGAGATGGTAAGCAATCAGATATAGGCTATACATGTGCGATTATGTAAAGCATTCTATTTTAGTCATTTTGTGCAAGAAGACGAATAAAAGAAAGAAAGGAAGTGGAAAATTGCCTGCTTCGGTCTGTATTCAAATAATACCAATTCTTTCTCTGGAGGTGGATATTAGGTTTCATCATTAGTCCTTTGAGATTGTCTTGGATCACTGTATAGCTCAGAACAGCTAAGTCATTCACAGTTCTTCATCGAGCAATGTTGCTGTTATTGTCCATAACAGTCTCCTGGTTCTGTTCACTTCAATCTGTATCAGTTCATGCAGGTCTTTCCAGGATTTTCTGAAATCATCGTGCTTGTCATTTCTTACAGCACAATGACACTCAATTGTATCCATGACAATCATATCCCACAGTTTGTTTAGCCATTCCCCAAGTGATGGGCATCTCTTTCATTTCCAACTCTTAGCAATACAAAAAGAGCTGTTATAAATATTTTTGCACAAACAGGTCCTTTCCCCCCACCCTCTGGCTTTTTTAATGACTGGGATATCGACATAGCAGTGGTGCTGCTGGAATAAATGGTATGCACCTTTTATTGCCCTTTGGGCATAGTTCCAAATTGTTCTCCAGAATGGTTGGATCAGTTCACAACCCCTGCAGCAGTGTTTACTGTCCAGCCTTTTCCATATACTCTCCAACAACCAACATTTTCCTTTTTCATCATATTAACTATTCTGATAGATGTCAGTTGGTACCTCAGAAATATATTCATTTTCATTTTTCTAATCAATACTGATTCCAAGCTTTTTCTTTTAAGATAACTATAGATAGCTTTGATTTCTTTGTCTGAAAACTGCCTGTTCATATCCTTTGACCGTTTATCAATTGGGGAATGACTTGCATTTTTATAAATTTGACTCGGTTCTCTACATGTTTGAGAATAAGGCCTTTATCAGAAATACTTGTAAATTTTTCCCCCAGTTTTCTACTTTCCTTATAATTTTGGTTATATTAGTTTTATTTGTGCGAAAACCTTTTAATTTGATATAATCAAAATTATGTATTTTACATTTTGTAATACTCTTTATATTTGGCCCTATTTTTTTCTGTTCTTCATAAATCTGACATAAACTATTCCATGCTTTCATTTTGACACCACACTTTTTGTGGAAATCATGTACCCATTTTGACCTTATCTTGATATACAGTGTGAGATGTTGGTCTATACCTAGTTTCTTCCATGCTATTTTCCATTTTTCCCAGGTTTGTCTTGGGAGGTGGACTCCCAAGTGTTTTATATTGTCTACAGTTACTTTAAATGGGATTTCACTTTCTGTCTCTTGCTGCTTAACTTTGCTGTTAATATATAGGAATGCTGGTTTCCCTTGAGTTTAGTATTTGGAGATCATTTTATTGAGCTCTGGTCTTTTAATTAGAAATGCTTAAAAGTCCTCAATTTCACTAAATATCCATTTTTTTCCTTAAAAGATTATGTTCGGGGTGTCCAGGTGGCTCAGCGAGTAAGAGCACCGGCTCCAGTGTCGGGATGACCTGGGGATCAAATCCGGGCTCAGATACTTAGCACCACACCCAGAAATAACTGGCCATGTAACCTTGAGCAAGTTACTTAACCCCGATTGCTTAAAAAAAAAAAAGATTATGTTCAATTTTTGTGGGCAAATAATTTTTGGTTGTCATCCTAACTACTTTGCCTTCTGGTATGTCATAGTACAAGTCCTTCAGTTTTTTGTTTGTCTATTTTGGTTTGGGGTTTTGTTTGTTTATTTTGTGTGAAAACTGAAAAATCCTGTATAATCCTATGTAATTCTTTTTGGAATCTCTTTCAGACAGTAATCAGTAAATTCTTTCTAATTCAATTTTTCCCTCTGGCTCTAAAATATAAGGGTAGGTTTTTTTTGATCATTTCTTAAATAATGTTTTCCAGACACTTTGGAAAACATGGTTTTCAAGTAGTCCAATAATTTTTATATCACTTTTGCTCGATCTGTTTTCCCGGTCAGTTGTTCATCCAATGAAAAATTTCACATTTTCCTCTATTTTATTTTTACTGTTTTAATTTTGTTTTATTGTCTCTTGATGTTTCATAGAGTCTTTAATTTCCACTGCTTCAATTCTAATTTTTAAGGAATTATTTTCTTCAGTGATATTTTTGTACTTCCTTTTCCTTTTGACCAATTCTATTTTTGAGGGAGTGATGTACCTCAATAAATTTTTGTATATCTTTTCCAATGCTATTGACTTTTTTTATTCTCATATTACTCTTGTGTATTCTCCCAGTTTTTCTTCTATTTCTCTAGTTTGCTTTTGAAAATACCTTTCAAGCTCTTCCAATAATTCTTTTTAGGTCTGAGACCAAATCACATTTTTCTTTGAGGTTTTACATGTAGTCATTTTGAGACGATTGTCTTCTCCTCAGTTTATGCCTTGATCCTTCCTATCACCATAGTAGCTTTCTATAGTCAAGCCCTTTTTTTTAATTGTTGTTTTTTGCTACTTTTCTTTCTGTGTTTTTTTTATGTGACTTGGTGCTTTTATGTGAGAATTGGATTCTCGTCCTGCACCGTCTCAAGTTGTTTGTGCTGGGGCTTTGGGTCTTATTGTAAGCTTTCACTGGGCTTCAGGGCTTAGCTGCTTTCTTTCTCTGGAGAATAGGCTTCCCTTCTGGCTTGTACTGGGGTGGGGGGCGGGTCCCTTTCTTTCAGCATCTCCTAGACATAGAATTTAGCTGCTGATCTGCTTCAGGGGTGGCACCCTGCTGCTAGGTTGCTATAGAAACAGGGTCTCTCTAATGGTAAGCCCCAGAGCAGGGCTTTACTACTGGTCAGCAATGGGATCAAAGCCTTGCTGGTGGCTGGTAGAGGTGGGATCACTGGGCTGGGACTTTTCTATGATGGTTTGTAGGAGGGTGGGACCTCAGTGGTGTATAACCTTTGACTTGGAGCCTTGCTACAGGGCCTATGTTGTGAGACCGTCACTGTTGCTGCTGCTCTCAGACCTCATTCCCCTCCCACCCCAGGGAGACAGACGCTTCCTGCTGGGCTGGTGAACTGCCGCTTCTCCTACATCTATTCTGAGATGTTTTCTAGTTGTTTGGAGGGGAATTTGGAAGGGCTTCAGAGGGTTTGTTTCTCTCCCTACCATCTTGGCACCAGAAGTCTACTCCTGCTTTTTTAAGAAGAGAAAATACCAAATGATTCTAGATCCTTTTTTGTTGGGGAAGGGCTTGAAAAGTTTGTGGACAGTTTCCTACAATCCCACTGTTCTGATGAAAACAATTTGGATTTCTACTTGACTTGTGACTTGGGGATTTTGTCCAGCCTACTCAACTAATAATGAATGGAAGCTTCCGTGTGAAGGAGGCCCCCTACCTTTTGATGATTCACTTTTCAGCAACGTGACTGGGATGACGATTCGTGGCCTCAGTGTCTTTGGAGGCAGGCCAGGTTCTTTGAGGCACGTTTACTCAGCCTTGATGCTCCACCATGCAAGCCTACTTGCATCTCACACTTCAGTCCTTTAAGCGTGCTGTTACAGGGACCAAGAATAGCCTCAGGTAATTTGCCATTGACCTTGTGATTGTGGCACAGATCTTGAGTTTTTCTGCCAAGGGAGTCTTGGGGATGACTTAATGTCAGGTGAAGTGAAAGGGTATGACAGCTCCTGTGATTTATTCTGTCAGACTTTGACTGACACATCCTCTCCAAGGTAACTGCTTCTTGTCGCGGCTGCACTTGAGGACCCTTGACGTAACCCTACGCAGCCTGAGCAGACAGATAGCGTGTGTCTGATCTCTAGATACAGGAAAAGCAGGGATTCCTTATGTCCCACTGATACTGTTGAGAAGGATCCTTTGCTTACATATTGGGGACAGCATAAATTGCATGAGTTTCTTCTTTCATTTCTGTCATACACATTGACCCTGTGTCATTGGCAAAAGTCATTATTCAGCAATTTACCAAGCATGATTAGTGTCTTTGTCCTAAGTACCCTGGTACTGGAAATGAGCAGATGAAAATGAGAAAGCAACCCACGAACATTGATTAAGCTCTTACTATGTACCAGACACTGTGAAACAATCTGACCACAAAGAAAGCACAAATGCATGATCCCTGCCCTAAAAGGACTCCCATTCTCATGGGGGAGATAACAAAGAATCCCCCCCCCCCCCGATAGAGCTTGATAGGTAGATATGGATAGAAGAGAATGGACAGTGGGAATGGAGGGCACTCTCAGAGAGAGGGCAGTAGCAGTGGGGGGGAAGGGGGGGTGAGAAAGGCCACTTCAGGAGGGCCAATTTGGGCTGAGTCTTGAAATACTAGTTCTGGTCCTTAATTTCTCCTTCAGGACTTGATGACATTCCTTGTAAGTTTTAGTCTGTGATTCTTGTGCTTCGGGTTCCCTCGTGGAGTTTACACTGTATTGGGGAAATAGAACATGTGTCTAGATAAACAACTACAGGAGACAGATAAGAGGAGAGAGAAGGCACCACAGCTAGGAAGAGAGTGAAAGGCCCCTCTCAGAGGCAGTCTCTGAGCTCATCTGAGTCTTGGACGAAGCTCAGGATTCTTCAAGGTAGAGATGAAGTGGCAGGGCATGGCCTGCACGGAGGCGTGTAAGGAGACTTTGGGAGATCCATAGCAGGGCCGCTTTGGTTGGACCCGGGATGCTCGGATGGAAGGCACAGGAAGTGCTCTCCGGAGAGGCAGCGTGTCATGTGGTACTGGGGAGACCTGGAAGAGAAGCAGCTAAGCTCCGTTCCAGTCCAGCACTTCCTAGCTACGTGAGCCTGCTCACATTCTTCAGCCTCTTGGAGCCTCAGTTTCTTCATCCGGAAAAGCAGGGAATTGAACTGAATGACCTCTGAGGCCTCTTTAATGATCCCAGAATCCCCTGTCTATAAAGTTAGTTTGGAGGCAGATGAGGTAAGATTTTCAACATGATGCCAAAGAGGTCGGTTCTTATCTTTGAGTCAGGGAGGTTTCGGGGTACAGGTCAGACTAGGATGGTGATCTTGGTCATGGTGTGGGGGACAGATTGCAGAAGGCAAAGGCTGTCAGCATGGAGACCAACTATGAGGCTTTTGCAATTCTTTATGCAGGAGATAAGAAGGGCTCAAACCCTGAGAGTGATCGTTTACGAGCAGAAAAGTGGCAGTCAAATCACCATAACTTGGATAATGGATACAAGGGTGAGAGTGAGAAAAGAGGGTGACTCAGCCATTGTGAAGGCAGATGGCTACAAGGGCAGAGGTCCACTCCGCTCACAAAAGGGAATCCAGAGGCGGTACAGGTCTGAGACGCTGGAAGTGAGGTCTGCTTGGAACACGTCAGATTGACTTTGGGAGGCCTATTGCTGCCTGGTGGAGACATCCAACAGTGAGACCAGAACCCGGGGGAACCGAGGATTGATATAGAGATTCTATAAATGTCCATCTGGGTTTGGCCAGTGGGTTTTGTGTTGCTTACATTTGTATAGTGTGTTGGTGTTTCAGAAATGGACATTTTTGTGTTCTGTTTTGTTCAATGGATCTGTGGTTTTATCATGTAAAAATGGAGAACAGTATGTTCTTTACAGCACAAAGCCTTATACAGCTGCATGGGATACTGAGAAGTTTTGACTTCTAGGTCACATCACAATATATAGCAGAGACGGGATTTGAACTCAAGTCTTCCTGAGTCTCTGACTATCAAGACCAACTCTCTATACAGTTTAGTATATTTTCCTTCTGCATTCATTATCCCCATTTTTCAGATGAGGAACCTGAGGCTCAGGTTTCTTTGTAAAGTCTAGGTCATAGATAATCAGTGAGTGATCACCTAAGACCTCTCCAAAATGCCAGTGTTGAGACAGATGGTATACAGCTCTACATTCAAAGCATAAATGCCTTCAACATGTTGCTTATTTCAAATATGAAATATAAATGACTGAAAAGTGGCCCAGAGTGCTGGTGAAAAATACACCAGGAGTCAACGTCCGAGTCCATTGATTATCTTTGTTCCAGATGAAATGGTATAATGAGAGAACTCATATATGTTTAGTCTCCTAATGAGGGTCAGGAGCTCCATTTTTTTTGTTTTCTTTGAAGAGGTGCTAAGTCTCAGCACATAATAACCCCAGGAATCTGGCTACATGACATCCAAACTTCCTATGTGCCTGAGAGCAGCTGCAATAAACACAGGTCAGCTCAGACACCAGGAACGGACTCATATTCATTTGCTCACCATGAGGGCTTATGGGAGTTTTAAATTCTTTTCTGGAACTAATTCTAATTAACAGAAGTGTTGTGACTAATATAGTAGAAAGTTATGCCAGTATAGTGGAAAGAAGATTGACCTTGAAGTCAGAAGCGTTGGCTTAAGATCCATCAGAGACATTACCAGAATGTAGGAGTTGGAGCCTGTCACTTCCTCTAGCTTTGGTTTTCTCATCTGTAATATGGGGATTACAACATTTTTATTACTATACCTAACAGACTGCTCTGAGCATCTGATTAGATGATGGGGGTACTCAGCAACCCTAGCCCTACCCAAAAGCAAACTGTTATTATTGTCAGTATATGGACAAGGGGCAAGCAGGGCCCTTACGAAACACTTCTTTATTTTCTGTCTGTCTTCACATGGACAAACCGCATTCTGGAAATCACTGCAACCTTGAACTACAAGGACTCAAAAGGAGCCAAGCATCCAAAAGAATTTCTTGTTTCTATTTGTTTATCCTGTCTGCTTTGGTCTGGTCTAGACTTATGATTTCATAATGGTGGACACGACAGTCCAATGGTCCTTTGCTGGGTCAGAGTAGAATGGGAATCCGCATGTAATTTATAGGCTTTGATTATTCCCTGAGTCATTGAGAAGGCAAGTGACTTACCCAAGTCATACCCTATGTGACAAATGCCTATTGAGTTTTTCCAAGGGGAACACAGAAAGAAGACACAGTCAGCACGATCCAACTGAAGTCCACACATATGGGAGTTTTCCATATGCTGGATTCTGAGTCCTAACCTCAGAAAAAAGGATAAAGAGGTTCTATCTTGTATTATTTTGAAATGATGTGGCCAAAGATTTGGGGTGAAACGATTTCCCTGCCCCCCTATTGAGTATACAGATTAAATGTGTCTTGACCAGGAATACTAGACAGATAGCCACTCTTGGTCAGGGAGCCTGGTCCAAATCCTATACCTGAAACAAAATGACCAGGTCAATGTGGACAAGTCACTTGCCTTTCTGGGCTCTCAGTCGACAGTCTAAGAGAATAAATTGCAGGAGTTACCAATCTGCCTTTGGTAGAGAGTGTTCTCACACTGAGGATGCTACAGTGATATAATCCCAGGCCTGGTGCCCCAGGAGGGATAAATCCTTAGATACCAATGACAGGAACCAGGACAAGCCAGCATCTTTGAAGCTTCTAACTGAAGGTCATTCTTTCCAAATTGACATTCATTTCCTAGTGTTCTGGCCTTTTCAGAAAGATAGCAGCCAATTCCTGGATTTTTCTGGCTGCTTCTTCCTGAACGATGACCCTTTGGATAAGGCCCTGCACAGCACACATTCTACAAACATTGCAGAAAGGATGCTGGGCTCACCTAGCACCCTGGTCCATTGAATGTTTGTTTGGGAGACCCAGGCACAGAAATAGAGGTTACAACTCATGCCTTTTGAAATGTCTGCGGATCACTGATTACTCCTGCCCTTCCACTGTTCTGAATGGAAGGCACAGTGTCCGGCGTCATGTCCAAATGAGGCCAGAGGACTGCATGCTTCCGCCATCTCTAGAGAAACTTGTATATGACTGCCAGTTCTGCAAGGTAAGGAAACCAATTACAGGACGCGAAGATTCTCAGAAGCCATTTTTCTTCCAGGAGAGTGTGTTCAGAACTAGAGTTATCCAGGAGTTCATGACCCATAGAGCTCCAGCTTTGCCAAAGAGTTATAAAATATATAATCTTCTAATCATCATTAGGCTTCCCCACTGCTGGCCGTATGTCAGGTGATTAATGCTGATGGAAGTTTAATACCACTCCAGCTAATCTGTCAAAGAACTAGACAATGCAGAAACAAGTGTTGGGCTTGAGCTTCTGGTATGTTCTAGACTCGTGCCTGGCGCATAGTGTGCCCATGGCCTGACTTCCTGACATGCCCAAAGACCTGTGTCATAATGGCTGGCATTTATATGGTGATTTAAGGCTTACAAAGGGCTTCACAGATGTCTCATTTGATCCTCACAACAGCCCTGGGAGCTGTGTTGTATTAAGCCCATTGACAGTTGAGGAAACTGAGGCAGACAGAGAAGTTAAGTGACTTGCCAAGAGTCACACAGCTATTAGGTGTCAGAGGCTGGATTTGAACTCAGGTCTTCCTGATTCCGTGTCCAGTGCTCTACCCACTGTGGCCCCTCCCTGCCTTTAGTGCCCAGTAAGATACTTTTGTCATCCTAAATGGTGCTGCTGGAGAGCCCATAAAGCAGTAGGACCCCGACTTAACTGTTGCAGCATTTACTCGGCTCCAAGCAATCCTCACCCCAACTGCACTGGATGATGCAGGTGCCTACAGAGCCCCTCTCAGAGCCACCCTCTCTGTGCCTCGGTTTCCTCATTGGTAAGTGCCAGGCTGGACTCACCGGCCTCCAAAGGCCCTTCCAGCCCTCAGTGATGGTGCCCTTGGCAGAGCACATCTGGAGCCCAGTGGGCAGTGTTTCTTGCTGTGTTCTGGATAGCCATGGCTAACATCTGAAGGAAGCCAGGTGGAGTTGTGAGATCGCCTGCCACAGGAAGGTCAGGCGGCAGATGGGAGCTGTTTCTCCATATGACAGGAGCCACCATGGGGAGAGAGATTGGTCTCCTCTTTCTTGGCTCCACAGAGTGATGTGCAGAAGGTGCAGAGGCAGATTGAAGTGGGAGCTAAGGGAAAAGGCCCAGCAATAAGCTGCCCCAAAGAACGAGCTCCCTGGCAGTGGGGAGTGCCCCTGACGGCAGGTCTTCAGACAGAGCCTGAACATCCTGTCAGGGCTGCCTTGGTCAGGAGGGGGAAGGAGGAGATGGTTTCCAGTGTCTCACCCAGAGCAGACATTGTGCGATTCTCAGCCTTGAGAGAAGGTTCTGATTTCCAGGTGGTCTCCCCTAACAAAACGTTAGCACCTTGAGGGCAGGCCCGGGATCTTAACATTGCCTGTAACCCTAGCGCTTACCACTGTCCTGGCATATAGGAAGCATTTAACTGATCTTTGTTGACTGAGATATTTGTAATCTACCTGGGGACATAAGATATGCGCAGGCTTATTGGTTGGTTTGTTTAAATTAAATACAATTAAAGATGGCACACAGAGGTGAGCAGAACAGGACTGAGCCAAAGGGCCTAAAGATCACCTATTCTGATCCCCTCATTCACTAGGTGAGGAAACCAAGGCATAGAAAGTCTGGGCCGCTTGTAGCAGGTCACATGGAGCGCAAGGAACAAAGCTGCGATGCTGGCCCAGTCCTTCTGGCTCAGAATCTCCTTGTCCTCCCACTGCCCCGAGACAAGAGCCTTGCTAGCCATTCTGGTGCCAAGAAGGCCCGGCCTTTTGTGATCTCTGGGAATGCTAATGGTCTGAATATCCATCAGCCATTAGCTTTTCCTCTGTTCAACATATGTTGGAAATTTTAATTGTTCCAAGAGTCAATAATTGTGGAAAACTTCCCAGATGATAATGACAGGGATAGATGGAGATAGATAATAGACAGATAAATAGGTAGATGTCCAAACAGAGATGGATGGTGAATGAAAGATGGATGAAAGGCCTAGATAGATGCTAGAAATAAATGAGAGCTACATGAGGAAGATGGATAGATATAGATGGATGGAAAGATAGATAGACAAATAGACAGACAGATGGATGGACAGACAGACAGACAAATAGACAGATGGATGGACGGACAGACAGATGGACGATGGACGGATGGATAGATAGATAGATAGATAGATAGATAGATAGATAGATAGATAGATAGACAGACAAACTTCCTAGCATCTTTAGGCTACCCTGTTCCTAAGCCTTCTTCTTGGTAGACTTGACAACTAAATGCTTCGCTCCTCTCTAAGCTCTGGAGATTTTCATGCTTGTATCTCTCGATTCTGCCCTGGGACCCTGAGGCCCCAGCTGGTAACTAGCTCAGCAGGTCCATTGTTTCCAGAAGAACAGAGCCTCACTTCCTTTCTCTCATTGCTCCCCAGCTATCTTTGCAGTAACCATGCCAGATGTCTTGCTTGCTTACGACATACTCCCAAATGTGCCTGTCCTCACCATGCCACCCCCTGTTCCCTGTTCTGGAACCAGAATCCTATCAGCTCTGTTCATACTCCTCGAAGGGACAAGGCAGTCTCTTTCTTTACTCCAAAGATTATCTCTGCTTAGGACTTTCAGTTCTAAAGGGCCCTTCACTGGCCTCTCTGCCTGGTCTTTTCTTCCATTATAATGTAAACACTTTGAAGGTAGCACCTGGCTTTGAGTTCCTGTTTTCATTCCCAATGCTTGACACACATATTTAGCATTAAGAAATTATATATATATATATATACACACACACACATACATATGTGTATATACATGTATACATATATGAGTATATACACAGATGTATTGTGACACGCATACTAAGGAAACAACTTAAAAGGATGTGCGATGTATAACGCAAATGAGCTTCCTGTAACTAATAACCAAGTACCCCAACCTAGGACTATCTTATAATGTTAGGAGGTTACCTTCATTCTAGTAATCAGAGAGGGAAAGAAAGAGAAAGAAAGGAAAATAAAGAGACAGAAATGGGAAGAGGAGGGAGAGAGAGAAAGAAGGAGGAGAAGGAAGAAGAGGAAGAAGGTTTAATTTAAAAAACTACAAAAGACAAAGCTAGAGGGGCTGTGAGCTAGTGGGGCTTTTCATTTTCTTGTGTCCCTTGGAAGTCTGATGGCACACTTTAGGCTATCAGGTAAGGATCCCTGGAGTATTTAGGTTGTCTTGTTGCATGAACCTTTATTTAAGGAGTAGGAATGGTAATAACTAAGAAATAAGCCAAAACCTTATAAATAGCCTGCACCCCTCTGAGCGCTGGGCATCCCTGGGTCCTTTATTGTCCCTCTGGACCTCAGTTTCCTCACTTCTAACATGAGGACATTGGCCTCCTTCTCTGAACTCCCTTCTAACTGGAACAGACTGTACTGTCATCTGAGTACTATGCATAATTCCATCCTGAATGGCCATGTGAGTGCCCTCTGGATTATCTACCCCCCAATGCTCCCTTGGTGACCTACCAAGCCATAAAGAATTGGAGTTTCTGGGGCCATTCAGATCTTTGCCATTCTCCATTGTGTAAAGCCTCTCTGAGCAGCTCACAGAAAGACTGCTGGGTGACTTTGTGTCCTCTTCCCAGGGGCAGGTTAATGTTCTTCCCAGGAAGCCAAGATTCTGTTTCCCGTAAGGAATTACCATCAATCTGCTTGGTGTTCATTTAAGCAGTATTTGATTTTTCCCCCCAGAAGCCATGAGGAAAGCTAATTAATGACTTCAGTACAGTGTCTATGATTCTGCATAAGATCAAATACTAATCCCAAAGGCAGTGTAGGCACTGGAGAATGGGACAGCTCTGTTCCCAGGGGCCTCCCAATTGGATTTAGGAGGATGCAGATATTTCACAGAGCCTGAGGCTTTCAGAATCTTCGGGCTTGCAAATCTTTGCAACCGACACAAATACATAATCGGTGTCTATTTATGTCATGATCAGAGCAGTCACCACCTTGAACACCAGAACACCAACTCCTGCTTATTCCATGACTCTTATTGTCTCTTGTCTTTCCCTGTCTTTCTCCTGCCTGATTCTGTGCTTTGTGCCCTCTTCTGCAGGTACATGTAGGGACCCCTGAAGGACATGGCGAAAGCAGGGCTTCCCTGGCCAGAAATGTCCTCAATGAAGCCTGAGGAAGTAACCTGGACCTCGAATGTCCTCCAGCCACCTCAGTGAACTACACGTGTCTCCCACCTTCTCTGGGCTCTGCCCTCCTTAGCCTCAGCCTCTCCATCACGGGCATAGCTCAGAACGTGGGGCCTCTAGGAGACACATCTCAGGAGTGCCCTTGGATTCCCATTCTCCCATCCCTCTGGGCCCCCATTCAGACATATTCTTTCAAACTGTCCTGGCTCCCTGTTGCCCACAGGATTTTGTAGAAAACCCTCTCCCCTGCCTCCTTTCCAGTCTTCTCACCCTATCCTGGCTTTCTTCCACGTACTCTGTTATCCAGCGACATGGGCCTTGCTTCTCCTCATACAACTCAGTCAATCAGACAACAAGCATTTATTATGCCCCTGCTGTGAGTTAAACCCTGTGTTAAGTTCTGGGGATAGAGAGAGAACAAAACAAAACATAGTCTAATGAGGGAGATGACTTCCAACATCGCAGTGACCACCACGTATGAACAAGGTGCTTACTGACTAAACTAAGGTCAGAAGATGAAAGACACTGAAAGACTTCTCCGATTTCTTTCTCCTTATGAGTCTCAGTTCATGTCTCACCCTTCCCATTCTCTTGAACCTTGACGCCTTCTCTCTAAGCTCACGCCAATTCAGCCTTTCTTTCTCTTGATCGTGAATCACTGTTTGCGTGTTGGCTGCCCATCAGACTGGGAGCTCCCTGAGAACAGGCGTTGTTTTCTTTTTTCCTTTGTTTGTAGTTGCAGGGCTTAGTGTAGGGCTTGACATAGAGCAGGTGTTTAAATGAATGTTTGTTATTTACTTGTTGACTTTCATAGATTTATGTCTATGTTGATGTAAATATAAATATATCTATAGCTCCATAGCTAGGTAGCTATCGAAATAGAGACATAGCACTTTAAGGTTAATAAAACCATTTTATCCTCACAAAATCCTAAGAAGTAGGTGCCATTATTTTCCCCCGTTTTACAGGTGAGGAAACTGAGGCCAACTCATGCTAAACAATTTGTCCAGAGTCACACAAGTAGTAAGTGTCTGAGGAAGAATGAGAACTCATCATATTGACTCCTTACCTGGCACTGGAAAGGTGCCTACAGTGTTTACTAAGTCCCTGGCTTTGCCTTTTTGTATATGTATGTAGACCGAATCCCTTTAGATTGAATCTAATAATTTCTTTGCATTATACAAGAAAAGAGACCTTGTCTCCAGAAGGTTCTTTCTAAAATGTGTCTAGGTCTCAAAGAAGGGAGATCCTCTAGAATACTTGGCAGCTTGCACCTTAATGTACAAGGAGATCTATGTTGATTATCTTTAACATAGTCTCTATATTTAAATGCACTATATGTGGTACCCACATTGGGAGATTCTGCATGCTTTGTACATATATTCTATAGATACAGAGAGTTAATATCCCATATTCCATGATCTCTAGAAAATATTTCTGCAGTGACTTGACCTTTCTAAGTCTCATTTTCCTCTTGTAAAATCACATGATTGGACTGGATAATTTGCCTGTGAGGGATCTTCCAGCTGCACATTCATGACCCTCTGACCTTCTCCTGTCAATAAGTGTCTGAGGCAGGATTCAAACCCTCATCCACCTGGCTCCATATTTAGCATACCGTCCATCATGGCATGCTGCCCCTCTCCACAGCCTAGGACCATGGTCACTTCCCAATTCAAGCAGCAAGGTTATGTAGTGGATGAGATGCTGGTCTTGGGATCATGGAGATCTGGATTCAAATCCCACCTCATACCCTTGCTCTGTATGTGACCCTGGGCAAATCACCTGCCCTGTCTGGGCCTTGCTTTCTTTATCTGAAAAGTAAAGAAGGGACTAGACTCAAGGGCTTCATCTTTCCCTTCCAGACCTAAGTCTTAACTCGGATGAATTCTCTCACCTATGCTTGTAACGTAAGGATTCCAGAAGAAATCCTGGACCCTTCCCTTTCCCAGTGGCTTTCAGTGCTTCCCAACCTGTCTGCATGAAGTTCATGTTCCCTACCTGCTGTTTGTTCTCTCTTCCCTGAGTGAATTGCCCTGGACCTGTCTCTGTTCGTACGAATAACTTTCTAATTTATCTTAATTTCTTAAAACATTTTATCATTGGGCCCAAAGGCCTCCATTCTCCCACTATGATGAAAACCATTATTAGCATCAGCTGGAGCAAGAACAGCTGGATTTCTTAATAGCAGCAGTGTGGGAGAGACACAGGCACCATCCGGCCGCCTTGCAGAATTCTACTAATGTAGGTTGCTCCTGACCTGCATGAATCTCCATCATTCCAGTTCTGTCTGCCGCTTGCCCAGAGCCCAGAAACGGTGCCAAAATGTGTGATGATGACAAATGGGGACTCAGGCAAAGCCATCAGGTCAGTGCATTAACCCTCTGTATTTTCAAAGCCCCAAGCATATGGATCTTCATAAGCAAGTGTGCAGAGAGCATCAATTAACTGCATTTAGAAATCCTCATCAGGAACTCCAAACAGAACAATCAGAGGCTCGCCTCTGGTGGGATGGCAGCCCTGACACTTTCAAATGACTCCAGAAAATGGCAACTATGAGTCTTCCCACCTCTCGGCTGTCTTTGCTGCAGCGGGGGCCCCACGCTTCCCAAGTTCGTCGTCAAACCTGTGTAAGGTACACCAGAGTCTGCTTCCAGATGGCAGCACCCTTCCCTCTCTGCTCATTGTAATCCAGGTCCAAATCTGGGGTGGAAACTGATGTGCCTTTTCTTCCCCCTGATATACATTCAGCACCCAGTACTGACTAGTAGGAGACTGAAATGTCTGGACATATCCCCCGCTTTCTCTCTCTGTGTCTATCTATCTGTCTGTCTGTCTCTCCTCTGTCTCTGTCTCTGTCTCTGTCTCTGTCTCTGTCTCTCTCTCTCTCTCTCTCTCTCTCTCTCTCTCTCTCTCTGTCTCTGTTTCTCTCTCTCTCTCTTTCTCTCTCTCTCTGTCTCTCTCTCTCTGTCTCTCTGTCTCTCTCTCTCTCTGTCTCTCTCTGTCTCTCTGTCTCTTTCTCTGTCTCTCTCTGTCTGTCTCTCTGTCTCTCTGCCTCTCTCTCTCTGTGTCTCTGTCTCTGTCTGTCTGTCTCTCTCTGTCTCTGTCTCTCTCTCTCTCTCTCTTCTCTCTCTGTCTCTCTCTGTCTCTGTCTCTCACCCCTTCCCACCCAATAATAGTCACAAACTAGCTAGGAGATGATGAACTTGGGTCCAAATCCCACTTTTGATTTGTGGTAGCTGGATGATTTCTAGCAAGTCCTGAATTTCCTTAGTCTTCAGTTTTTTATTTATTAAACAAAGGGTTTGAACTGGATGGCCTCCAGGTCCTTTCTACCTCTCCATTTATGATCTGGGCTTGTGGGGTCAATTTAAAGAATCCCTATTGCTTGGGAGAGGAGGGAATTGTGTGTGTGTGTGTGTGTGTATGTAGTTAAAGATGGATGGAAGGAAGGGAGGAAGAAAGGAAGGAAGGAACGAAGGAAGGAAGGGAGGGAAAAAGGAGGAAGGAAGGTAAATACAACATTAAGTGAATAGAAGAAAATAGAAATAGTCCAGAAAGGGGCATAAACAAGATAATTTTATTATATTCTTAGTAAATTTAATATAAACTTTTTCACAGAGAGGTTAACAGTTTCATATATAATTTCTTGGTTTTCCTTTGCATATTGCTGTGTTTGTATTTGTTGCTGATTGCTAAATCTGTACCAAATGACCTGGAGTCTTTCCCTCCTCAGGTTTCCATCTCTCTTTTTATTTTCTAGATCCCAGAGTGTTTGGGTTTGGGTTTTTTGCATCCCTCTGCCTGACACTACTTACCCCCAAAGCTGTATGGAAACTTGATCTTTTTTTAATAGAGTTCATAAAACTGTAGTTTCTGAAGCTTTTATAGGTCTTCAGGAAGTGTCTCATTTTTCATGTGCTACATATGTAGATCAGCTATAACACGCTGTCAGTGAACAGTGGTTTTCCATCACAGAGGCTGTCAGTAAAGCTGATTTCCTAACAAGAAAGCTGTCAAAGTGTGACAGCTGCTGTCTTTGCAGCCCAAACAATCTGCTCTCTGCTAATGGTGACTTGTACTCTCCCATTTATTATACAGTAGTAATGAGCAGGGGCCTTGGAAATACAGCTGGAGTCAATGGATTTACATACCTTATGATGTGGGCTCTACCCACTCAACAACAATGGGCAAAATAATGGCTTTCCTTGGAAATTTCATGAATTTCATTTCAGACCTTATGGCTAATTGGACAAAAATAACTGGGGATTGGATGGATGTCCTGCCCTAAATCTTAACATCAAGAAGTGGCTGAGTCCTAGGCCCAGACCTGGAAGAGCCCTCAGAAGCCACCTAGGCCAACCCCCTCATCTCACAGATGAGCAAACTGCATCCCCAGGAGTCAAGGTGACTTGCTCCTGGCTAAATAGGTAGTACGGGTGAGAGTCCTTGGACTCAAGTCTAAGCTCTTTCCTCTCTGATATGAGACTTCCCACATTGAGAAAAACCAGAGGATTCTGCTTAAGATCAACAAATGATGTTTTAAAAAGATAAGTGACTGCTTCTTAAATTCTTTAGTTAATAATTGGTGTGTGGATGAGGAGAGCTCTAACTAGCAATGTTTCCATAGTTTCACTGAGGATAAAGACAGCTTATTGTTGTTATTGGGGTGCAGGGCAGAGCAGAAGAAAAGATAGCTGTGGATGCATTTGTTTGGGGCAGAGAGTAATCTAAGACAACCATCATCCCTACCTCGTGGGGAGAAGATGGACTGTTAACTGAGATGTGCTGTGAAGACACTTTGGAGGGAGATATCCTGGGATGTTTGTACCACCTGATGAAGCCATCTGGTGAAGGACTCAAGGCCAAGTGTGGGAACCGAAGCTGCCATATGGAGGAACAATAAACCATGAAGAGAGTAGCGCCCTGAAGGAAAGGCCTGTTCCCCTCTGCCTAGTTATGGCACCGCTCCACATGGGAGTCGTCACCTGCTTGTCAGTTAAGGGCCTGGTAGGTGAAGCTCTGCTGTGGTCTGGTCTTGGCCTTGGGAGGAGGAGAACTGGGTCTGATGTTGGCTTCGCATCTTAATTAGTTGTCTGACCCTCTCGGATCATGCATTCTCTTTGAAGCTCCATTTCCTGATCCACAAAACAGAAACAATAACACTTTGTCCTACCTACCTAAATAGAGGAGGTTGTTGTGAAGAAAGCACTTTACACACTATGACATGATAAGGAAATGTGAGTCACCATCTTCCTTAACCATCTGCTTCATTAGCTTTGGTCTTTATGTTACAATCTTGCTCTCATTTGGTACTAAAATCTGACAAGATTACTTATTTTAACACAGGGTTACTGAAGTACTCGTATTTCGGTAAATGATGCAAACACAGACACCGACATAGACATAGATATAGATACAGACGTACAGGTGCTGGTGTTTTTGTCATTTTTTTGTTATCCATTTATGCTGATATATCTCCACTCCCACCCCCCAGAAAGTCATCCCTTATAACATAGAGGGGAAAAAAGAGGAGAGGGAAACAGTGAAGTAGAACTGACCAACTCACCCACCACAAGTAAGATTGTTATCAGTCAGTGGGGCCGATCTTTTTCTGAGCTAGACACATAATATGGAAGGAAAGTCAGTACATTAGCCGTGAACAGTAATGTCCTTTCTTGTTTTGAACCCTCTGATGGTCAAGACTCATAAATCATGAATTAGTAGAGTACATAGAGGTGGCTGTGGTTATTAGCTGTTTTTCAGTCACATCTGATTCTTTATGACCCTCTTTGGGGTTTTCTTGGCAAAGATACTGGGGTGGTTCACTCTTTCCTTCTTCAGCTCATTTTACAGATGAAGAAACTGAGGCAAATAGGGTTAATTGACTTTCCCAGAGTTTCACAGCTAGCAAGCGTTCAAGACTGGAATCATTGAATTTTCCTGATTCCAAGCCCAGTGTTCTCTCCATTGTGCCACCTAGCTGCCCACAAAGAGTTGGCGCTCTAAACAGACTGACAAGCTCAATCCCCACCCATGCAGTCTGGAGCATCCTTTCACTAAATAGTTAATAATAGCAATAAAGCCTCAGTACCCATACTACTCCATATGGCTTCTCTTTAAGAAGCATCATGGCCTAAGGGATTGACAGCCAACCTTGGAGTCAGAAAGACCTGGCTTTCCCTTTAATCCCAACCACCTTATGGCCAGGTGACCCTGGCTGAGCAAATTCCTTACCTTCTCAGTGCCCCAGGCCAAGCCTTTATGACTTGTGAGTGATCAAATGGCACATTAAATCTTGCCAGCTGGTGCCATTGCCTAGCTATATAGCCTTTGGATGCCAGTCGTGTGCAAATCCTGCACTTGTTGATTCTGCACATACTGTGGCAGTATTATGTGATGGAGAACTGTGCTTGGGGGCAGGAGGACCTGGATTTGAGTTCTGACTCTGACACTGACACCCTGAGCCTGGCAAGTTTCAGCCTCACAGGGCTCCAGGAGAGACTTTCCAAAGCTCTCAGGTGCAGAGCAGGTAATAACCTGCATTGGCAGAGGGAGTACCAAGGATCAGTGAAATTCCAGATCCTGTCACTGTGGGACACCAGGCCACCCCTTCCCCCACCCCCACCCATGCCCATGTGAGAAATGCTCCTAGGATGAAATTTGCTCATTCACCGGCATGAGAACCCTAGAGCAACTAAGCTGCTCCCCCATTGGGAAAGCAGAATTTCCAATGCAGATATGACCACAAAGCATGATCAGAAATGAACTATGCAGGAAAGGAGCACATGATTAATATGGGAAGGTGTGTCCTTCATGAGGCCTGGGTCAAGCCAGGCATCGAAGGCTGGATGAAGGGGACAGGAAGTCTTGATGGAGGGGGCAAGAAGGCTGGATGTAGGGAGCAGGAAGGCCAGATGGAGGGAGCAGGAAGGCCAGATGGAGGGGGCAGGAAGGCTGGATGGAGGGGGGGCAGGGCTTATCATGATGGCAGCTGGGGCTGGATGGAGGGCAGGGCTGGGGAGGGTTGACTCTTTCCTTCCAGGGCCCTGATGGATTTTCACTTCCTCTTCCCCTTCCCTCAGCCCTCCTCCCATGCATCATACAGTCACTGCAAATGAAATTAGTGCTTGCATTCTTCCTGCCTGTGGTCCTCAGGTGCATTCATGAAATATGGCCTGGTGCTACTGCACTGCATTACCTGGCAGATCGCAGATGCCCCAGGCCCAAACAAATGGGAGCTCTGATGGGTGATTCTGCTTCTTGCCCCCCTCCTTGCCGACAGTACAGAATTTGTTTGGAGAAAGGTCTTAATAAACCTGGCGTCCAAAACCAGTCTCTGCTCTCTGTTTCCAGGCTTCATCTCCAACCAATTTTTAAGCTTCAGTGGAGAAAGAAAAGAAACTGCAAACAATTTCAGGCCTCTCCTCTTCCCCAGAAGTGGGAGCAGCAGCCAGCAAAGAAGCCAGGGCCCATCATACAGGGGGATGAAAAAGAGGTTTTGTTTGTAGCCCCTCTCTCTCCCCTGGTGCATCTGGTGATTGGGAAACGTTCCCTAATCGCACGGAGGATCAGCTAGCTCACTTGACAAAGGTGGGGGGAGGGAAGGATGCAGGCTCTGTTTGCCCTTACTAACCAGCTGTGCACATCTGTTAGGCACCAGATAGACACAAGCCTCCTCCCGAGCAAAGCTGCTCTGTTATTGTACTTACGCACCCCATACACTGCCCAGCTACATGTGCATTGTGTTGGGGGCTAGGGTCAAGGTCCTGAGCTCCCAGGGGTCCTTGCGTGTTCGGACCACGATCAGCTTCAAGTTCCGGTGCTGCAGTATAGGTGTGGGGTGCACAATTATCTCCCAGACCCCAGGGTTAATCAACATGACCAGGGCTTTGCACTAATTGGAATAAGGCAGCCAGGAGCTGTGCGGCGGCCCTTCTTGCTCAGTCTGTATTTGACAGAGGCAAAGCCCTCACTGCCCCACACTATGGTCACAGTCGGGATCCCACAGATCAAGAAATGTGGGGTGAGCTTGGAAGGAGCAGAGGATCAGGGTGAGGGAGCTCCTGCAATCCACCACACCACCCAAGGGCCTCCTTACCTTGCTGAGAATGGGCTCCCCACTCTAGAAACAGTCACCGATAGAGTGGGATTGGCCTGAGTCCTTGGATCATGGCTTTAGAGCAAGATGGGATTTCAGAGGTCATCTCATACAAGAGCCCAACTGACAGATGGCCAGAGTGAGGCCCAGGAATTGAAGGGTTCTTGTTCCAGTATACAGGTAGCAAACATTAGAGGGAAAATTGGAATTTAGGTTCTAGGATTACTGCTGTCAGATCATCTCCATGGGACCAGGCTTCCTCCTAAGGACTGGCCATGTAGCCATCGTCTTCTACTGAGCAAAGAGTCAAAAAAGTGACAATTAAAGCAAGCTGGTTTTATACACACACACACACAAATACATATAAACATATATACACATACATATACAAATATATGTGTGTCTATATACACGTGTGTTATCTATTCTTTCTATGTCTAGACATATATCACACACATATATGTATTCAAAAAGTCTTAATGAGACAGTTCGGGGATAATTTGTGTGTATATTTATTTCTTAAATCCCCCTTCCCCCACTGATCTGTGATATTTATAAAGCAAACCTTTTGTGGGGGCATGAATCTATCTTAATAAATGCGTAAGATATTTCAATGATTATGTTTCTACTACTAACATTGCTGGGCATATTTCACTTTAGGAAATAAAAAGACATAAAAGGTATAAGCTTTTGATCAGAGCTTATGTAACATTGATCATTACATGGACATGGGGAAGTTTTCAAATCTTTTCTAAGCAGCAATTACAATTTTCAGTGGGTTCTCAATATTTAAGGATTCTTGGTGGCTAATTTTATTTTTCTCAGGAAAAATCTTTGAAACTGATCTGGTGAGAGTAGCTGCCATATTGATTTTAGCAAGTATACCATCTTCCCATTTCCACCTCCCAGAGTGAGAACCTCACTTCCCTCCACATTCGGCACCAATCCCCCTCTTACAGGGGCCTCTCCTGCTAACAATACAAGTTCACGTTCAGAGAGCATTTCGACTCTCTCCAAGAGCCCACATATGTTACCACCTAATCATTCCCTCCATTAATTAGGCCTTCTCTCAAAAATGCTTTTGAGCTTACTCTAAATTGTGTGTGTGTATGTGTGTGTGCACGTGTGCATGGGGGAGGGATAGGAGTATATGCATCCCCTTGCCCCAGTATGAAGGAAGCTTCTTAAGAGAGTGATGGGATAAGCATTTATTTAGTGCCTACTATGTCCCAGGCCCTGTTCTGACTGCTTTCTTATCCTCACCACAACCCTGGGAAGGACTTTTATCTTCATTTTACAGTTATAAGAACCACAGCAAACAGAGGTTAAGTAAATAGCCATGGTCACACAGCTAGTAAGTGTCTGAAGCTGAATTTGAATTCAGGTCTCCCTGGCTCTGGGACATTATGTGCTCTGGTGCCCTAGCAGCCTCAAGGACTGTTTTGTTTATGTCTGCCTCTCTAGTACCTAGCAGATTGAGTGGCACACAGCAGGTGCTCCATTAAGACAAGTTGAATTACCCTTTGACCCCGCAATACCACTTCTAGGGCTGTATCCCAAAGAGATCATAAAATGGGAACAGGACCTACATGCGCAAAAATATTTATAGCAGCTCTTTTTGTGGTAGCCATGGACTGGAAATCGAGGGGATGCCCATCATTTGGGGAAAAACCAAACAAGTTGTGGTATATGACCATAATGGAATACTATTGTGCCATAAGAAAGGATGAGCAGATGAACTTCAGAGAAACCTGGAAAAACCTCTATGAAGTAAGGCTGAGTGAGGAGAACGTCGTACACAGTAACTGCAGAATTACTTGAAATGGATTTGAGTTTAAAAAAAAAAGAAAAAAAACCTTCCCCAGTCAATTAAAGATCTAAATAGACCAAAGCCCAGGACACTCAACTGATCATTTAAACAGGAAGCTAATTGATGCAAACCTGTAACTAACAGTTAAATGGAAATGTTTGTATTTATTCTTATATTTCTAAGTTTGACATTATAGCTTATTTTTAAAAGTGCATTAAAACACTGAGCAATTTCCAAAGAAGTGAGTTAAGTCGCATAGATTATGATCTCAGTAAAAATAATTTAAAATACTTAAAAACCTATGTTGACTTCAGACCAAAACATTTTATCAATTCATTCAATTAATCAAGCTCCTCTACCTCCTCTTCCTTCTTCTTTTTCTTAGAAAACAATTAGTTAATTGATTAACTTTTTGACCTTTTAACTAATTGTTCTGGGACCACAAAGACAGCCAATAAGAGTGTCATGGAAAGCATTTTATTGGGAAGGTACAATATTTAACGAATACGTCTTGGGTTAATTCAAAACTCTAATTCAATCATCAAATACTTATTGAGATTTAGTGTGTGCAAGGCATCACGGTAGGCCCTGGGCACAGATATTAAGTTGAATGAGACTCAAAGGAAAGCAGCTTGGTAAAGGGGTGGAAACGATCTCATTTTGAGTTCCAGCTATGATGCTGAGACAGCAGTGTCACACTGGAGAATTAAGCTACTTTTTTCCTGTCAGTCTCAGTTTCCTTGAAGATGAAATTAAAGCAATTATAAGGAGTTATTTTGCCCAAGTGTATGCCAATAAATTTAACAACTTAAGCAAAATGGAAGAATATTTACAAAAATATAAACTGCCTAAATTGGCAGAAGAGGAAATAAAATAACTAAATAGACCTACTTAATAAAAAAAAAAAGAAATTGAACAGGCTATAAATGAGCTTCCTAAAAGAAAAGCACCAAAGCCAAATGCATTAACAAGTGAATTCTAACAAACATGTAAAGATCAACTAATTTCATATTAAATAATTTGGAATAAGCAAAGAAGGGATCCTACCAAACTCCTTTTATGAAACAAATATGATACTTATGCCTGAACCAGGAAGAGTAAAAACAGAAAAAGAAAATTATAGACCAATTTCATTAATGAATGCAGATGCAAAAATCCTAAATAAAATACTAACTAAAAGATTAGAACAATATATTACAAAGATTATACATTAGGATCAAGTGGGATTAATACCAGGAATGCAGGGATGTTTTTAACATAAGGAAAGCTATTAATATAATTGATTACATCAATAATAAAAGTTTAAAAAATCATACGATTATATCAATAGATGCAAAAAAAGATTTGATAAAAGTCCACACTTTTATTATTAAAAAAAACACTTGAAAGTATTGGTATAAAGGTATTTTCCCTTAAATTTATTTTTTAAATGGATTTTCTAAAACTATCAGCAATCATGATTTGTAATGATTTCCATGTAATTTGGAAATAAATTAGAAGCCTTCTCAGTAAGATGAGGTTTGAGACAAGGATGCCCACTGTCACCAATATCATTGAGCATTGTTACTGGAAACCCTAGCAATAGCAATGAGAGGGAAAAAAATGGAAGGAATCAGAACAGGGAATAAAGAAATAAAACTATCTCTTTTTGCAGATGATAGGATGATATACTTAAAAAATTCCAAAGACTGAACTCAAAAGTCATTGGAAACAATAATCTCAGCAAAGTAGTAGGGCATAAATTAAACCCACATGAACCCTCTTCATTCCTGTGTCACAAACAAACCTTTGCAAGAAGAGAGAGTTTAAAAATAACCCCATTAAGTATTTTTTAAATAAAATACCTGAGAGTGCACCTGCCAAATCAAACCCAATGTAAAAAAAAAAACGTTTTACACAGATAAACTCAGATTTAAATAGGTGGAGAAATATTCATCATTCATGGGTAGGCAGATGACCATTTTAACCAAGTTTTATTTTCAATGCCAAATTAAATTCCTTTTTTTTTTTTACTTAATTAGAAAAAATAATAACAAAATTCGTTTGGAAGTATATCAAAGGAAGTAATAAAAAATGAAAAGGAGAGAGGTTCAGTAGTACCAGATTTTAAACTATATTATAAGGTAGTAATTATCAAAACTATAAAGCTATCTGGTATTGGCTGAAGTAGTCTTTAAATGTATGTGTGTATATACATACATATATATGTAACGTATGTACATATACCTAGATATGCATGCATATTTTGAGGGCACGTTTCATGTTTTTGCCCCCATGTATGTTTTGTGAAGCTTGTACAATGAAAAAATGAAATAAAACATTAATTGTGGCTCCCCAATAGATGGTCCCATTAATAAGGAGGTAGCTCTCTAGAAGCAGCTACCACTTATTTTTCATTAGAGATTTGTCTTTGAAATGTTCTTTGCTTCCCTGTGGATAAACACTTAAAAGATCAGAAAAGGGCTTGAGGCCTTCGAATAAATATGGTTTGGAGACACTCTCCTTGTGTGCAATTGCCTCAGCCATGTAAAAATCAGCTCCAAGACAAGAAGGGTGACCAGGGCTGACCATTCTTAACAGCTCTCACTTCTTGGAACCACATCCAGTTCTTTGCAATGACATTCGTTCTCTGTCATGCTCAAGAAAAGTCTGGTCTCTTCTTGTTCTCCAAAATGAATGTGGATGTTGACAAGAAAACCATATCATGATGCTCATTACAAATTAGCAGACAAGAAGGACTTCCAGGGTATGAGGCCTCATAAAAAAATTACATCGTCAGAAAATGTCTCTGAGGCATTTTTATTTCCATGATATAAAGAGTCTAGCCAAGAATCCATTCCTCCATCTGGGAGAGATGCACCACGCTAATGTGGGGAACATTTCTTTTTGATGGAGACAAAAACATGGGGAAATGCTTACAGACCTGAAGAATTGAAGAGAACATTCCCGTAGCTTTGGGTCTCTGATGTAAATAACCTGACATCTCAATGATGCAGTTCAGAATATTTATATTAGGAAGGAGAGAATCTCTAAATAAGCTGCTACTTAGTTTCTAACTGAAATGATCCTTAGCATGCTTGGGAACTTAGAAATAAATGAACAAAAGGTTAAATAATCTTAACTTTAAAACACTGAAGAGAATTTGGCTAGCAGAAGGATGAAGAAAACCCCAAATAACGTTTGATGGAAATTGGCAGCAAAGGAGTGCATACCTCTCTGACATTTCAAATAAATTCCACCCAAATGTTTGCTTAATCAGACAATGTGGTTAATCACCAAGGTGAAATTGAAAGTTACCAACACTGAATACTGGTGTAAAAGTTAATAAATTCAGTTCATAATCACTATGCCCAGGCTAGTTATAATAATTTACTGTCCACACCAAATCTTTATAAGCATTGTAATTAAATATAAAATGCACATTAGAATGATAATGAGTAATTAGGGCAACATAACTAATATGCATAAAAGTCCCATAGCTCATTAAAATGTTAAAAGACCAAACCTGTTCTACCTAACATGTTTGCATATTTTGTGGAGCTGGGAGAATGCCAGGGTGTTCTGTGCATTGTTTTGCTCTTTCTTTTCTGACTTTTATGAATTATACATTTTGAAAATACCAGAAATATTTGGTACCATAGATAGATTTGGTTTAATTTCCATTTGGAATGTTGGATATTTAGCAAGTTTGGAAAATAACACCAACAGCAAGAATGAGGATAGCATCATTATTACCCTAACAATAGTAAGACCAGAGGGACTAGATGTTTGATTTCACTGATTTAGGGAACTCTCAGTGGAGGAACCTCCCTTCACCAGTGGAGGTCAGCGCCTGTCTCCAACTTTCGGTCCTGGACAGTTGCCCAGAGGACTGAGTCTAACTTGGCCGGGATCACATAATTAGAATGTCTAAAAGCCTGGGTTAGAACTGAATTCTCCCTAGTCCCTAGGACTGTTCTCAATTCTCTATAGGACACCCTAGCAACAAGAATTGATTTACTGATCCTTTTTTCCCCTTTTTTAAAGTTTACAAAGCACTGTCCTTTTACTAACTATGTGGCCCTGGGCAAATCACTTAAACTCATTGCCTTGGGGAAACAAAGGCACTGTCTGAACAACCTGTTGATGTGTCTTTACCTCCATTTTACAGATAAGAAAACTGGGGTTCCCGGAGATTAGGTGACTTCCCTGGGATCACACAGCTAGCAATTAATTGGGGAATACTTTTAACCCTGTCCACAACACTGTAAGCCCTTGAGGACAGGAAGAGTTTTCCTTTCGCATCCTTATACTTGGCATTGGACCTGGTACATGGGGGGGTACAATAATAACAGCTTGTTGTTTGAACGATTAACTGATTATTATGTCTGGAGATAGAAGAGTCAATGACATCCCCCCCAGGCCACTGAAGGATCTAGTACACCATGAACCACAAACAAATCATGGGCCATATGTGGATTGAATTAAAACCAAGAAGTGTGTCCTGGGCTGAGTAGTCCCAGCTGCTGTCAGCCCTTAGAGCCCAGGCTGGTTCTGCCCATTGATAGCTATCCCAAGAGTAGAAGGCCCCCCACACACCGCACTCCCTCAGCTGCCCAAGGGAATGGTAAGAGAAGAGAGATGCAGGCTTGGCTTGGGCTCTCCCTGACTTGGGGCTGGATCTTTCCCAGACTGAACACTTCAGCTGCCTCAGATTCACATGACCGGTAGGCACCTGCTAGGGATCCTTTCTTTAGTTTGTATTCAGAGTTTGTGCTTTGCTCATACAGGGAATAAAATTATTAGGACCCATAAATATGTACAGTGTCACCCTAATAACAGAGATTTGTGGCCAAATAAAGTATGCTTATTCACTAAATAAACAAATACATTTCTTAGATGAAAGTACAGTTCCATAAGGCTAGAGCTTTGGAACAGAAACTTTATGCTTTAATTTAAATTACAGAATGTATTCATCCCCTTCTTCTGTTAATATTCATGTCCTTAAGGATGGTTAAAGTCTCTTATCGCTGCTAAAGGGGAATGAATGCATGGGGAAAAATAGCTTTTTAATACTTGCTGATACAGGTATCCCGTGTTGGTGTACTTGGACACATAATGTATGGCATCTACCCACAGAAACAAACATTTCTGCATAACCTATGAATTTTTTTTCAACAATCAACAAATTTGTGCTTAGCATTTATTCTGTGCAATCCTCTAAGTATATACACATGAGGGAAAATATAAAAATAGATAGTATCTGCCCTTGAAGAGTAGCTGCTATTGTCGGGTATTTGGTGAACTACACACTTTGGTGGTAGTGTGAGGTGGGGGAAGGGAGACTGGATTTGTGATGTCTTTGGGGCAGGGACCTCCCTGTGAGGAAATCCCTCTACCAATGCACATTGACAGCTGTTCTGCAACCTAAGAGTTTGAGAGATCTGTCTGGGGTCATCAGAGTTGAAGGGACTTGTCCAGAGTCATACAGCCAGTATGTGTCACTGCAGGATCTGAACCCATGACTTCCTGAAGCCAGCTTGCTCTCCACTCTGCCATCATTGCCAAAGGAGCATAATCACATCAGAACATGATCATTGCAAATAAAAACATAAATGAGGACAGGGATAGCAAACGGAGGCCATTCAGCTCTCCCCCACAGCTCTTCTGAACTCCCTTGCTTCTCACTCAGCCACCACCCAGATTGGCCTCCACCTTGTCTCTGACTCTCTCTGCACCTGTGCGCCATAGGGGGACATGCTGGATCCCTTTCCTCTCGGCACTGCCCTCTTCTTCCCCCTTCTCTTAGCTCCCATGGGCAGCATGCCACCTGCCCTCTGGCAGAGCCTTCCTGAGCCTCCCTGCCTCGAATCTCTCTACACCCCAATGCAATTATGAAGTCATAATTCATAACTTTTTTTTTGCTTTTTGGAGGGGGGAGGGCAGGTCAATTGGGGTTAAGTGACTTCCCCAAGGTCACATGGCAAGTAAGTGCTAAATATCTGAGGTCATATTTGAACTCAGATCCTCCAGACTCCAGGGCTCTTATTCTATTCACTGTACCACCTAGCTGCCCTGATAACTACTTTTTAAAATAAGATTTTCTTGATATTTCCCATTAATTACATAATATGTGTACATATGCACATATTCATTCATTTAATTATTCATTCATTCATTATCCATCCATTCACTCATTCATTTGTCATAAGTATTTTTCCTCCTTCCCTCACAGAGAGCCATTCCAAGGTGTCTACTTTGGTCACAGTTCTGTTGTCTTTCAAAATTGTTTCCCCTCAAATTTTTAACATGGTCATCACATATTTTTCTTCCTCTTATTTCTGCTTATTTCATTTGAATTAATTCATTCAAGCTTTTCCATGTTCAACGGAATCAGTTAGATTTATAGTTTCTTATAGGGCAATATATTTCTATTATATTTATATAGCATAATTTCATCAGCCATTCCCCAGCTGAGGGCCATTTGTTTTGTTTCTAATTCTTTGCTAAAACAAAACATACCTCTCTGCATATTCTTGTATATGTGGAACTTTTCCTTCTGTCGTTGAGCTCCAAAGGGGCACTTTGTTTCATACTGTTTCTGTGTAAAGGGTAGATATGTGCAGCCCAAATGGTTCTCCAGAATGACTGAGCCAATAGCAATACTGATCGCAGTCTGAGTGTACAACAAGTCCTGCAACCTCTCTTAAAATTGCCGTTTTCCACTTTGGTGGAAATGTGCTATTTGCTCTAGTGCTATATTTGCTATAATGATTTTCCTAAGTTGCAGGTCTGATCATATCGCCTCTTTCCTAATAAACTCCACTAGTCCCCTATTAGCTTCACCAGCAAATATCAAGTTATCTGTATGGCATTTCAAGTCCTTCCTCACCTGCCCCCTTGATGCTTTGCCCATCTTCCTGCACCCTGCACTCCTCCAGGCACTCAGCCGCCAGTTACACTGGAATCCTTGCTACTCCTTACCACATTCCATGCTAGTTCCTCTCTCCCTGTGCCTTTCCCTGACTGTCCTTCATGCCCTGAATGCCTTCCTTCTTTACTTTTGCTTCTTGCAGTCCCTGGCTTCTTCAAGATTCAGCTCAAATGTGACCTTCTATTTGAAAACTTTTTTCTGATCCCCTCTGCTATTAGGCACCTTCCCTTCCCATAGTAGCTTGGATTAATGTTGTATACCTTCTGTCTATGCACACACATAGATATAGATATCTAGATAGATAGACAGACAGACAGACATCAGAGCGGTGACACAGTGGATAGAGTACCAGCCCTGGAGTCAGAAGGACCTGAGGTCAAATGTGACCTTAGACACTTACCAGTTATGTGACCCTGGATAAGTCATTTAACTTTGTTTGCCTCAGTTTCCTCATCTGTAAAATGAGCTGGAGAAGGAAATGGCAAATCACTCATATGTTTGCCAAGAAAACACCAATTGGGATCAGGAAAATTCAGACATGATTAAAACTTAAAACAACTCAGCAATAAGTATATGTATATATGTATGTGTGTGTATATATTCATGTATGCATGTATGTACTCATGTACATATGTGTGTATGTACATATACATAGTGTCTCTCCCATTAGAAACTAAATTCCTTGAGGGCAGGATCTTTTTCATTCTCTTTTTCTGCTTTAGTCTTTATCAGAGTAGAATCTTATTAATTGATTGGTAAATACTTTCAATCCCTGTTTTACTTTAATATTTTTGTTTTTGCTTCCAATTATCTTTTAAGGAAAATGAGAATTTAGAATGCTTTTGCTTTTCACATTTTGTTTCACATATTTCTTATTGATTATCTTTAATTGAGCAGTATGACATTCATCATTGCTATTGCCCATGCTATCCAGTCTTTTAATGCCCATCATTGGGTCTTCAGCTGTTCTTCCAAGTGGCTTTTTGCCCTGGCAGTGTTTGATGTCAGCCCGTGTGAGCTCTGCCTTTCACCCTCTGGTCATTACCATGGAAATTACAGCCACATCTGGTACTGGGGACAGGTACTGAGGTGTTGTTTAGACTTTGTGTCGAATACCACGGTGGGGGGGGGGGTGTATGCATTCTTTCCTTCATGACGATGATCACTAGCGCCACCTTCTACAATTCGGCTTTCTACTTATTTAGTCTGTGACTTGGCTTCAATCCAACTCCAAAAGGACTCTGAAATTCTGAAGGATGGAATTTACTCTTCAAAGTGCTTTGGGATGTCAGCATTGCTGTCACTGTTCGTTTTGTTATTGGGCTCAATTTCAGAAACTGACCGTAAGTGAAGATCTTCACATTATTTTCCTTTTTATTTTCTCTTCAGACTTAAGTAATTTTTTCTTTCCTCTAGTTATTTCAACTAATCTAGTTTTGAGAATGAAGTTTTTTCTTACATTTTCCTTGATTTGATGTTGCATAAGTTGGAATAAAATAATCACACAAAAAGATAGTATGACAGTGTGAAGGTCCATTTCCAGTTTCATTGGGCTACAGTACTGTTACATGATTAAAGCATTTATTTCTTCAGTCCCTTTATCTGTGTTCAAGGTTCATCTAATCTAATCATAGAAGGGGGAGTATATATTTATTTCAATTTCTTCTGATAGAGTTTATCTTCTTGTGGTATTAGAACAGGAACCATTTGTTGTTTTGTGTTTTATTTTGTTTTGTTCTTCTGTTCTTTGTGTTCAATTGATCACCAGGATGGCTTTGAATAGAACCAGCTTGCAACCCTATCTATTTCTTTGACTCTTGGGAGAAGTTGCATTGTACTTACTAGACTGCTAACCCAGCCAGTTATGTTTATTGAGTTCACTTTTTCAATGGTTCAGAATTCCTGCAAGGTATTTGCAATTCTGTTTATGGTCTCAGAGCATGCAAAGTCCCTGTTCTACATCACAGCGAGTGACAGTCACCTACTTTTTGATTACTTCTTCTCTACTATAATATGGGTTGTGGCTTGAGGAGGTGATGATGATGATGATGATGATGATGATAGAAACATTATTTTTTAAGTTGAAAGGGGCTTTCGACTTAATCCAGTCCCTTCATTTTTTAGGTATGCACTCTGAGGTTCTGAAAAAATTGCTCTCATGCTTGAGATAATGCATCCCTGTTGGAAATTGTACTGGGATTTGAAGCATCATGGGTAGGACATTAATAGGTGGAGAATACAGAAAAGTAGACTGCACAAGAGTAAATTGAAGTAATGAAGAAAGACTTGAAACCATATAAATTCATGTTATTATTTATGTAACGGCAGTTTGACATATGCCTTGAAACCTAAAATGACATTACCATAGGAAGACATTAAGGGGACCTGCTCCTAATAGCCTGGAGGCCTGTGGCACTCATGCAATTTCGTGTGCTCTGCCCCATGCTTAGGAATTGTCTTTTGCATTGGCTGCACAGAACTATCTGCATTGTTTTAACTGCCCAACTGAGCACAGCTTTGGCTTTTCCTTCAGACAAGAATGTAGCAGAAAAAATAAAAACAATTATGCTCAGTTCGGCTGTCTCAGAGTCTCAGAGACAAAGACAGATCCAGCTATGCAAGCAATGGAAAAGACTGCTCCCAACCCCATGGTAGGCCAAAGCAGAATGTCCACTCGAGTTCTTATCCTTGAGTGTCCTGAAGGCAGGTCCTTCCAGAATCATCCACACAAGTGATGCCATTTTATGATAATGATGTATGTGCCAAACCCCCTGTTACACTAGGAATATCATTGATTTGGTTGGTCTACCTGAATTTGATCTGATCCTAAATTAGTGTCGAGACATGTGGGGGCATTGAAGAGAGGGATAAATACTCATGGGTCAGAAAGGAGCCAGCAAAAGTGAGAGAGATCATCTTGAAAGCAGAAAAGCACTCAGAGAAGCAGATACCAGCATGGAAATTTGAGAAGGCTGATATCAAAATTTGTATTGTATGGAGAGGAAGAATATATCACTATAACTGATTTGGGGAGAAAATGGAATGGGAATTGGAAATAAATCAGGGGGTAAGATGTCTGTGCTCACCAGATCACAGGTTTAGATTTGGAGGGAACCTTAGAGACATCTGCTCCAATCCTCTCATTCTACTGATGAGGAATGTGAGCCTGGGGAAGAATATATGAGTTGTCCAGGGTCATAGAGGTGTTAGCAGTTCATACAAATCTTCCCAGGTTTCTCTGAATTCCTGATAGCCGTCACTTCCCACTGCACAATTACACTGTCACAATTATATGCTGGAGTTTAATCAGCTTCTGCACTACCACTGGACACTCATGTAATTTGGAGTTCAAGTTCTCCCATGAGCTGCTGAGATTCTTGAAAAGACCATTTCTCCAAGACCTTCCAATAAGTGGAAGAGGGGTTGTGGTCTACACCAGGGGAAGTTCAAACCACAGAAATCACAAACCCTTGAAGAAGTATTGACATAACGAGCTCAGAATCTGCAAGAAGTGGACACCAGGATGGTCATACACATTTAACTCCTCTGTCCCATCATAGCCCTGCACAAAGGAAGCTCAAGAAAATGAAAGGATGCATTTTCTTTCCTGTTTATTGACATTTGGTTGAATCATTCTTACGTTGTTTTTGTACCAAGATATTCTGGATGAAGAATTAAATGAGTTAAAACAAAACACAGTACATTCCAACTTTCCTGTCCTCATCTGGATGCTCAACAGAGTGAGTGACTTTTGTACAATGGAATGCCCCAAACTGAAGACAATACACTAGATGCTTATTTCTCTAAGCTCTGCCTGTAGGCAGCATAAAATAGCTTGGTCTCAGTTCAATTCAACAAATAAACATTTAGTATCTGCTCTACAGAGGCAACCATACAGTTTGTGGGAATGAAAATGCTCCTGCCTTTAAGGAATTGACATTCTACTGGGTGATGACCACAAGAGTCACTCTAGGATGCTCAGGTCAGCTCTCCAGGAACAAATGGGAATGAGATGTGTTTACCTGTGAATAAACAGGACTGAGATTATTGCATGATGATGGACTAAATCTTCTAACTATTTTCATTTTCTCTGCTAGACTGGGCAAAGCCCTGACCTACGTTTACCAACTTTTTCTGAGGATCTGGGCACTCTATCTAGAAACATCAGGAAAGACTGGCTGACACGGAATCTCTTCTTTGTCAGTCAAACCTTTTCATTTCTTGGCCTACTATCAGACTGCTTTTGCCATCTGGAGGGACCTCTTCCCCATTCCCTTATCAAATCCCTTTTTAAAAGGTGTCAGTTCCTTTGGGAAAAACACCTTTTGTCTAATGGTGTGCATTCTGAAGGATTATAGCTCTCCTAATTTCCTTGTTTGTTTTAAAGCATAAAATGTGGACATGAATGTGCTATATGTATGTATGTGTGTGCTGTATGTATGTGATGTGTATATGTGCTGTGTGTGCTGTATGTATGTATGCATGTCTGTTGTATGTGCTGTATGTATGTATGTATCTCTCTACTTCTTCCCCTCTCTCCAGTTTTACAGCTTCTAATGCTTTATTACTTAGGTTAATAAGATGTTATGATCATAAATTTAGAACTTGAAGGGTTCCAGCTTTTCTTTTAATATTTGTCTTGACTTTGTTTTTACTTTTATATCACCTCTCCCCCAATATATCCTTTCTCCCCCTAAACAAAAGTCATCCTTTGCCATGTTTTTAATGAAGAAAAGGAATCAGTTAAATAAATGAGATGGATACCTGAATCAAATACAATGATATGTAATTGTTTCATGAAGCAGGCACTGGGGAGTGCTTAGAGCTTGGTCAGACAGAGAAGACACCAAGACCATCCATCCATTCGGATATAGACCAATCATAGGCCACTGATCTTGACTTTGTCTTGCCACTAAACGTGGATGACTCTGGAGGAAAGAGTGAGGCTGACGACTTTGCACAACTCTGCCTCACTTAAACCCAATTCATTCACAAGTCATATCCCCATGATGTCGTTGGTCTTCTTTGAAACAAAAGACAATCAACAGCGAGTTTCACTATCAGACTTGCTCATCACAATTACACACTATTCAGTTTCAGTTCTGTTGCTGGTGATGGTGTTCATTTAATTTACATTATTGCAGTCTTAGGGGGCAGGGAATGGCTAGGTACCTCACTGGATAAAATGATAGTCCTAAAGTCAGAGGGACCTGAGTTCAAATCCTGTTTCGGATACTTAACTGTGTGACCCTGGGCAAGTCACTTAATTATTTCCACCTCCGTTCCTCAATAGTAAAATGAAATAAAGAAGGAAATGGCACACCACTCCAGTAACTACCTAGAAAACCCCCAAAATGGAGGTGATGTAGAATCAGACAGGACTGAAATGATTCAGCAATAAGAAGTCTTTCTGTATGTGGTTTTAATGGTTCTCCTTACATCATTTTGCATCAGATCATATAAATCTTACCATGACTCAGTATTAATTATATTCATTCTTATATGTACATTATATGGTACATTAATATTCTGTGCTATCAACATATCATAATGTGTTTATGTATTTCCTAGACAATGGGAGTCTATTTTGTTCACTTTTCTTTGTAACTATAAAAAGAATCTTCTATAAATATTTCAGAGTACTCTCTTTGACCTCCCAGGGGTATGTGGCTAGCATCAAACTTTAGTTTTTCAAAAGACAGAAAAAGATACTTGTCTACCCTCTATCTATTCATCTCCTTTTTCTATTCTCTTGTTTTCTCTTCCCTGGAAAAAGGCATGAGAGATATGTGATTATAGTGAATAAATGTCATTGTCCTGGTGCCTAATTGGGTAAAAAAAAATTGTGAAACTGGGGGAATATTCCATATAGAACTAAAGCCTTGAGTATGTGGAAGCTTCTTGCCTCAAAAAACATGGAAAAATTAAAATGATGCCTGACACAAGTTTGCTTCTTTATTAGGGAATTGCTGAAGAATTAAGGAATCTTTCATCTCTAAGTCACTTTGACTATCATCCTCCCAGATGATCAGCATAGCCTCACTGACATTTTTCAGGGGTTAAAACCATGCTACCCCATCTTACATTTCATATTTGTCTCTATTATCCTATTGCATTCTTCCCTTTCTCTTGAAGCATTTTCCATGAATGGAGTCAAATTTTTCAGCACATATTCAAGGATTCCCTCAGTGAAGCCTTTATTTTTTTTTAACTGAGAAATAATAAAGATTTTAAAAATATTTATTTGGAAAACTGTTGAAAGCTATAGAGCTCCACTGAAATAAAAAACCTATTCAGTCACCAAGAAATCTGATCTGATTGTTTTGCAGAGAGAGGGCAGAAGCTGGCGGAGCCCAGAGCTTTCCAGATGCCTTAAGACAGATCCCTAGGGGAAACAGACCCTGAGGCCAAGACAAAGAGGCAAAGTGAGGAGAAATCCCTGCAGTCTTGGACCCATCCCTAGATAGCTGGGGCTCTATTTCTGTCTTCTTTAAGATAGTGTATCATATATATATGTGGGCAGGGTCACATGCCTGTGTTTATTTTATATATATATATGTGTGTGTGTGTGTGTGTGTGTTTATATATATATATATGTATATATGTGTGTGTGTGTATATATATATATTTATGCATGCCTATATACATACAAAGAAAAGGAGAGGGGGAGGGGTAGAGGATAGAGAGAGACAAAGGCAGAAAAAGAGACAGAAAAAAAGAGAAGTAGAAGGAGGAAGAGACAGGAGAGAGAGAAGGGAGCAAATAGGTCATAGGTATAGAGACTGGATCTGCGATTTTACTCTTAGAGATTCCTTCCAGGTGAGGAAACTTTCTCCATCAATATAGGTCACCATGATCTACAAACCTCAAATCTTATAGAGAAACCTGTAATATTGATTAGTTCAGTGACTTGCCCAGGGTCACACA
>NW_027185852.1:4021501-4093225 GCF_028583685.1 Petaurus breviceps papuanus
TTTGCTAAAAGCTCTTTCTCTGATGGTTTTTGTCATTACGCCACAACAAGACCATGGGCTCAGTGGGAGTTTGATCAATACCAGTTGACTGATTCTTACAATATACTATTAGGAATATTTCCTCCCCATGAGAAAATATATCAAGAATAATTCTAACGGTCTTAAAGGTAATCTACAAAAAGGCATTTGGAATATTCCAACACTTGGGGAACTTAGTAAAACAAATAGTTCTTACCTCAGGAAACTGATACCAACTTCAATATGAGAAGAATTAATTCATGTGCTTATGGATTTTTAAGTGTTTGCACTGAAGAGCAATCTCACTGACAAAACTGTACGTGGACAGCATGGTGATGCTGTCAGTGGAGTGGGGTTGCTTTTGGATAGATGCAGTTCCACAGTCCTCAAAAACATAGGCTTGCTGGAATCTCCCAGGCTCTGTTTTTTGAATCCAAGTCAATCAAATGAAGGTTGAATTTCAGCATGACTGACAAGAGGGGAGAGATCAGATCGCAAACTGTTTCTTCAGAAACAAGTTTTCTGGGAATAGCTTAGAAAACAGTGGACCATTTAATTCTTATTGATACAGTTGGTGGCCCAGTAAATCCCAAACATCTTTTCCATTGGATGCATCACTGGAGTGACCATTTGTGAACTAAAAGGGGACCAGCCATCATGCAATCAGACTGGGAAGGGGTCCCGGTCACCTCCTTGTCCAACTCATACACCCACGGGGAATTCCCTCTAGAACCTACCCAAAAATGGTTTCCTAGGTTCTGCTCAAAGACCCCCAAGGAGGGGAGCCCCCCTCCTCTCAAGGCTGCCCATTTGGGAGCTGCTGTCTCTTGAGGCTACCCATTCTCTGCCTGTTCTATCTTTGAAAATCTCAGGTTGTTAGGAAGTATTTCCTGATTTCAAACCTAAATTCACCTCTTTGCAGCTTCCACTCATGACAGAAGCAGGGTTCTGCCCTCTGAGAAAGACCACACCAAGCCTGATCCATCTTTTACAGGACAAGCCTTGGACGTTTGAAGGTTCCTATCACATTCTCACTGAATCTTCTCTTCTCTGGGCCATGTCATGGGAAAGAGAAAGTGTAGTTTCATGGAGAGATCACTGGACTGGCAACCAGGAAGAGCCTAGGTTTGAATTATACATTAGCTATTCAGCTCTAGGCATATCATGTAATCTCTTTTGGCCTGAATTGCCTCACCTTGAAAAAAGGGGGGGTTGGGGGCGGCTAGGTGGCGCAATGAGTAAAGCGCTGGCCCTGGAGTCAGGAAGACCAGAGTTCTGTTCCGGCCTCAGACACAATCCCCCACACAAAAGAACTAGCCATGTAACCTTGCACAAGTTACTTAACCCCAATTGCCCTCCAAAAGGCAAAAAAAGGGGGGGTAGAGGGTAGGATTCAATGACTTCTGAGTTCCTCTGAGGACCTACATGCAAATCACTTGTGCTATCTGGATCTCAGTTTACTAATCTGTAAAATGCAAAGAGTAGACTGTTGTTCCATCATTTCAGTCATGTCTGATTCTTTCTAACCCCATTTACTATTTTCTCAGCAAAGATATGGGAGTTGTTTGCCATTTCCTTCTCCAATTCATTTTACATGTGAAGAAACTGAGGCAAACAGGGTTAAGTAACTTGCCTAGAGTCTCCCAGCTGGCAGATATCCAAGGCTAGATTCATTGGATCTCCCTGATTCCAAGTCCAGTGCTCTCTGCACTGCACCATGTCACTGGCCCTGAAGTTTACAGATGCCTCTGAATCTGTGATGTTAGAAAAATGTACCTTATGATTGCATTTCAACCAATCAAGATATATCAGGCCCTTTCAAAGACCAGAGAATTTTCAAACTGAACAGGAACTGAGAAGTCATCTGATCTAATTACCACTTAAAAATGCAGGCAACTGAGGCCCGAGCGGGTAGATGACTTTGCCAAAGGTGACATGAGTGATACGTGGCAAGACTCAGGCCTAGCTCTCAGCTCAAAGTCCAGGCACTGTCCGCATGAGGAGGATTGAGGGAAATATTTGCAAAATTCAGATTGGATGGGTTTTTGTAGTAACTATGGAATTCATTTTCATTGTAGGATATAGAAGTGTGCATAGGCACACGTGTTTGTGTGTGTATGTGTTTGTGTATTTCATCCCAAAGACCTCTCATTTTCTGGAAAAGGCATTTGTGTGGACAATTTCGACTTTTTGAATATCATTGTATATGTGTTTATGCATGTGTGTACATGTCTCTGTGCTCATGTGTATATAGATATGCAAATATATACATATATGTAAATATACACAGATATGTGCATATACACAGATGGGTATGTACACATACATTTATACACATGCATTTTTACACACACACACATCCTTTCTTTTTCATATTGGCTCCTTAACTACTGCCATCAAAATTTCCAAATCTTTTGCTCCTTAAAAAAATGACATTTAATTAAATAAATCCAATCAAATTGCTGCCTCCCCTCCCATGCTCTGAAGCCATCAGCCCACATATCTCTTCCATTTCTCAGTTAAACTCTGGGCTCCATGGGATGCAGTCTAACCTTGGGATTCCACTTTGGTTCATCCTTCTCTTCAATCCTGGACACACTGGCTTCCAAATGAATCTCTTAAAGGTCACTAATCTCTCCAAAGCTGCCAGTGCTGTCGTAATTGCCACATCTGAAGGGTTTTTGTGAGTCCCTCACCTTTCTTTACCTTTCTCCTCGCTGGGTTTTCAGGACACCGCTCTCCTTTGATTCTCTTCCTCCTTCAGTCTCTTTGCTGGCTCATCACCTGTATCATCTCCCGCTCCCCAATACTCTGTCCTGGTCACTTTTCTTTACTTGTGCTGTCCTCTGCCTTGCTGCTCTCATTAACTTCCATGGGTAAAATGATTATCTCAATGTAGAAAACTTATCTATACATGTATCCAGCCGGGGTCTCTCTCCTGAGCTTCAGTCCTACCAATTGTCTATTGGACATGTCAAGCAAATTCCCAGAAAGATCACAAATCCAAGTCTATTTTTTTCCCTTATCCTTCCTTCAGTAGCCTTCCATATTCTAAGCTTCTTTTTTATTCCATAAAAGGCAACAGAATTTTTCCAGTCTGCAGGGTCTGTAACCTCTGCATTACCTACAAGTTTTTATAGTTCCATAGTTCACATATCAAATCAGTTGTCAGTTCTCACCATTTCTACCTTTATGACATTTTATACACTCAATCCAATTATTAATATAAAATTTAATATTAATATATAATATATAATAATCAATTATTAAGATCCTATTATGTGTCAGGCACTATAATAAGTGCTGGGGATATAATTAAGAAAAAAGAAGACAGTCCTTCCCCTAAGGAACTTGCAATATAGTAAGTGGGATCCTGTATACACAAGAAGGCAAGAAAGCAGGAAGAAGGGGGAGTGAGGAGACCAGGTCGTATGCAGGGTGGAGACGTCTGGTTCTGTGAGTTGCAGCAGGTGCAGAACGGATGCATGATCTGACTCCTTCCCTCCATTCAGACAATGCACCATCTCAGTTTCATCTTGTCATCTTCCTTCACCTAAATTACTGAAACAGATTTCTGATTGTTCACCCTCCCATCGGTCTGATCCATCCTCCAAGAAGATGCTGAAGTAATTTTTCTTAATCAAAGGTCTAACCATGTCACTCTTCCAAATGAGAAACTCCATTGGTTCCCTATTGGAACCAATAAGCAGGATAAAATTCAAAATTTTATTGATCCCAGCCATTAAAGCAATTCACAACCTATCTTTTCAGCCTGATAGTGTATCAGTTACTTCCTGTTCTCTGCCACAAAACCCAGCTGGCCTCATTCTGTCTTTCACCCATGACACTCTCTCCTATCTTCTCCACTTTGCTCATATCTCATCTCCATTGGCCTTTCTCTTCCTTCAAGAACTGGCTCGAGTGTCGCCTTCCACCTGGAACCTTCTGTGCTCTCCCTTCCCAAACCAATGCCCTCTCCCCATAACTCCCTGCTATTTCTTCTCTTTATATGGATTCCATAATGACATGGATATGGGTGTTTATGTAAGTAAAGTAGCACAGAGCACGGGGCTTTGAGTCAGGGCAGAGATGTAGCTTCAGATCCTGTCCCCCCATTTCCTACCTAGGGAGCCATGCCTCGTACATTCCCCATGGCTGCTCTCCTTTGGGAGGGAGACTGGTGTGGTGCCAACAATAGTCAGAAGAGCTGATTTCAAATCCTGATGTGCCCCTTTTATCTGTTTGACCTTTCGCAAATCTTTTCGCTCCTCAAGATTTAAGTCTTCTCATCGGTAAAATTGTGGGGTTTTATCAGACAGTCCCCCACCCCCTTCCCTGCAGATCTGAGCCTATGATTAAATCTGCTTTTGCCTACGGGGGGCAGACCTGAATGTCAAACTCTATTCTCTCATTCCACCACACCAGTAAACACAGCAGGAAGTCCGAGCTTTGGGTTTCATCTATTGTCCTCTCAGATATTAAAAAGTTAAACAAGTCCATTAAGGTCAAGTTTACAAGGAAATTTCCAGTACTTGATTGCTTTTCACCCAAAAGATAGAATGCAATTTCAGTTTCCAGTTCATTTAATTGGCTTGCATCAACCAGAGATCTTTTCTCGACCCCATCATACAGGGAGTTCCACAATACTCGGTCTTCCCAACATACACTTAGAGGTTCGGGCATGCCAGGCGTGCTCAGTCATCTCGATTGAACCCAATTCTCTTCCATCAAGGGCAATGAGAAGCCAAGTAGGAAGCCGTCCATTTGTGCATATCAAAGGAGATTAACTTGATTAACAACATTACAGAAGGCAGTTCTGTGGAAGGAATTCTGGGAGATCAGAGAGCAATGATGAAAGACTGTTTTAATCAACTTGTACCCTGGTGGGGGTTAATGAAGCAGGAAGAGTAACAGACCAGCTTCTACTGCTTTAACTGAAGAGTCACCATGGCTCCCAATTCTTAAAAAGGGACTGGATCTGTGATATGCTAATGACCTCTAAGGGTTCATGAGGAGAATTCTGGAGGCTGACCTCGCCATTCAGAAGCCCTGAGGTCACCCTGCCTTTGACACTTACTAGCTGTAGATACATAGGCATATCACAGAAAGTTTAAGAGCTCACTTTCTTCAGATGTAAAATTGGTATAAAATAGCTACCCTACCTGTTATAGTGTTGCTGTGTGGCTCAAATGGCATGTCACAGTTAAAGATCTCTTCTTTGTTGAAGGTACTCTGAATTTTCCTTTTACCACCATTAGTCATACTGGTAACAAAAGAGAAGCTTGAAATCCTTCAACAGTTCCTTAGAACCTCAACCTCCCCTTTAAAATATGTTCTGTGATTCACGGTGAAGAATACTTCTAGCCAAGTGTTTGGAAAATAAGGAATGTCATTCAACAGAGCTTTAGAGTTTGGCTTTTTAGCAGCTTGCCTTCCGACATTTGGCTGGTCCCCAAATTGGGTGCTTTGAGATAGCACTCAATACATCTCTAAGAGAAAAATTAATCCACAGTTCATAAGTTCTTTATTTTCCCTATAATTGAACATTTATCCCATTCAGAGAGATATATGAAGCCACCACCACCCCCTATTTTGAGTGGAGTAACCATATTTCCCCACTAAGTCCCCAAAAGCAAAGAGTTCATTAAAACATTAACATCATTATTGAAAAATATTGGCTCTTGAGGTTCTGAGTTCAAAACCTACTTCTATCTCTGAGAGACTGGTTGTTTAACCAACAGACCTCACCCTCACCCACGGCAAGATGTCCTCTGAATATATCTCCAGGTCCAGATCTATCATGTGAAAACCAGCCATCCAATCAACAACATTTATTAAGCACCTACTATGTGCCAGACATTGTCCTAGTGAAGAGGTTACCTATAAAGAGGGTTAGTGTTGCTCTGGAGACCCCAAAATACCAACATGCTGTATCCTGCCAAACAAATTCGACTCAAGCCTTCTCAGCCAAAGAAAAGTAAAGTTTATTAAAAGTTTGCTTGCATTGGACACAGAGTAAGTAAGTCTGTGCTAGGTCCTTCTATGGCGCTCTCACACCATATGTGAGATGGTGTCTTATATACAGAAGGCTGTGGGAGGAATCCAGGGGTGGTCTAGAGGAGGAGTTTGGGGAGGGTCTTCAGAAGGAGTTAATGAGGGCAATGAGTGCTTAAGGGTGGGAAGTTGCTGGAGGCTACCTGGGGACTACAGACAATGGGCTAGGCCAGTTCAAGAGTGGATTGATATTTTCATAAGCTCAAGGGTGGGAAGTAGATGGACAATGGAGGGCTAGGCTAGTAACTGAGGTCTGGGCCCAGCCACAATGTAAGGCAATAAGCCTCATGCAAATGCCTCATATGATTTAATCAGAGTTCAAGGGGGGTTCCCAGATCCTGTACCTCAAAGATTCAAGGGGAGCTCAAGGGGGCTCCCAGAGCCCACACCTCATCACTAGGTCTTGGGAATACAGACAATGAATTACACAATCCCCTCTCCAAACAAGCTCACATTCTAACAGGGGAAACACCAAACACACAGAAATATATACTGCATAAATATAAACTGAGCAGCTAGAAATAGATACAGGCAGTTGAATACAAGAGAGTGTGAGAGGATAGCTACTCTCTGCTGCAGATGGGGCTCCCTCTGGAAAAGCTTTAGCAGAATACAACTTCTAAAGGTATTAATTAGCAAAGGTCACCAGGCATGATGGAAGAAGAAAGCATCCACCTTGGCATCATCCAAAGTCATGTGTCTGACACGTAGGACCCTGGGCAAATCACAACCACACATTGTCCTCTGAAAATGTTCTGGAAATAGTAGAGAGCTGAGTTTCTATTCATCCTTGTCCGTCCAGTTTTAATCACCATGCTAGATACCTAGTAAGTGTTCAATAAGTCCTTGGCAAGCTCTGTAATTTGCATTAGTAGGTGAGATTTCCCAACTGAGAGTACTCTACCCTAAAGAAAGCACCGAGAGGTAGATACTAGGAATGTTTTCTTTTCTGGAATATATTTTGGACAGGGATAATTGGATGCTCCCCATAAATGCACTTTTTTGCAAAATAACTTTTTTGCTTCTGTTCAGTAAGGGGGGCATTTTCTTTCCTGAGATCCTCCCTACTGGGCTCTCTGCCTGATTCATGGGACCAAAATATAACCACCTGGAATAAAGTCTTCAAATACAATTATGTGAAATCACAAGCCACTAAAAGTGAGGCTCCAAGCAGCTGTCTCAGAGGCAGTAGATTCATGACATCCTAATCAAGGGGTTTTTTGTTAGCTTGCCTTGGCCATCAGAGGACGATGAGGGGTTCATTGCTCTGATCACTACTCTCCAAGGCTGCTGGAGAGTCCACACATGTGTTCCTTCTCAGCTCCCAGGACTTTCCACATAGGACCAAAGAAGTGGAGGAAGTTCTTTCTGGCTATTGTCAAGGAGCTAAAAAACTGCATCTGGATTGGGCTTACTGGGTGCCAAGTTGCAAAGGCTCTGTCGCTAGCACCTGCAGAGCCTGGAGTTTTGGCTGAAGAACCCTTAATTATCTCCAGCCTGAAATGACTGGCTTAACAATGAAAGGAAATAATCCCACTGAGCAAACGAAAAAAGAAGGATGCTCTTTTATGAGCAGCTAATCACACAGGTGTTAAATACCTCTGGTTGACCCTTTCATTGCTGGCTCAGCCCAACATCTGTTTTGTTATCATTGGTGCATCTGCCTAATAACATTCTGATGAAATCAACAGCATTGTCCCCATGAAATTACCTTAGTTTTACACGAATAAAACTCCCTTCTCACCTGCCATAGGGCACTCAAATTGTAGCTTCGAGTATACTGCAATATGATCTGAAAGATGCCACTGACCTCCACAGTTGATGGAACTTAACCAGTCACATTCTCTGCTGCTTAGTGTATTGATGGAAGGGTTAGATGAGCAGGAAGAGAAGAAAAATAACATCTCGAAATGGAATGCAGATTTCCAGCCGAAAGGGCCGTCATTTTACAGATGCAGATAGCCTGAGAGCAAGGCTAAGTGATTTGCCAAGGGTCGAATAGCTAATACCGTATGTACCTGGGCTAAGATTCGAAGTCTGTCTGTTCTTCCTGACTCCAAACCCAACATTCTATGCACTGCACCACCTGGTGGTTTGGGGAAAATGTCCGGAATGAATCGAAGTGCATGTGTTAACTGTAAGTAATTTTGGTAGGAAATCGGGTGCATTCTCATGGAATCTTGGTTTCATATCTTTTATTAATAATCAGTGTCCTTTGACTGATAGAAATGTATAATAAATATGAATATATATAATGCATATACATACACACATATATTATTTACATGTATTATATATACACACATCAAATATTATGAAATGTGTTAGAGTTGTGTAATCTACATATTAAACAATTCTATTAATCTATGACATAAATTAATAATATGAAATATATATTATTCTATAACATATATGTATTTAACTACTGTGGCTTAAATTTAATTTAACTAGGCAGAGGTTCTCTTTATAGAATACTAAATAATTGAGTGGAGATACACCTAGACCACAACACAATTGATCCCACTTACTGAGGTTTGATTATCTTAGTAAGTACATTAATTCCTATGTCGACATAGTGATTGGACTCATGATCTCACTGGCATGGACATTCTCTCCAAAGATACCATCAGTTAGTCAATCTAGCAAACCAGTAATCATTTATTTAATGCCTTCTATCTGCCAGATACTATTCTAGGTGTTGGATTCCAGATGGCAGCCTGTTCCTACCATCTCAACCTGCATAATTCATGACTCTGTAAACATTCCAGACAATGGCAGCCCTCCTCTGCATCTCTTTTCCAACAGGTTGAGTTAAGAGCAAGTTCTGTCCCCATAGGATAATGGATTGGATGAAGACTTTCTGGAACTTAGCCATGCACAGACCATGACAATTGCATGATGGCCTCGACTCGTCCTGGAAGCTTCTGCAGCAGGCTCCATGTCACGGGAGCAGGTCAGGGACAGGGCCAGCACTCAGTCCCTGAAAACCTCATGTAGGATGGTGACTGGGATAAGCATTGCAGTCCTTCCATACGTCCACATCTGGGAGATCAAAGCTGAGGCATGGCGCCTGCAGTGGCTGCTGGTGCCTTCCCATCACTGGTTCCCTGATACTGTCCCACCTTCTGGAGGGCAGGGAGTTGTGGATGCATTTGTCCCTCTCCCCCAATATTTACCATAGGCCTAGCACATAGTAGGTGTTTAATAAATACTTGCTGATTGATCACAATTTCTTGTTACCTATTAATCACCTTCAACTACTGCTCTGCTTTTTTTTTAATTGCACACCTTCCCTAATTCCCTCATCACTTATGGCCCTACTAAGTGCCCTTAGTCTTTGAGAGCCTCCAAACTATAATGTTTTAGGTAATCTTTGTAAAATGTAACCTTTAGCTTAATTTCTGTAATGCTTTAGTTCATTTTTGTAGGATGTAAGCTCCTAGGGGTAAGGAAATATTTCCTTCCTCTTTTTCTGTCCCCAGGCCTGGCATAGTGCCTGGCACATATTAAGCAGAGTATTTCTTGCTTCACCTCTATAAAGTTTGGGGCTTTCTCATTCCAACTAACATTGATGAGTCAGGGCTGCCAGAGCAAGGCCATAGCTAGGAACTTCGTCCCAAGGGCTGGTAAGGTGTGGCCCCAGGCTTAGCTCTGTCTCCCTCCGTGCCCTCTGCTCCAGTCTCCATCCTCATGTGTTCCACCCACTGTCCATCACGTTTAGTTTTAGTCTCTACCCTATGTTATTAAGACCTTCCAGTGATTAGCACCTGAGCACCTGAACCAGTTACCATATATTAACTCTCACAAAGGGACATTTGCTTTGAAGATATGGTTAAAACAGCAGTTTCAAAGCATTTCTCCCAGAACTCTGGGCTCATACTCTTTCATCCTTCACCTCAGTTTCAGGAAGGAGTGGGCTCGCATAAAGCACAGGCCCCACCAAGTCACATCCAAATTCAGCGTAGCCCAAAGAGGAGTGCCTGTCTGTACCATAGCTGTACTGGGCCAGACAGGGCATTTTTCCAGGCTCCTTTCACACCTTCTCTTCATAAGCTCCTATGGCTGAGTTATCACCTCTTTGCTGAAAATTCTCTATCTACCTAACCAGCCATAACTTCTCTGCTGTCCTCCAGGCTCCCATCTCCAACTGGTTTTCAGACATCTCAGACTGGAAGTCCAGGAGATATATTATACTAAACATTTTTTTCCAAAATGGAACTCATTATATTTCCCCCTAAAACCTCTCCCCCTACCATCCCTATTACTCTAGAGAACAAAAACATCCTCCCAGTGCCAGACTCGAGGGTTAGGAGTTAACCTGAACTCCTCAATACTTAGCCCCCCCCCATCCAATCTGGTACCAAATTCTATCGATTTCACCTACTTAACGGCTCTTGTATGTCCCCCCTTCTCTCCTCTGATTCCACCAGTGTTTCCTCACACCTAGACAATGGCAACAGTGAGCTGGTGGATCTACCAGCCTCAGGTCTCCATCCACTTACAATTCATCATCCATTGGTGACCAAATGAGCTTCCTGACATGCAGGTCTGACCATGTCACCTGTTTAATAAACTCCAATGGCTCCCTGTTTCCTCCAGGGTCAAACATGATACCACTCTTCACCATTCAGAGTCCATATAAGCTGACCTCTCCTTATTTCACCCTGTGAGGCTCTCGGGAATCCAGCGGCTCTCAGACTCGCCGTTCCTCGAACGAGATCCTCAGTCTCCCAAATCCAGGCTGTTTTGCTGCTGTCCTCCATTCGTGGAATATGCTCCTTCCTCCTCTCTTCCTCTCTGGCTTCCTCCAAGTCCTAGCTAAAACCCCCCTTCCTGTGAGAAGCCTTTCCTGAGCCACCCACCCTCAATGCCTTCCCATCTCCACTGTCTCCTGAAAAGATTTCACTTGTATGGAGCTGCATGCTTCAGACTGGGGGTCCTTGGAGGGCAGGGACTATCGGCCTTTCTTTTTATCCCCAACATTTAGCACATTTAGCCTGGCACATGGTAGGCTCTTCTTTGATGCTGACTGACCGAGTGACCTCCCCTGTGCTCAGCCTCCATTAAATCCTAGCCTAAACTCCAGCTCTTGGGCTCCCACCTATTGCCATTTCAACCTTTCAAAGTTTCTTAGGTCATTGGCATCTCTAACACTTCATCTAAAAACAAGAGAAAAATTAAAGAGAGAGCAAGGACATGTCCTCACAGGACACAGGATGGCAGCCCAGTTGAGCAGTGAAGCAGCAGGAGCCTGCTGAGGCCTCTGGCACAACCTTGCTCCCCACAGCCGGTAGCCTCCTGTCTGAGTCATTCCAGTTCAGGTGAGTGGGGCCAGAGGTCACTCCTCCAGCTGGAGGCTCCCAGCCTTTTTCCTTCCTCACTCGAACCCAGACAGGCAGAAAAGTCATGGAAGCTCACTTTGGACAGAGAGTGTCTTTTGTAATACACCCCAGGGCTGTGTCAGCAGCCCCTCCAAAGCTCTCCCTTCACCGTGTGGCTAAAGGATCTGCCCAGGTTCCAAAGTCCACAAGTTTATCAGCCAGACTCCATGTGCTGCTGAAGACTGATGTGGCCAGGACCCTCCCAGATGACCATTGTATTTGAATTTACTTTGTGTCCGTTGGACGTCCCTTACATGTCACTTCGGCACTGATGTCCATCGTCTGTCCCTGGGGGCCGGATTTGGTCTCTTTCAGTGCCTTCTTATAATGTGAGCTCCTGGAAAGCAGGATTGTCTTGACTTGTGTGTGTGCCCCCATTGCCTGGCAGTGACTTGTGTAGAGTGAGTGCTTTTCCATCCCTTCGTTCATTCAGTCAGGCCTTGGTTCATTCATTTGGTGCTTTTAAAGAGAAGATTCAATTTTCATTTCAGTTCCTCATCCTTGCCTTTTCAGACAATGTCAATCTCATGGTTTTGTTTGTAGCGAGTCATGGTACTCCTGACGATATGAAGTAATTAAACTAACCGGGATATCAATAGAAACTTGGAATGGATCTTTTGTGGCAAGTGGCTATTGCATCTTCAATAATAGCTAGAAATCATAAAAGTTATAGCCTCTTTGTGTGATGGGGAGAAAGCTACGTGAAAGAGAGAAATTATCCTTCTAGAATTCATGGGACTCTAAAATCTACAAAGAATCAAAATTGAGAGTCGCCCAGAAAACAACTGAGAGGGAGAATAAAGGCTGTGAGTGCATAGAAACAGGACAGACAAGAAGATACGAAAGAGGAACTATGGAAAGGACAGCCGCACCCAGCTAACCAATCCACTGCTCAATAAGCATCGAGCTCCTAGCATTTTCCAGGAATTGAGTATTCAAAGAAAATAAAACTGAGGTAGCTCTCCTCTAAGCTTACAGGTATTCAAGGCACCCTAGGATACTGGAAAGATCACTAGGTCTGTAAGCTGAGGACTTGATTTGAGTTCAGATTGAGTCTTTGTCACCTATTGCTTATGTGACTTTGAAGACATGACAGTAGCCTGTGTCCCAAGTTTCCACATTGAATCAATGAGAAGATTTTACGGAATGACGTCTGAGATCCATTCCAGCTTTAAATATGTCGTTCTATTTTCTCTGACTCTATAATTACAGAATTGAATAAGAAAAAAGATGCACCGGACACAAGGAAAGAGCAAAGCTCAGTCAAAGATCAGCCCTTGAGTTCCACTGGTATCATTACCATGCCAAGAGAAGGGAAGGACAATTGATAGGCTGTTTAGAGGACCTCTTGTGGGAAATTCATAGGGAGAGAAGGCTAAGAGCTGTCTGAGCGGTCATGGATCAGCCACCATCTGCATCACTGGAGAGCCCGAACATTAATGAAATCCTAAATCCGTTAAAATATCCGAATGATTGAAAGGAAGAGAATACATTGCACAATCTGCTCATAGGCCTTGTGTGGATTTACTAACTGCAAAATAATATCAAGATCATTTTTGGGGGGAAATAGCTTAAATTATGTGAAGCTATTTGGGGCTTTGTTTTAGTGAATTTTAGGAACCCATGAAATATTTAAAATTGAAAATACAAAAGCATTTTCTAATTTGTTTTAATCCTACTTTTTCACTCAACCCTTTTAGATCTGCAATTCTGCATTATTTTTCACTTTGTTCTAAAGAGGGACTTAATTATGCCCCCCTTTTCCCCAGAACTTCCCCTCTGCCCTTGCCTCAGACACAATTCAACCCCCTACTGTGGAGAACAGAAATATAAAAGAAGCATGGAGGTGGTATAATTTAGGAGCAAAGCGCTAACCTTGATGGATTCTGATGAACCATCAACAATCTGCTTCACAATAAAGGCCACATCGTGTGGGAAGAATGCTTATGCTGTTCTTCTGTCTCTCTCCACATTTTCTACATATAGAAGGAGCCTTATGCCCCATGGTGTTTTATGACTTCCTAAAGAGAGCCACATCTCTTAGCTATTTTTAGATCCCCAACAGCCTAACTGAGTCAGTTCTTTGCCCAAGGACGATAATCCCCTAGAGTGTAGACCTCCGCCTTGTTTTATTAGTAGTGTTCATGGTGTTCACACATTTTTAGAGTAACATTTTTTTCCTAAGAAAAAAGACACATTATAAAGTGTTTGTCTGGTACACTCCTTACACTCTCTCCTCCCTGCCCCCATCTCACTTCTTAAAAGAGAGAGGAAAATGGATTACCTTTACACTGCACTCCCAGGAAACATCTATTTGCTGTTCAACTTGAAAAATGCAGCTGAAAATGACTGGTTTTGTATTAGCAACATAAAACACAGAAAATGTGATGTATTAGCCCATCAGGTATAAGATTACTTTGAATATAGAAAGAATAAAAATATATATATATATATGTGCAATATTTCTGCAGTTGATTTTGTTGCTTACAAATACTTTTTTTTTTCTCCCCCAGTTGCTCCCACAATCCAGGAAATTAAATCTGGCACAGTGGCCCCTGGACGCAGCGGATTGATAAGATGTGAAGGTGCAGGTGTGCCACCTCCAGCTTTCGAGTGGTACAAAGGAGAGAAGAAGTAAGAACTTGGGGCTTTTTGTTGGCATCTGAGAACGTTGAGCTGATGTGTTTGTGTTTATGAGACACTAGTTGCTTAAACTGGGTTGGATGCCTCTTGTAGGCAGGTTGGTGAGCCCCACGTGGGCCCCATAGTGGGAGGCTAAGGAGCTAATTGTGTCAGAAAGAAATGTCCGGTTTTCTAGGACAGTGGAAATGATTGTCAAGTTGCAATTTCATACCTATTTACATTTTTACCTCATTTCTGAACCTACATTCTTAGGTACTTTCACAAATACTCACATATGCACCAGACATAACTAGTAAAAAGACACCTGACATTAAATTAAACCCCTTCTAAATTCTATCTCGTTCTCTCCCTGTCTCTTTGTTTCAGTGTTTCTTCCTCTGTCGCTTTCTCTCTCCATTTTTGTCTCTCTTATCTCTATCTCTCCGCTTCTTTCTGTCTCTGTCTCTCCCTGTGATTTTAATGGCATAGTGACCTTCTACAAATCCTTCACCCAATGCAGATCAGCATCTGTTCCCCAATTTATGAAATAATTGCTGGGGGGGAGGGGGAGTGCACTCAGATTAAGTAAATTGGGGAAGATTATAAAGACCATGTTTTCCAAAAGGAGCACTGGAACCCAAGTTTTTCACATTCTAAATAAATCTATTATAACATACCACAATATAAACTAGTCAATTGTTCAGTCATTTAACAACCATTTTTGAAGTGACTACTGTGAGGCAGTTTGCTGTTGATAGAAACATTAATACTACTGCTGGGACTCCTCCTCTTCCTCTTACTAAGTACTTATTAATCACCTAATCCTTTTTCTCATAGACCTTCAATTCTAACATGGGAAATGAATAAATATATTTATATGCAGAATAAATATAAATATATGAAGCAGGGAAAAAGTAGTTCCATATAGTTAATTGAGAGGGTCAGGAAGAATATAAAAGGTGGTACTTCAAGTTAAGCAATACAAAGTGCCCTTGACTTTTTCAAATACATTTTTATTGCTCTCTTTTATTTATATATTACCAAAATTCGTCTAAATATCCTTAGACCACCTCCCTTCCCAGAAAACTTTACCATGTCACAAAGAATATTTTTAAAGGAAAAAAAAAGAGGAAGGGGAAAATCAAAAAAACTGCAATACGCTGAAAAAGTGTGAAAATAGATGCAATTTTCTACATAGTGGAAATAACATGCAAACAAGATATATACGGGATAAATTGGAATTGAGTTTACTCTTTTATGGTTATTCTTCCCATTTTTCTTTTTGTAATCACTTGGTATATTGTTCTCTTTGTTTTTCCTACTTGGCTTTGCATCAGTTCATGTAAGTCTATCCAAGTTTCTCTGTGTTCATCATATGCATCATTTCTTAAAATATTTTAATATTCCATCATATTCAGCTTCTACGGCATGTTTAAACATTCCCCAGCGGATGGGAACCTACTTAGTTTGGGGGTCTTTGCAGTCACAAAAGGTCACTTAAGACATATTTTGTAGTATATGGAAAATTTCTCCTTATCAATGACCTCTTAGAATATTCGTGTCATATTGGAATCTGGGATCAACATTATGGATAATGATATGGTATTTGCATAATACCAACCAAGCATTAACAAACCCATCTTCCTAAAAACCCTCTAACATTGACTCTCCCCATCTTTTGTTATCTTATCCAGGCTCCTAGGCATGAGCTGAAACCTTAGAATTGTTTTGATTTATTGTTCTCTCATTATTAGAATTTGGACCATTCTTTCATAGAGAGGTCAACAGTTTGTATTTCTACTTTAAGAATTGTTGACTCGTATTTTTTTTTACCACTAAGCTATTGTAAATACCCTTGACTATCTCAATAAGATTTCAATGCAATTTTAAAACAGCAAATAAACCACAATTTAACCCTGCCTTCCACAAATCTTATCCCAATCACTCATAATGAATTCTTAAAAGTCATGACCATGCAATGTATACTTTAGCTGTTTCCTTGAAGCTGAAAAGTCTTTGAGCATGGACCTGTTGGTTCATTATTTGCCTGTTGGCTGAGGTCAGGCCTAGATAAGTTATAAGAGGCTGAGGCACATTGATAAAGTTTTGGGGGAACAACTATTCTTGAAGCTTAATTACCAAGGTATTCATATATTTCAATTTCTGCATTATTGGAAAGAGTAACCATATCATCAACATCACAGACAACTGGAGTATTGAAAATCCCCCTTTGTAGCAACTGTTTTGTATGGCAGCTGGTAGAGTCATGGATAGAGTAGGAGGCTCAGAGTCAGGGAGACTCATTCAATTTCTACCTCTAACATATTGTACAGATCTGAAAAATAGAAATTATAGTAGCACCTACTTCACACGGTAGTTAAGAAGATAAAAGGAGATCAAGCATGCAAAGAGCTAGTGAAATGTTAGCCAGCTTTGTCATTAGCAGCATCCCTAAAGAAGGCACCTCAAGGATGAATCACCATCACCATCACCATCACCATCATCATCATTGTCTTATGGTGGAATATGAACAACATAAGATAATGATGATTTTCAAATACTCTGTTGACACTTGGCTGGTAAAAACCCAGCTACAAAACATTGTCATGGCTTTCAAGAATTCATGATGAGGTATTGGAATAAGATTGTAGTGAAAGATGAAAAGGTGAAATTGTGTTTTATTTCCTATTTTTAAATTGCACTGAAAGCTTATTGAGAAAATCAAAGGCGGTCTCAGAGGCAAGATGGCAGAGTAGAAACGGGACTTCCACGCGGCTGCCGCTTTCACCTCCTCCAATTCATGTAAAAAATGACACTAAACAAACTTTGGAACTACAGAACCCACATAATGACAGAGAGAAGCTAACTTCCTGCTGAAGAGAGTCCAGCAGGACAGCAGGAAAGGGCCAGCACAGGGCTCCAAGAGCTAAGCCCAGCCCACATGAACCAGAGGTTTTAGCCTCAGGGCGGCTACAACCAGCAACCAGCTGAAGGGACTTCAGATCACCAGCAGCTGTGGTGGTTTCCAGAATTATCAACCCATACATATGTAGGACAAAGTGAGAGGTCAATGCAGTGTGGACTTCAGGAACGATGAGTTAGGGAGTGCAGTCCGGCCTTTGCCCCTGGAGGGAAAAGCAGCTGAGGCATGCTGGCCATGCAGCCACCACCACATAGCTGCTTCAGAGCTCCTGGCCAGCAGAGTATAGGGGGACCAAGTGACCAATATGAGGGGTAATAATCCTTGGTTTAACCTGCTTGGATATGGATCACTGTCTAGGGTAAGTCCTGGAGTGCATGACCAGTTTGCCAGAGCTTGTGGAGGCATCAGAGATGGCAGCCAACTAATAGCTCCAGCAGCTGAGAAAACCCCAGAAATCTGGGACAAAGCTCCTTTCTCTGGTAGCAGAGTTCTACTGTGGCAAAAATTTCAAAAGTAAAGTAATTGAGTGGCAACTTGAACAAGCAAAGGAAGCAAAGCAAGCACAGAAATCCAACTTTACATTCCTATTTTGGGGAGAAAAAGGATAAAAGCATGGAACAGGAGGAAGACAGTGAAGTCAGAACTCCTGCACCAAAAGCTTCCAAGAAAAATACAAGCTGTTTACAGGCCACAGAGAATCTTAAGAAGGATTTTGAAAACCAAATAAGAGAAATGGAGGAAAAATTGGGAAGAGAATGAGAATGATGCAAGAAAATTATGAAATGAGAGTCAACAACCTGAATGAAGAAAATAATACCTTAAAAAATAGACTAACTCAAATGGCAAAAGAGGCTCAAAAAGGCATTGAGGAGAAGAATGCCTTAAAAAGCCAAATTTCCCAGATGAAAAAAGAATCTAAAAATCTCACTGAAGAGAATCATTCCTTCAGAATTAGATTGGAGCAAATAGAAGCTAGTGAGAAGAATGCCTTAAAAAGCCAAATTTCCCAGATGCAAAAAGAATCTAAAAAAGGTCACTGAAGAGAATCATTCCTTCAGAATTAGATTGGAGCAAACAAAAGCTAGTGACTTTATAAGAAATCAAAATGCTATTAAATAGATCCAAACAAATGAAAAAATAGAAGACAATGTGAATTATCTCATTGGAAAAACCACTGACCTAGAAAATAGATCCAGGAGAGATAATTTAAAAATTATTGGACTACCTGAAAGCCATGATCAAAAAAAAGAACCTAGAAATCATCCTTCAAGAAATTCTCAAGGAAAATTACCCTGATGTTTTAGAACCAGAGGGCAAAATAGAGTTTGAAAGAATCCACCTATCAACATCTTGAAAAAGATCCAAAAATAAAAACTCCTAGGAATATTATAGCCAGGATCTGGAGTTCCCAGATCAAGGAGAAAATATTACAAGCAGCTAGAAAGAAACAATTTGAATATTGTAGAAACACAATCAGGATAACACAGGATCTGGCAGCTTCTACACTGAGGGATCGAAGGGCTTGGAATATGATATTTTGGAGGTCAAAAGAGCTGGGATTAAAACCAAGAATCACCTACCCAGAAAAACTGAGTATCATGTTTCAGGGGAAAATATGGTCATTCAATGGAATAGAGAACTTTCAAGCATTCTTGATGAAAAAAACAGAGTTGAATAGAAAATTTGACATTCAGATACAAGAAGCAAGAGAAGCATGAGAAGGTAAACAGGGAAAAGAAATCATGAGGAACTTATCAAAGTTGAACTATTTACATTCCTACGTGGAAAAATGATCATTGTAACTTATGAAATTTTCTCAAGTATACATAGACAGAGGGTACAGGACCAGTTGAATTGGAAGGGATGATACTTAGGTGAAATTAAGAGGTGATAGAGGAATATAAGGAGAGGAGATGGGGAAAGACAGAATGAGGTAAATTATCTCATGTAGAAGAGGCAAGGGAGGGGCGACTAGATAGCACAGTAAATAAAGTGCCGGCCCTGGAGTCAGGAGCACCCCGAGTTCGATTCTGGCCTCAGACACTTAACACCCACACAAAAAAAAAACTAGCCGTGAAACCTTGGGCAAGTTACTTAACCCCAATTGCCTTCCAAAAGGCAGAAAAAAAAAGAGGCAAGGGAAAACTATAACAATGGAGGGGAAGAACAGGAAGGCAAAAGGGAATGATTCAGACTTACTCTCATTGAATTTGGCTTAGGGAGGGAATGACATACACACTAAATAGGGTATCTCACCCTACACAAGAGTATGGGGAAAGGGGATGAGAGGGGGGATGATGGAAGGGATGGCAGGCTGGGGGTGGGGAAGAAAGTTGGAAGTACACACTATTTAAAGGGACAGGATCAAAGTAGAGAATAGAACAAGTGGGGGTGGGATAGAATGGAGAGAAATACAGTCAGTTTTTCACAGTATATCCACTATGGAAATGTTTTGCATAGCTACACATGTACAACCTATATTGAATTGCTTATCTTCCCAGTAAGGGTCACTGATGAGGGAGGAAGGGAAAGAATCTGGAATTCAAAGTTTTAAAATCAAATGTTTAAATATATATATATATATACATATATAATTGTTATTATTTTATATGTTACTGGGAAATAAGTTATACAGGCACTGGGACATAGAGATCCACCATGCCCTACTGGAAAGTCAGAGGGGGGATGGGGAAATTTATGGGAGAGAGCAGATTGGGGGAGGTATTATTCAGTGGGATGGCTGTTTTGGGGTGATGGGTAGGGGGAAAATAGGGAGAAAATTTGTAACTCAAAATCTTGTGGAAATCAATGATGTAAAGTAAAAATAAACGTAAAATTCAATTAAAAAAAGAATCAAGGGGATGGAGGAAAATGTTGGGTAGAAATTCAAATTAATAGAGTAAGAAGAAAAGTGAGAGACGAGGTCACCTTTTCAACAGCACAGAAATCTTAGATGATGACCATAGACCATTGCTTTACTAGAAGGCGTGCTGATAAAAGTTTAACAACCAACTCTCCAAAAGAAAAGAACCAAGTCTATAGGCATGACATACTCCTAAATTTAATATGCATTATTAACATTTTCTCCATCACTTTCTTAAGCCTAAACAATTAACCAAACCAAATTGAATAAAAATTAAGTCCTGAAAAAAAAAGAAAAGAAAATCAAAGGAGTTTCTAATACCTTAGTGATGAAAAATATGAGTGAATAATTCTTAAAAGTTCTTGAAAGACTATTCATGATGGTGTGAAATAATGGTCCAAATAATCATCATCACCATCATCATCAATATATAATTATAATACAAAATATAATCTATATTAATATATGTAGCATTCAAAGGTTTACAAAGTAATTTTAAAATATTATCTCATTTCAAAGGGGAAAACTGAGGCCCAGAGAGGTCAAGTGATAGTTGTTATTCTGGACAGAGATAATTCAGGGGCCTCCAGGACCACTAAAGCTCTAGCTGCTTTTTATTCCTCTGGGAGAGCTTCTCAAGTCAGTGTATAACAGCTGAAGAAATTTGGACAATGTCTCAGCTTCCCATCTGTAAAATGGTGACAATAGGTTGTTGTCAGGATTAAATAAGACAATATATGTCAAATGCTGCAAACCACAAAGTGCGATGGTAATGGTGGTGATGATGATGATATCTAGGTGCTTTTGGCAAACAGTGGTACCTTTCATGCCCTCCTCAGATATTTTAAACCAAATCTTCAAGCACAACAGTGTGCTTGGATGGGATTACATGGGGAAAAAAGGAGAGACTATTTTGCCTTTAAAATGGCGGCATAGAATGTATGTGTTCCAGGGATCCCGTATGCCCTTAAGGACATACTTATCTGTCTACACATTACAAAATGAGACTGTAGTGTTTGATGCAGAGATACAATCAATGATGACTACAATGTGCCAGGCAGTGTAGGGAAATGCCCACATGATGAAGGAATGATGTGACCCATGAAGATAGGCCCATGGCTCATCTTGTTCCCAAATCTGCCGCTGACAGTAGAACCGAGAGATGTTTTCTGAAGGGTACTCAAGTTAATGTGATCCATTGAATCCTCATAGAATGCTTACCATATAGCAGACACAGTATTGGGTGCTAGAAATAACAAAGACAACAATAAAGCCATCCCTATCCTCAAGCAGCTCCTGTTTGACTTAGGATGGTGAGAGCAGCACCTTGGTAATTTGATAGAGTAAGCACAGGCATAAGCAGAGTCAGGTTAAGACAGAATCATTTGAGGAGGGGATAGATGTGAACAATGGGGGTGGGGTGGAGGAGGGGAAGTGAGCAGAACAGACTGCATGTGGAAGGCAGAATCTAAGTTGTACCAAAGCTCAGCTCTGGCCACTTCCTTCAAGAGGCTGACTTGGTTTTCTTGACTCTATTCTCCAAATACCTCCTCCAATCGCCATCCATTCAATGTTCCGTGAGTTTGTCTGTATACTATCCTCACTTGGCTGGAGGCAGGACTTTTCCCCCTTTTGCTCCCTAGTACCAAGCACAGTACCCGGCACAAAGCTGCTTGCTGGCTGTGGAACAAGTGATCCTCTGTGCCTTGAAGGAAGCCAGGGCTTCTGAAAGGCAGGAGTGAGCGGTGGGTGTTCCTCCCAGCAAAGGGGAACAACTTATTCAAAGACTGAGGATGTCAGAGCGAGAAAAGGGAAAGGTAAATAAACCCATATAACTGGACAACATAGAGTGAATGGGTGGCTAGAATAGAAATAATGAAGCATGGGTTCTCCCCATTATCATTTTCAAAATCCATCCTCTCTCCCCTCCTTCTTCCAAGAATGGTTCATAACCCATGGCCCCCCAAGGTCCATCAATGCTGAAACCTGAAGACAGAGATTCCATCGCTTTCGCTGTGGTTTGGTTTTGCCTTCCTGAGTGAGTCACACAATCCTCCCTGTGGCCCCCAAAGAACGATGGCAGATTGTTGACAGCAAAAGGAAAGATCCTGATTTGCAACAACCACCAGAGTATTTTGACAGCACGGGAGTGTTTATTACCAGATCCCCTTTAGTGAGATTGAGCTTAAATCTGCCTCTTCAACAATCATGAACCTTTTCTCTTCCTCTGCCTCACTTCTTGTCTCTATTCCAGTTTTTCTATTGTGACCCCAGTGGATGCAGGTCAGGGTGCCAGTGACCAGAGGTAGCTGACCCCTCACTTCCTCTCTGGAAATGTAATAAGCTGTACCCTATTATGAGAAAAAGTTAGTTGTAAGGCTAGGTGAAATACAATATCCCCTCAGGTTCTGTAGAACCAGGCTTCTACTACTTTGGGGACTTTAGATTAAATGAAAATTTAGGAAGAGAATCACAGTTGCTCAGAGGCCCCAGTTAGAAAGAACTGATTTGGCTCTCTGCCTCCATTTAAATTTACATTGATTTCTATGTGACTCCTGGCTTTTGGGGAGGTGGAGGCAAAGTCTAGGTTATCAGAACAATTGGATTAAAGAATCAAGCAAAGTTGGTCTTTTAGGATAGGCACTTGGGGAAGTGCCCACTTAAGAAGTTGGAGAAAGAACAGATATTTTCTTGGCACTCCCCCTGCTCCTTGAAAAGGTTAGGACCACTGGCGCCTTTAGCCCAAGACTTCCCAAATGCCTAGGAGATCAATAGCCTTTCTCTGTCTCATTTCTCTTTGATACACTCAGTCCTCCATTTCATTAATGCCTCTGTCTGTGGCCCCTTTCCTGTCAATCCATCCTGGCTCAGCTCTTGAGCTTGCCTTTCCTTCTCTGCTGGCAAACCCTGAAACCCTAAGTTACAAATTGATCTTCCATTTTATATCATAACTCCAGGGCATGACTGACTCTCCCCAGCCAATACCAACCTATTTCCTTTATGTCCTCATTTCACTCCATTCAATGGATTTTAGGATTTCTAAATCAATCACAGATTTTTTTCACCGGCTGTAAAGTCTTTGATTGACACATTGATTCAATGAAGGTGTTCACATTTAGCTCATATGTCTGATTGACTGCTTCAATCTCAAAGTCTAAAGTTCTGTAATAACAAGTTAGGAGTAAGGCGCACTTCTCTCACACTAGCTTGGCAAATCAAGCCAAGTTCACATTGTTTTTAGAGGTGTTGGAGTTGGCCAGTCCTCAGACCATTCACTCAACCCCTCCATGAAAAACAACCCCTTCTACAAGCGGTCCAACCATGGACAACTGGAGTTGTTTTCTAATCAGTGTCATTAATACAGGTATGAATGGCATGGTTGTCAAATTTGGGGGTAGCATAAAGTTGGAAGGGAGAATTAACAAATTGGAAAACAGGGCAAGGAGCAAAAGATCTAGACAGCTCCCCGGAGCCCTTCACTGGAGTCATCCTTTCCATTTTGACATTTAAACATTCATGACTTCTCCAAGTTTGGCCAACAGGCCAATTCCAAATCCATTCCATTTCCATATTTTCCACAGGAATAGCAAGGAACATTATCGCCTTTCTAAAATCTACTAAAGTCTAGCTACAGTACCCCTAGGGCAGCCAGGTGGCGCAGTTGATAGAGCACTGTCCCTAGAGTCAGGAACACTCATTTTTATGAGTTCAAAGCTTGCCTAAGATACGTATTAACTGTGTGACCCTAGACAAGTCACTGAACCTTGTTTGCTGCAGTTTCTTCATCTATAAAATGAGCTGGAGAAGGAAATGGCAAAAACCACTCCAGTGTCTTTATCAAGAAAACCCTAAAATGGGGTCAGGAAGAGTCAGACGTCATTAAAAAATGACTAATAGCAACAGTGATATTCCTCTGAATTATAATTCTAGTAACTGTGTTTAAAAAAAAGAAAAACAAAAAAGAAAGGACTTTGTCTGATGTGACCTGTTCCTGATGAAGCAATCAATTAATCAGCATTTATTGAAACAATTCTAGTTCTTTGTCATTTACAATTCTTTATCTGAAAGTTTACTAACCGTGCATTTCATGACACACTCTGAAATTTACCAGGTGTTGTAGTAAAGTTTCCAGGTTTAGACTTTGCAGACTCTATTCTCTTTGGCTCTTTGAAAATCAAGACATTTGCCCTTCTCCGATCCTGCCATGCCTCTCCCAATCATCAGCACTGGTGATGTTGGCTGAACATCTCACCTGCCCATTCCATCAGGACCCAAGGATGTAGTTCATCTGGTCCAGGTGACTTGAATTCTTCCTCTTGTTAATTTTCCCCCAAATGTGTCAAATCAGAGGAAATTTGGAAATTGCTCAGCACAGTAACTATAGGCATTTGGTTATGCTTGTTCCTGTTGGATGATTTCCCTGTGGGTCTGTCTGACCAGCCATTGTCTATAAGGCAGCACAAGCCAGAGACAGAATTATTGTGGCTTATTCACTCGGAGTGACACACACTCCACCAGCAGTCGGTAGACATGTGGGACTCTTGCAATTAGGCTAGAAATATTTATATATTACATGAGACAAAGAAACAAAAAAAAAAATGGCCACTCATTACAGTGGGGCTGGCTATACAAAGAAAAAAAGGGTATGCTTGTTAAGAAGAACGTAAAGCATTAGTTACAGCAGATAAAAAGAACGTGTCATTGTTAGGACAGCTAGTTGTGCTAAATCAAAGGGGACTATATATCACTTGTGAAAGCAGAGAGAGAAGTAGACTATGTCCTTGGGCTCATGAAATCCTTCTTTTGTGGCAATTAAATTTTAGTTGCAATTAGATGAGGAAAGAGGACATGGAAGGAAAGAGGTCATTCATTGTAAACTGGCCCCACAGTACATACAGGGGCCATACCTAGCAAAAACAGAGAATACACAATTAAATGGAGTTTGTCATGTCAATTCTTGACATACCACACTTATCTCTTAAAAATACACATTAAATGTTTCCTTTCCCAAGGGTCTATCTCCTTATGCTGGACATCGAGTCCCTACTAATCATTTTGGTTCAACCCTTTATCAATTGAAAGGCAGTTCTTTTTGGTGACGATTTCTAGTTCATTGGGGTTTGGGGTTTGGTTTGATTTGGTTTTCATGTGAATCATCTCCAATAACCACAAGGCCTCTCTTCTATGTAGTAACTGGCAGCTTGGAAATAATCATCCTAAAATCACAGCTTGATTTATTTTTTCCGCCAAATGTATTTCTTTATACATATCTCCCTTGAAGCTCATCTACAATGTTTTTCCTATTCACACAGGCTCCTAAGATTCCTTTGCAATAATCTGTCAGCTCAATATCTTAACACCCAGAAGAGTTTCAAGAATTGTGTTTAAATTTACTCTTCTCTTTCCAAAAGTAATTGGTGTTTGTTTAGGAAAATCATTTTTGTGGTAATTATAATTCTAAGGGAAACCGTTGATGGAGCTTTCTTTCTTAGGCCTGAAATGCAAACATCCTTGCAAAATTCAAGTCTTCTCTTGAGCAATTATCATTGCAAAGAGAAGTGAGAATTTATGCACAATTCAGGAATTTTCTTTCCTTTTTTTTTTTCTTTCTCTCTTAACATTAGCAGCTTCACCTTTTGCTTAAGAAATGAAGTAGATGATCTAGGCCAAATTGTGTAATAGGAAAGGTGGGAAAAGATACTTGAGAGTCTCTGGAATATTCTAATAAAGGGCATGAGGGTAGTTGATGAATTCTGTAAGTAAGGATTGTTTTTTTTTTTCAATCAGTAAATATTTCTTTCTTATCATTCACCCCAAGGAAAAAAAAAACCAAATCACTTCAAAAAAAATGTGCTCTTTAGTCATAATTTAAGGAGATTATGTGTTAAAAGGGAAATTCTTTGTTTAGGCTTTTGCCCTGATTAATAAGACTCCTCCAACAGAATAATGAGTTCCAGTTTTCTTTCATAATCTTAAAGTGATTGAGAGAAGAAAGGTGCTGAAGGGCACAGTCAGTACTTGTCAAGGAAGCATTTTTATAAAGTTTCCAAAATCTTTCTTATTTCAATGTAATCAGCCCTTCCCAAATCACTTTCCTAACTTCAAATTCTTCCCTCCACTTTACCTTTCACTCCCATGATTAGTGCAAAATGTTTTACCTTCCTTTAGCTTTTCTCCTCATTTTCCTTCAATCTCTACTCAGTTAAGCCCTATCACTCTCTTGCAAATCTTTTTTTTTTCATTTTGCTTTCATTGATCGCTTAAGTCCCTCTCATTTTATTTCCAATCATATACTTATCTAGCAACTCATCAAGTCTATACCATAATACTTTACCTGAACAATTAACTTTTGTTGAAGCATTTCAAAATAGTTTCAGGGCTGTTTATCCTCCAGTATTTCTATCACATCACACTCTCCCCCCCCCCAGGAAAGGGAGATTGTAGGCATTTAACCTTAAATTTCAAATTCCTAAATCTACAAAGTTGTTTTAGCAGTTATCATAATTTGGAAATTGACAGTAAAGGTGTTACAATTCAGTCACAAATTTTGGTCTCTAGTTCATAATGCTATAAATTTCTACAAACTAGGAATAGAAATTCCTTTCCTCCTTAACGGAGTGTCTTGCATGGCCTCCCAGCTTGGCCAGAGTTATAAAGGCAGAGAGATACTTTCCTTTTGGGAGGCTTTGAAAGTTCAGCAGAAAGTGTTCATTCTCCATACCCTTTACTTTTGCCTGATCAGAACACAGGAAAAGGCTAGTTTAACTTACCAAGACACAAAAAAGTTATTTTGGCAAGTCAGTTAAAAATCCCATTTTTCCCTAGGTTATTGATCTTTGTCTTTTTTTTTTTTTTACTCTTATGTAGAAGAATTTTTCATCTTCCCATAATTGAGGATGCTTTTTCTACCCAGGATTCCCCAGGAGACTAACCTTCCCCTTTCTGATTTGAACTATCATTATTTCCCTTGCAGTGAGGGCCACTTCCAGGGTTCCTTTGCAATGAGGGCTGCCAGCCTGTTTCTTACCTGCCCCTTGTATGTACACTTTCTCTTCATCTTTATGCACAAATAAGAGAAAAAAATACAAATTTGGGGTCTTGTGTCTCCAAGACGGAAGACATTTTTGTGGGTTGAGCAGACAAATCTGATAGGTACCCATCGCCAAAAAGGGGATGGGCCATTGTATTTCGGTTCCTCCCCATTCCAGCATTCTAGGAAAATAAAAGGAGATGAAATGGGAGGTGCATGTGACTGTGCTAACTAACAAGTGGGGGGGTTTCAAAAGCACCTACAACAAAGCGTTGCCTTCCCGCGACAGACTAATCAGTGGTACCCAGACAGCAAGCCAGACTGGAAAAAAATGGCGATGATACAGAATTCCAATATATGTTTGGTCCTAGTTGAGAAATCATTACTGGCTACTAAACAAGGAAGACAGGGCATAAATGGATGAGAGAGAGACATAAGGATAGGTAGCATCCCAGGAAAACCTGATGGAACCAAGAACTAAACCATGTCAAGCAAAAGCCCCCAAAAAAGAAGGGTTTGGCTCGACATCTCCTAGGTGCTTTGTCTCATAGTCACTGGCGCACGATGGTTTTTGATCCATTGATCCATATTGATCGATGGACTGATTGATTGACTGATGCACCCATGCCCGCTGCACACAAAGCCACAAATCAATCTGTCTTCCAAGACCTTGTCTCAGCTGTGAGTATGCAACTCACATCTTACACAAACGCAGAAGGAAATGAAGGCAGCTGGAGGAGGGAAGGAGCACTGACTAGTGGAAGATCCAGCTTAGGGGAGGAGACACATGAGGTTTGTACAGGAAGAAGACAGCGAGTCCAGAAGCAGGAGTTAGGAAGGCGGTGAGAGGGGATGGGAGGTTGGAGAAAAGCAGCGGAAGGAGATGGTCCCATGAGGAAAGCTTGGCTATTGTTGTCTTGTTTGAGGGACTGGAACACTTCAGTGTGCCTATTAGCATCAATAAAGAAGCCCCTGGATTGGGAAGGAAAGGAGGTGAGGGAGAAGGCAGGACAGGAAGAGCGAACTAGGAGAAGGGAGATGGGGAGAGGGAGAAGACAAGGAAGCAAAGAGGAGAACACGAGAAGTTTAGTTCTTACTCCACTTTGCTAACTTCTGGGGGTAAAAAAAAGAAGCAAAAACCAAGCAGCAAACCAAAAAGAGACCCTAGCCTGAAGAGATTCATCTCGGAAAGGGCCAAAACAGTTACAGAAGGGACGCGGAGGGCGGAGGCTGTGACAAGCCACGGCGTCGGGAGTAGAGAGCATGGAACTTAGCAATCAGGGCATGATTCTCTTCTAGAATGAAGTTCAAACAGCAAATCAGAGGAAGGACTGCAGGGCTAGAAGTCTCTTCAGGGTGAGAAGCAGAGAAGCGGGGAAAGGGGGAAGGAGAATGATCTCAGCACAAACAGGAAATGGGAACAAGACACACATGAGTGGGATTGAAGGGGAGTGTTGGCAAGGAGAAGAATGTGCTGAAACCAGCTTAGAAAAGCCACTTGTTGACTATGTAGTGTGAGCATTGTTGTCCTTGCACATTCCTTGTGCATTACACCTCTGGACATGACCATTTGGGGTTTTCTTGGCAAAGATATTGGAGTGCTTTGCCATTTCCCTCTCCAGCTCATTTTACAGATGAGGAAACCAAGACAAATAAGGTGAAGTGACTTGCCCAGGATCACCTAGCTTCTAAGTATCTGAGGACAGATTTGGACTCAGGAAGATGAGTCTCCTTGACTGCAAGGCCAGCACTCTCTGCTCTGTGGCACCACCTAGCTGCCCCCAAATGTAACCATTATACCTCAGAAAATTGAAAATGCGACATACAAATAGACTTCATTTTTTTTTTCCTGTTTGTTTATTGTCTAGACTTAGGAAAACGATGGAAAAGATGTTAGTAACACATACAAAAACTAAAAATGTGTCATCTATTAATTTTTTTTCCTCCAAAAGCCAGTTGTTAAATATTTTACAGCACATCAGTGGAGAAAGACCGCTTCTTTCTCAGTTGTAGGAACAAGAAAAGAAATTATAAATTAGACAATTGGGGGAGACCAGAAAAGATGGCTTTGCACCAGAGACCCTGAGGATGCTCTTCAAATGTAGACCAAGTCCTGGACAGCCAGTCACCCATCCCACCAGGACCTTGGATACCCTAAGGGTTGGGATCTCTCATGACTGTGGTCCCCCTGCTTCCAGGTGTTTGGCCATATCTATGCAAAGTGCTTATCATTTATAATTTATTGGATTGAAGACACACATGAAATGCTTAGCAAATTTGCAGTAGAAATATACAGGGAGGTTGAGAAAACAGGATGGAAAAATTTTTACAAACAGTTCAATCTGGAGCAATGGCGCCCAAACACATTGATTAAATAACATAAGGAGGCACATGAAGTCCACCACTTAGTTTTTCAAAGACAACAACAAAAATCTATGTTTTGGAGACTTAACCTTCTCTGGGGAGAGGGGGGAGAGGAGGGAAAGGGGAGGGGCCAACAATGAGCCTGTAGTTTCCAGGAAGTTCAATGGAAGTTATTGATGTGGTTTGATTTCCAAAGAGGTCAGCATGAATTGAGGCTGGATTGGTGGCTGTGTCCAGCGCAGACCACGCTCTAAGCGATGTCTTCAGCTTTAGGTGCCCGACCCCATGAGGGATATTGACCAGACGGGACCTGCCTCCCCAGACAATGGTAACCTCCAGAGGGTAAAGGATCAGAAAAGAAATGATCAAATTAAAAAAAAAAAAACCATGACTGATTCCAATATGTGAAAGGCTTCACCTGCATGAAGGAGTCATTGAAGCCCTGCCTAGCTCCAGAGGACTGCCGCTGCTCTATGGCTGTTGATGATCTTCCCTCCCTCTAGGCAACCCCCCCCCCAATTTTAAAGCCCGAGACTTACTTTTGACTCCTCTCCCAATTGTTAGTTACTAACTCCTCCCAGTAGGGCCTCTGTAAAAGGGCATCTCCTCATCTCCTCTACCAGACTAACCTACCTAGTTCAGACCCCAGCTTTTCAACACTTGGAATAGTCTCCTAACTGGTCTTGCTGCAATCCACCCTTCATGCCATTCCCCAAGTCACCTTCCCAATTTGCTGCTCTTTGCAGATGCTTCTTCTACAAAAAATTCACTGTGACCATGCCCACAGCCCAGTGTGCCACAACAGATGCGATTCTGGATCTTTGTAGATGCTTCCCCATTAGACTACATGTAACTCAAGTGCAGGGACTTTTACCTTTTTGTATCAACAGCATTGTAATTGGAATGTAAATTTATGTTGTTGCCATCTTTCTAAGACTGTATTGTGTAAGATCTTCCCTGCCCCAGGCGCTTTGATAGGCTTAAGTGCACCTGGAGCCTGTGCTGGGAGGCTTGTTTATCAGGAGATACTTTGTGATTGGGCAGTGGGTCAAGAGGGTTGTTACATTCTCTGAGGCAGGAGAAGGCTTTATAAATCCTGATGCGAGACTTTGCTTTGGGGCTCACTTTGAGAAGTGTTGTGTGATTTGACCAGAGGACACTCTGGGCAGCTGTTGAGCCCCCCAGCTTTGAAAACCCAGATGTTGATGCTTCCCTTTCTGGTAACTGTGACTAGGTATGAATGTAATGGTCAGAGAGCTGGAGGCCTGTCTGCTTGAAATGTTTCTCCATCTTGTAATTTCTGCTTGTAACCTCTGTGTACTCTTAAGTTTGGGGTGCTAACTTTTCCCCTGAACTAGGTAAATGTTATGTTTGATTGATTAAAGCAAGATTGTTAACTCATTTTGAGTTGTTTCCCTTTAGAAAAGCAGATCTAAGAACCTGTGTTGGCAGCCACCCTGGGGACATTGGGGTGCTTGCTGCTACAAGCACTTAGCACAGTGCCTGAATGTACAGTAGGTGTTTAATCAACTCTAGTTGATTGACATGAAGACATGGCAAGTTGAGTTTGAATCTCACTTGTACTTTGTGTCCATGATGCAAGACCCCTGATCTCTCCCTCTCTATATTTTTGTTTGCATGTGTAAAAATGAGGGAATTTTCCCCCAAGGACCCTTCCAGGGTTTCATTGATGACCTGTAAAATGAATATGTGACACAGTGGATAGAGCACCAAGCATGAATTCAGGAAGACCTGAGTTCAAATACAGGCTCAGACACTTACTACCTGTGTGACCCTGGGCAAGTCACTTTGCCTTGTTTGCCTCAGTTTCCTCATCTGTAGAATAAGCTGGAGAAAAGGCAAAACCACTCCAGTGTCCCAGTCAAGAAAACCCCAAATGAGGTCAGGAAGAGTTGGGCGTGATGAGCTGGCTGAACAGCCACAGCATGAATGGGATGGTCACTGTGGCACATGCATTACAAGGTGGTTGGGAGGCTCAGGAGAGATGAGGGAGGGTGCTTTGAGAACTCTCCAGCAATTCTGAGGAGCCAAGGAAAGTGGAACCTTCCGAGCTCAGCATTCAAGGCTCCCTCCTCCAGAATGGTTTGGGTGGCTTGTTTTCCCAGCTTTATTGAGGCTCCTCAGTTCCTCTCCAAGTCCCATTGGGCTCTGTGCTGTCCCCTGGCCGTGAGGTGGCACAGAGCGCTGAACCTGGAGGCAGGAAAGCCTGAGCTGGAGCGATTCCTCAGACATTTGGCAGGGTGGCTGGGTCCAGACTGCCTCAAGTCTGATTGCCTTCCTCATAACAATGCCTCGTCCCTCCGAGACTTGTGAGGATCAAGTGATATGTGTGTGTGCGTACATGTGTATCGGTACAGAGTGTGTGTGTGTGTGTGTGTGTGTGTGTATAGTGGATATAATTTTTTCTGTGAGTCTTAAAGCCCTGTATGAGTGCTAGCTGTTATGATCTTTAGCCTTCTGGTCTCCATGCTTTTCTAAGAGCCCTTTTGGAATGGATTCCACCCTAACCTCCATCTATTTAAATCTCTCCTTTACTTCCAGGTCTGGCTCAATGCCTACCTCCTCCCTGCAGTTTTGCCTGAACCTCAAAAGTGGTTGCTTAATCCACTTTGTGCCTTTCCTTCACCTATATTCCATCTCCTTTGCATTTTTTTATGTATGTATGTGTCTTTCCTCTCTTTAGATCGCAACAGCCCTAAAAGTAGGGTCTGTTCTGGTCTGGACTTAGAATCCTAGCGTGTTACACTGAACAGGCACTTCAGCGTATGCTAAGTCGATGGTTGCTCATTGATCTCCTTAAATGGACTGACGCACCTAAGGCCACCTACCATTAGATGCCCCCAAGTGGTCTGGGCCGCCTTCTAAGATTCCCCATCACCAGACATTTTCAGCACCTGGATATCATAATGGGAATTCCTGCATCGAGGAGGACATTGCAGTAGATGAAATGTTAGGTTCCTTCTAAAGCTAAGATACTAGGATTCTAGGGAGACAAAATGACAAAATGCTTCTCTTGGGGAAAATAACAATGCTTATTTTATACGGTGCTGGTACATCGGAGCACCTTTCAGCAAATCCAGTCTTTTCAGTTACAGAGTGGTAACTAGCTGTAAAGGTTAACCGCCAATTTCCTTAGAGAATTGGGCTTTCCAATATAACCAAACTTGGACTATGCTATGCTGATGTCGGAAGAACTCTTGTAAAAATGGAGCGTTTTGGGTTTTGTGTAAAAAAATGGAATCACCAAGCAGGTTGTGGCTGAGAGCTATCTGCCACGTGCCTGCCTGGTTGGATTTCAATGTTTTTGTAGACATCCAAGCCTGGGGCCCAGGAAGATGCAACTTCTGATTACTCATGATGAATAGAGCTGCTCCCAGCTTTCCTCACTCTGCCTGGTTTTGGGCAAAGGGCCAATGATCACAATGCTTTGTGCTCTCTTTTAATGAAGAACTGTTCTCCCCAGTCTATCTCCCTCTCATTTTTTCCCAGTCTGTCTTTTACTGTCTCCCTCCTCACTCCTCAGATTGCCACTATCCCCCCTTCCCATGCCTTGGTTTCCCCTTCCTCTTGCTCATTCCTCACCCTTTTTTTCCCCATTCTCCTTCTCTCCTCTTGTTTTCCCTTATCTTCCCCCAGACTCAACTTACCTCTCTATTACAAGAGCTACCATAAATGAGGAAAAATTCCTGAAAAAACTAATAAATTAAAAACTTTAATGGAATTTTCTTGTACCTGAGGGGGAAAAAAGATGAAAAAGTATGTATACTCTATACCCCACTCCACCCCCCACAGTGTACCCCCTGAGAATTGATGGGGATCTGAATGTTTAATTTTTTTAAGTAAAATATTTGCATTTAACTCTGCATTTGTTTATATTAACATTTATTCTCCAAAGAAAATGTTTTCCCAGCACATTTCCTGTGCTTGGAAATCTTAAGTGTCCCCTGCCATACATCCATCTTGCACAAGAGACCCATATGAATCACCTGGTGACTAGGTGGCATGGGGGAGATTGACCAGTAAATGGTCCCACCCATAAAGCATGAGTGTTTGTAGAGTGGCTAAGGGCACACACTGGGTGAGCATTCTCATTGGTCTGTCCCCTGTACCTTAGTACTGGGGCCAATGGAAAGCTTCCACTCGGAATCAGGGTATTTACTGAGACCTGCTCTATGGAGACCTATGCAATCATGTTGTGATTCTCATCCTTGATGCAAGCACCTCCAATGATAAATAAAGGTTGTTTGAAGGAGCAGACACACGTGCAAATGGGGAGTTTGAAGCCCGGAACAGTTGGGTTTCATTTGTGTGGCTGACTCGGGTAGAAACCTAACTCTAACTTAGGGTAGGAATAGATACTGGACCAATGATTTCTGTGGCATCAGGAACTCTCAGGTGAAGATATTCTTCCAAGGGAGCTCAGAAACTTCTCTTAGACACCTGTCTTGGGAACACAGAAATAAGTTCTCACGGGACCACCTTGCTCCTGTACGATAGAAGAGACACAGAGGAAGGTCAGGGGCATTAGGTGACTTGCCAGTGGCTGTGCCTTCTTGGGCAGCTAGATGGTGCCCAAGCCTAAAGTCAGGAAAACTTCATGGATTCAAATCCGGCCTCAGACACTTCCTACCTGTGTGACCCTGGGCAAGTCACTTTACCCTGTTTGCCTCAGTTTCCTCATCTGTAAAATGAGCTAGAGAAGGAAATGGCAAAGTATTCTACTGTGTCTACCAAGAAAACTGCAGATGGAGTCAGGAAGAATCAGACATGACTGAAGAATGGCCGAACAACGACATAACGGCATTTAATTGTTCGAGTCAGGCTCTGACCCATGTGCCCTGTCTGCAGTTCAATCCGAGTGTTCCTCCCAGGCTCACTTATGTAGCTCTCAGAGTGTTCTGAAGCCGTTTTTACATATTGTTCTAACTGGGGCCCACTAGCGTAATAATTGTAACCCTGTAAGATGTCAGAGCATTTCACATCACTTTACTTGATCCTTTTTTCAAAATAAGTTTTCGTTGATGTGTTTTATTTTTTCATGATGAATATTTGCCTATTATGCTCAGCAAGTTATTCAAGATCTCTAAGTTCCATTTTCTTCATACATAAAATAAAGTGATTAGGGGCGGCTAGGTGGCACAGAGAATAGATCACTGACCCCGGAGTCAGGAGGACCTGAGTTCAAATCCGGCCTCAGTCACTTAACACAAAAACTAGCCGTGTGACCTTGGACAAGTCACGCAGCTCAAATTGCCCTGCCCTGCCCCCTCCTAAAAAGCAAAAATAAAACCAAAAAGATACCAGACACTAAGGTCCTTTCTCCAGCAAAGCTGCCAAGCCAGAGGGAGTCCAACTGCAGTGGGTCAGCCACGCTGTCTGAAGATCTAACTTAACCCTTGCCAGGAAAGCTTCCATCCGGCCTGGGCTGAAGGCCTTTAGCTAGCCTGACTGCCTTCTGCTGGAGGCTCTGCAGATTGTCCTCATCCGAATGTGGTGCCTTGGTCTCTAGCTGTGGTCCAGCCAGGGCTGCGTCATCCGATTCGAAGGCATCTCTCCTCCTGCTGGAACACATGCTCTTCATTTGTACAAATTCAAGTGTTGTTCATGTGTCTACAATATCTGAAATTATCCATGATAGAGACTGGGCAGTTAAGTGTCTCAGTGGGTAAAGCCCCAGGCCTGGAGTCAAATCCAGCTTCAGATGTTTACTAACTCCTGAGGTGTGACCCTGGGCAAGTCACTTTACCCTGTTTGCCTCAGTTTCCTCATCTGTAAAATGAACTGAAAGAGGAAATGGCAAACACTCTAGTATCTTTGCCAGGAAAACCCCAAATGTAGTCCTAAAGAGTCAGACACAACTGAAATGTTAGAACAACACAGGGAAAGCTTAGTTTACAAAAGGAAACAACAACTCTTTAAATTAAGCTCAAAGGAGTATCTGTGACGGGACTGTCATCATTGTTGTTATTTTCATTGCTTGAGAGAGACAGAATAATAGTGACTGAAGAACCAAGCTCCAAGTCAAGGAGAGCTGGGTTCAAATCTTCTCTCTCTCACATGTAGGAACCAGCTTAAGAATCCCTGCAGTAGAGGGAAATTATAATTGAAGGGGAAAGAGAATGGACAATTTCCAAGCCTATAGTATCATACAGCCTTGTAAACTATAAGGTGAGGAACCAGAAACAGCCCAAGAGCTGAATGAGACCACCGGATCCCTGGGGAAAGACCAGGAGAGATTAGAAGCACCAGACAGAGACAGGAGCCAGCTGTAGCCACCTTCTCTTTCTACAATCTTCTTTTTCTAGTACATGTGAAATTCAGTAATTTCTCAGACTCTTTCCAGATATACATATTTTTCCTCTCAGTTTTTAAAAATAAAATTTATATTTTTTCACAATTATATGTAAAAACATTTTTAGCATTTGGTTTTTTTTAGTTCCAAATCCACTCTTTCCCTCCACTCCCACCTCATTGAGAAAGCAAGCAATTTGATATAGGTTATACATGTGCAGTCCTGCAAACCTACTTCCATATTATCCATGTTATGAAAGAAAATAAAGACACACACACACACACACACACACACACACACAGGGTCAGTGACTCTTCATTGTAATCCTAGCTCCTTTGCCTCTGGAATAGCAAATTCCAAGCTCTCCAAACCCTCTAATCCTTTAATGTAGAAGTTGCCAAATCTTGTGTTATCCTGACTGTGGCTCCATGGTATTTGAATTGTTTCTTTCTGGCTATTTTCCTCCTTGACCTGGGAGCTCTGAAATTTGGAAATGATACTCCTGAGAGTTTTCATTTTGGTATCTCTTTCAGAAAGTGATCTGTAGACTCTTTCAATTTCTAGTTTACCCTCCGATTCTAGAATATGAGGGCAATTTTCCTTGTTAATTACTTGAAATATCGGTCTTTTCTGTTTTTTTTTTTTTTGGTCTTGACTTTCAGGAGGTCCAATAATTTGAAACTTATCTTTCCTCAATCCATTTTCCAGGTCAGTTTTTTAAATGAGATTTTTCACATTTTCTTCTATTTCTTCATTTTTAAAAAGTATTGTTTTATTATTTCTTCACATGGAGTCGTTAGCTTTGAGTTGCCCAGTTCTAATTTTTAATGACTTACTTTCTTAAAGGTAGCTTTAGTGCCTTTTTCTCCATTTATCTAATTCTACTTTTAAAGATGCTCTTTTCTTCATTGGATTTTTTTACATCTCTTTTTCCATTTGTCCAATTCTTCTTTTTGAGGAGTTCTCTAGAGCGATTTTTTGGGTCTCCCTTAACATTTGGTGTATTCTGTTTTTTAAAGCATTGTTTTCTTCAGTATTACTTAATGACTTCTTAAACAAGCTATTGACATTTTTTTTCTTTTCATTATTTCCTTGCATCACTGTCATTTATTTTTCCAATTTTTCCTCTACCCCTCTTATTTGATTTTTAAAATCCTTCTTGAACTCTTTTGGGAATTCAATTTGGGCCTCAATCCTGGGGCAGAGGGGTCAATGTCCAAAGCTTTGGATTTTTCATGTTGCTACTTTCAGAGCTCATTCAAGGGATCTATAAGTTTTCAGTTATTCCAAGGTGTATGACCTAAGAAGAGGTATGGTCACTGCTCTCCTGACCTGTGCTTGGGTCTACGAATGATCACAAGCACTTTTTTTTCACCTTGGTAGTGTGTCCAGAGTCCTGGCTCATAATGGTACTCCTCTTCACCCTGGAACTGTGACCTAGAATTGGGAACGGGCAATGAAATAGAGTCCTATTCCCAGCGCCAACAAAGTGTCCCCTGTTATCTCCTTTTCTCCAGTTGTTCAACCCCCGTACTAAGGGGGTTGCTAAGAGCTCTGAAAGCCTCTGCTGCCAATTTAGCCACCACCATAATCTGCTTCTGCTTTCCTGGGGCAAAGCCTGCATTAGATTGAGCTCCATTCTCACCCCAATGAGACAGACTTTTCCTGCTCACCTTCTAAAAAGTCTTTGACTGTAAAATTGTTTCACTACATCCTTTTGTGGATTCTGCCACTTTGGAATTCATTTGGGGGCATTATTTTGACATTATTTGGAGAGGAATTTGGGACAGCTCAATTGAGTCCTGCCTTTTCTCCTTTATCTTGGTTCTGCCCCCAGTTATAAAACAATTTTGAGCAAGTACTATGTGTTTCACACTATGCTACTTATGGGAGATACAAATAGAGGAAAGAGAAATAGTTACTGCTCTCAAGGAGCCAATATTCTCTTGGTGAGAAATAATGTTTACATATAGAAGTCAGTAACAAAATAAACATGTGGGTATATATTGCATCTATATTTTGTTTTTCATTCATTCCATTTTGTCCAACCCTTCATGACTCCACACCAGGCCCTTCTGTCTGCCACTGTCTTTCAAAGTCTATCCAAGCACATGTTCACGCTTCCATGACCCTGTACATCCCGTCTTCTGCTCTCCCCTTCTCCTTTTATATTCAGTCTTTCCCAACATCAGGGACTTTCCCAATGAGTCCTGTCTTCTCATTATGTGGCCAAAGTATTTAAGCTTCAGAAGCTTTAGTATTTGACCTGCCAGTGAATAGACTGAATTAATTTCTTTTAGTATTGATCGATTTGCTCTCCTTGCCATCCAAGGGACTCTCAGAAGTCTTCTCCAGCACCACAATTCAAAAGTGTCAATTTTATAATGCTCAACTTTCTTTATAGTTGTGATAGATAGATAGATAGATAGATAGATAGATAGATAGATAGATAGGTGGATAGATATAAATAGACAGACAGACAGATAAATATGTAGAGATATATGCATACATAAATATACACATACACATACAGGTGTATATACACGTGTATATGTATATACACATTAGAACATGATTGTAAGGAAGCATTAGCAGCTGGAGAAGTCACGACATGGTTTATCTATTGGCCCCACTTGATCCAAGCTGTAAAAGAAGCCAGGGACTTGAGGAAACAAAGGTGTGAAAGGAGAGAGCCCAGGACACAGAGAGAGGAAATTCAGTGCTGTATAGACTGAAGAACAAGGAGGTCCAGAATGGATGATGTGGAATAATGGATGATAAGACTGGAATGGTGTAGAAACAGGACTTTAATAGGCTGCCTTTAATTAGCCAGTTCTCAACATTAATTGGACAGCTCCTATGCACCAGAGCATTTCATGTGGCATCAGAAAAGACACTTACGATGAAGCATGAGAGAAAAAAATGAAAATCTAGAAATAGCATAAAAGCACAGAGAGAAATGCAAACAAATGGCCTTAGCGCACATGTCCTTCTTAGGCTCACAGAACATTGCGCCTGGAAAATACCTTCAATGTCATGAAGCCAAACTTCCCCCTTGGACCCACAGGGACACTGAGGCCCAGAGAGGGAGTGTGGCTTTGCAGATCTGCTGAAGAGCCCGGCCAGGAACGAAGCTCCAGCCTCTGGATGCTGTTCCTTTCACTCTTGCTTCCCTATCACTGTTTTCTTCCAGTAGAGAAGATCACTGGAGTGGAGCTATTATAAGGGTTATTTAACTCCACATACAACAGATTTCTTTCTTTCCCTTGCAGTTCTAGGATGCTCCTAGGCTGGGTTCTCTTACGGACTGAACTTTCCTTTGTTTCCCCACTTAAATCATTTAAAAATTAACTTGAACATAACCTCTTTGGAATAGTTAGGGAGTCATTTTCCCACAGAAACCTTAGAAAATGTCTAAACAAAGGCACACAGGCTGGCCTAATATTTTACTGCAGGTTTTATCTATAGGCTTGGTTAAAAAAAAACAGATATGAAAAAGTCATTTTACAGAGTTTTAGTTCACCCAAGTAAGGAGGGATTTGAGCCCTCTGCTAACTCCTAAGGTCGGTCCAGGGTAAATAAAAACAGGACAACTGAGAGAGCAGTAATGAAAAGCTTCTGTTCACCAGGCACGTTATTCACCGGACATGGCAGCCTCCTGCAGACTATATGCTCCTTGAAGGCAGAGAATGAATCATTTAATCTTTGCATCCCCCAGAGTGACACAGAACAGGTAACATAAGGGTTTTATTCAGTATACCTCCTTGTCCTTTGGTGCAGCAGCAAGCACCCCAGCGTCCCCAGGGTGTCTGCCAACACAGGTTCTTAGATCTGCTTTGATAAAGGAAAGCAACTCAAAATGGGTTAACAAGCTTACTTTAATCAGTCAAATATGTATCGTTTACCTAGTTCAGGGGAAAAAGGTCAGCACCCCGAACTTCAGAGTATACAGACAGAATTATCAAGACAGAGAAACAGATCAAGTAGAAAGTTTCCAAACTGTCCATTACATCCATACCAAATCAGCATCTGGGTTTTTCAACAACATCTGGGTTTTTTAAATCTGGGGGGCTCTCAACAATGGCTTCCCAGAGTTTCATCTGATTAAATCACAGAACACTTCTCAAAGAGAGCCCCCAAACAAAGCAACACATCAGGGCTTATGTGGCCTTCTCCTGGCTCAGAGAATGTAACAACCTTATTGACCCACTGGCCAATCAAAAAGTATCTACTGAAAAACAAGCCTCCCACCCCAGGTTCCAGGTGCACTTTAGCCTAGGGGCAGGGAAGATCTTAAAAATTTACATTCGCATTACAATTGGAAACTTTCAAAATTGACCATTTAGTGCTATTCGTGCTATCCCTTCATTATTACACAGCACAGCCACTCTCCTTTTCACAGACTCAAAGTATTTTTGAGATGGAAGAGACCCTGGAAAACTTCTAATCTAGCCCATCAGCATAAAAGACTTCCCCTTGTTATCTGCTAAGTAGACATTTACCCTCTGCTTGAAGACTCCCAAAGAAGGAGAAATCATGACTTCTTGTGGCAATAGTCCAGTACTTGTTCAAAGGTTTTCTTTATCTCCAAGTCTAATTATTGGCCCAACAACATTTTTTCACATACTTGAATATTTTTATCGTGTCCTCCACGAATGTTCCCTTTTCCAGGCAAAATAGAACAAATCCCTTCACTGTCTTCATAGGGCGTACCCAGAAGGCCTGTCACCTTTCCAGTCTCTCGCCTCTCAACTGTCCAGTTGGCCCATGTCATTCCTAAGTACATCTCTCAGAACTGACCACCATGTTCCAGATGTGAGCACAAAAGATATAGGCAGGCTAGTGGTGCAGTGGTTAGAGCACTTGATGTGACATTAAGAGTCTAAGCATGTGCATATATTTTTCTTCTGACACTTAGTACCTGTATAACTATGGGCCAGTCATTTACCTTTCTTTTCAGCCTTCATTTTTCCATTTGTGAAGGAGTGATAATAATAGCATCTGCTTCCCAGGGCTATTTTAAAGAATACACATAGTTGGACCATACATAGCTATGTAGGCAGGTAGATAAGAACATAAATAACTAATTTCATAGCTGCGCTTCAATGCTTTGGAAACTTTAAAGCATTATGTAAATATATCATCATTATTCTTATTATATTCAGTGAAAATTACCCTGGAATTATTCCTGAAAGCTGCACCTCTCTCAAAGCAAACCGATATCACATCAGTGGCTTTGACTGCCAAATGATACTGTTGACTCATATTAAGGTCACAGTTCCCTACGTCTCCCAGATTTTTGGGGGGAGAAACAGGCCAAAATTTCAATAAGAACACATTAACAAAAATATCTACACTCTGCCTCCTCCAACTATGACATCATAGGCCTACCTTTAAATTATGATACCTTGGGCTCTGTTCTAGTGTGATGCCCATGGTTGATCCCATGGATGTCATTTCTGCAAAATGGAGTGCATTGGAATGTCCTGGACTGAAGCACTCTGTTAAAATCCTGGGAAGATTAATTTTAGAAAAGCTGGATGCCAAAAATAGTCCTGGAGGTTACATATCCCACCTGCTCTAGGCCAGGTTGTCAGGGATACCTTCCTGTTGGTTTGCACAGTCTAGGGTTAAGCAGGAGATGTTTTCTATGCAAAGCAACCGTTCCTGAGCAAGCTAGCCCAAAGGTCCCTAATCTAAGAATATTAATTTCATTAAAATTGATAAAGCAAACAAGACATACATTTCAAATAACCTAATAAAGTCTGAAATCATTAAAGTGTTCTAATATATTATAATAACATTAATTTATTCAAATGTGAGACTAAAGATAGATATCCCTTGGGGCTAAGACAGTGATGCATGATAGTCTTCAGTCTGTTTCTAGGAATAATCTCAGGAATAAAATGTTATCATATTGTTTTAGAGCCTGAAGTCCCAAGTAACAGAGTAAACCACAGGTTGCTATAGCAGCACAGTCATATAATTCCCCTTCCTCTCTTGTTTCTAACTGTCCCTCCTCCTCCTCCTCTCTTTTTTCCAGCCTGCACATCTGTGAGGAGTCTAAATGAGTCTGATAACTTGCCTTTGGTGAATCGTGAAATTGTCAAGCTATGATCTCTTTCAGTCCATCTTCTACACTCTTGTTTTGAAAATAATTTCCTGCCTGTTCAATATTTAATAATCTTTTTTTTTCTTCTGGCATCCGAGAGGGATTTTATTAGGACTTTCTAAGAAACAAGCCACGTTATTGAACAAGTATGAAACAGTTAACCAAACCCCATATATGCATTGTTGGGAGGGATCTGTTGCTACTTCGGTATTCTGTGACCTTAGGAAGGGACTAGAAATTGATGCTGATGGGTAACAGGGAGTTTTCATCTCTTAACGTTGTCTCCTACCTCAGGGCAGCCAAGCAGCCTTTGCAGCTGCTTCCCTTTGAAATCGAAGGCTGCTGAGACAAAAGGCACAATTGTACTAAAAAGCCAAGCCAAGAAGAGGCAAATTGTTGGTAGATCTTTAGCCAGAGGCAGTTTGGGACAACTAATTTGATCACCATCTTTATTGTTATTATTGTCAATTATTATTTATTCCCATTTGGCTTTTTGGGTCCCCCTTCCTGGACTCCCCAGCTTTGACTGGACTATCATGGCCTGCACCACAAAGCCCCACTTGTCTGTCCAAACCTCTGGATAATTTATAAGATCCACTCAAACACTGAGGTTTGGCTTCTGATCTCTCTTACTGTGCAGACTCCTGGTGTCTAACCTGAATGGAACTCCCTCTCCTCTGCCCCCACGGAATCCCTGATGCTTCCTTTAAAGCACAGTCAGTCGATAACCAATTATTAAAAGCCTACTATGCGTCAGGAACTGTTAAGTACTGAGGATACAAAAAAAAAAAAAAGGCAAAAACAGTCCATGCTCTCAGGAAGCTTCTACGTTCAATTAGAGGAGAAGATATAGCTGATAAAGTTAGTCACTCAATATGCATTTATTAAGTACCTGCTGTGCACCAAGCACTGGGATAAGCACTGGAGTACAGAGAAAGACAAAAGATAGTCCCTGACCACAGGGAGCTCAGTCTAAAGGGGAGTCAGAATGTGAACAGCAAGCCAACTCTATCTATCATCTATGTGGATTTGTGTATGCATATGCATACATGCGTATACCTGTGTGTTTGTGTTTGATAAACTGAACATAATCAGTAGAGGAAGGGCATTCTATTAAGAGAGATTAGGAGAGGGGTTTTGCAGCATGTAAGATTTTAGCTGAGAATTAAAGGTAGACAGAAATAGACAGAAATTAAGAGGAAGGAATGTCCACAAGAATATGGAAAACAGTCTGAGAAGGGAAGGCATCAGCAGGTGAGAGAACCAGCATGAGGGTTACAATTGGGATTAGGGTTAGTGTGAGACTCAGAGCTCTGCTCTGTTACTTAAAATGTGATGCACAGACTGGAAAGCAGCGTGCTGGCTGTGAGCCGCCCAGAGCAGAAGACAGAACCTTGTATTCTGCGTGGCAACCCTAGCATCTGTGCTGTGCTAATGCTTCAGTGTAACCTATGAGTGTATCACATGTTCGGCTGCCATGTTGTAACTGTTTCATCTTCAGCTTGCAATCCACTGAAACGGCCTTTTTCACCAAGTGCCCCCGTCTTAATTTTATGAAGTATTTTTTTTTTTAATTTTGTTTTTATTCTTTTTCTGTTCAAGTATTCACGTATATTTCTATTCAGTGTCTTCTTAGATTTTGCCTAATGGTCTATTCTGTCGGTAACTCTCATATTCTATGTCTACAATACAAACAGTTAACTGTTTCTTTTAGCTTTGTTTTATTTGAAATAGAGCAAACTAGTGATTCGATTCCTTTATCCAAGTCACTGATAGAAATGACAGAACATATCCCTCGTCATTCCACTGCCAAGCTAGCATTGAGTTCTTCGTGATTACTAATTTAACTGGTTTGAAATTCACAGAAGTATGTTTTCTTCTAACCACATATCCCTTTATTTTCAAATAATATAAATATAGATATAAATATAAATGAAAAATATTATTTTCAAATAAATATAAACAAAATTAGTTTGAGAGATTTTATTAAATGCTTTACTAAACACCTAGGTCAACTATATGTACATTATTCTCTGGATCGAGCTGAGTCAAAAAAGCAAATAATTAAATTTGATCTGGCATGGCCTGTCCTTCAGGCGTTCACTTCAAGTCAATGAAATATATCACCTGTAAATAATAATAATAATGCTGTTTAATCATGTTTCAGTCCTGTCTGACTCTCAGTGACCCCCTTTGGGGTTTTCTTGGCAGAGGTAACAGAGCCGTTTGCCATTTCCTCCTCTAGTTCATTTTACAGAAGACGAAACTAAACAGGATTAAGTGACTTGCCCAAGGTCACACAGCTGGTAAGTGTCTGAGGCTGGACTTGAACTCAGGAAGAGAAGTCTTCCTGACTCCATGTCTGGCACTCTATTCTGCACTACCTCGCTGCCCCAATGATGATAATAGCTAACATTTATTTACCACTCACTATGTGCCAGGCACTGTGCTAAGCACGCTACAGTATTTTTGACCCCCACAATGGCCCTGGAAGGCTGGTGCTTATTATTATCCTCATTTTGTAGTTGAGGCAGACAGAGGTTAAATGACTTGCCCAGGGACACACTGCAAGTGAATGTCTTAGGGTTAGATTTGAACTCAGGCTTTCATGATTCCAGGCCCAGCACTCTGTGAATTATATGTGGCAGGGTCATAGATACACATGCAGAAATGAAACAGTCCTTTCCCTCAAGAAGCTTCCTGTCTACTAAGTCAGGGGAGGGCAATGTATGGACACAAATAAGAGAATCTTTATACAAGGCAGTTTCAAGAGGAATGGAGCAGCGATGACTGTAGTCATCACTAGAGGCTTGGGGAGAAGAGGGTGTGTGAGCCTTGAGCTCCAGGACTGAGGGACCCAGGAGGTCAAGGGAGGAGGAGAATCTGAGATATGAGAGAAACCCTTGGTAAAGGCACAAGGACGGGAGCTGCTTTGTGGGCTGTGGGAAACAGAAAGCACACCATTCTGATTGGTCTAGGGAGCATCTGAATAGACGTCCACGTGAAATGACTGTGGAAGAAGGTGAGAGAGTCAGAGACAGAGAGAGACAGAGAAAAAGAGAAAGAGAAACAGAGGGACAGAGACAGAGACACAGAGAGACACAGAGAGAGAGACAGAGGGACAGAGACAGAGAGAGACAGAGACAGAGACAGAGACAGAGACAGAGACAGAGAGAAAGAGACAGAGAGACAGAGACAGGGAGAGAGTGACAGAGAGGCAGAGACAGAGAGAGACAGACAGACAGAGACAGGGACAGAGACAGAGACAGACCACGAGACTGACAGAGAAGGATTCTCTAGTTTCTCTCAGAGCCAGTGGCCCTGATGGCTCTCAGGGATCAACCATTGTTTCAGATTCTGACAGTATCTACTACAATTTGGTCAGAATTGAGGTAAAACTTAGTTTGCACATTTCATTCTCTTCCTAAAAAAATTACTTGTCTTCCAGTCTCAAGCTCTCTGTCACATTCTCTACATTCCACAAATAACATGAACAGTGGGCCTGAAATTGCATCCACCAGCTATTTCAGTACACAGACTGTGTTTCTTTTGGCCAAAAGACTCAAAGCAATTAAGGCCGGCTAGGCGCTCTCTTCCTGCCTCCCTTTTTATCTGGGCCACGGTCTCCCATCAGCTACTTTGTTCTGTCTTTTCCAGACCAAAGATAATCCTCATTTGCAGGAAAAACAGAAGTACAATAAGAGTTGAATGGCTTTGTCTTCCCTCCATGACCCATTATGGTCTTCTCATGTCCTTCCCCTCCCCCACTTCCCATTTCCTTCTTTGACTTGTGTCTTTGCTGGGATTTCTTCAGTTGAGTCAGCTTGCCTTAGCTCCCTTTGTATCCTAACATTGCCCTGCAGAATTGGTGGTCGGTCGGATTACGCTGTGAGAATGAATGGAAGTTGACAGACTGGATGTGGGTGGTGCAGGAGCAGGGGGTGGGAGAGCCCTGGAACTCTGATCATTCTTTCCAGCTTCCTAATGAATCCCAGTGGAACAAAGTTATCAGCTCAAAGAGCCCTGGAGCCCTCAGCGACAGCACTAAGAGGTGCTCAGTTCTGTAAATACAAATTGGGGCCATGTATGCTGAACTAGGGCGCTGTTTTATAGTTCTCTAATGACAGAATTCAAGGAAATTCCTATTCATGTGACATTAGGTGACCTTTGAGTTTCTGTTCAGTTCTTCACTGTGGTAGGAAAGCTGTGGGTGGGAGCCATTAGGGAGGGGGGAGGGGAAGGAGAAAAGGCAGCTAGTGGGGGAACCAAGGCAGAGGACTAGCAGAATATAAACAGTAGCTGGACAAGAGGGGTGAGGCTGTCAAGGGCACATAACAGCATCATGCTCAACTATTTCATCGTGGGTCCCAAGTGGTAAACAAATGTGTGTTGATTGACTTAGTGAACAGAGGGGAATATCAAGGCAGAGAGAAAAGTGCTCAGTGGCCAAAGGAGTCAAGGAAACTTCATCATCGAGGGGAACTTCAGTGCAGCTTGGACCTAGACTGGAATGGAAGGACATTGCTGAGCTCAATAATCTGGGAAAGGCTTTTAGTTAATTATTTGGCCTAAGAAGATGACTAAAATCCTGCAAACAGTCACTTTCCATGGGGTCAGGCATGGGGTCAGGGGAGTGCTGAGAAGCAAGAAACTTAGAGGTAAAAGAAGTCCCCAAATTCCAATCAGAATGTTGGTACGAGGGTGCCTTCATCCCCAGTGCTCCTCAGGTGGGCTCCCTTAGCGAATTAAAGTGGAGAAGAGAACAGCTAAGAGGCAATCTATATCCTGAAAGCAGCCTTGGACACATTCTCTTGTAAGGGTTCTCCTAATGAGAAGGCATCAAAAGTTCCCCATTGAATGCCTGGTCATTGGCCCATTGATGAAGATGGCTTTCCAAAGGATGGCCCTCCTCTGATCCCTCTAAATCAAGATGCAAGTTTCCACACCCTCCTGGCTGCCTCATCCCACCAGCCCTGGGAGTCTGTGCCTCTGTGTAGGAGATTCAGATCACCAGGGAGAGAAGCAGTGCAAACTCCTTTCCTACCTGGGTTATCTCAGAGGAGGAAATTTGAACATGGCATGTATTGTGTCAGTAAGGATGTGTGTGACGCTGTATTAGCTAGAGACTGAGTGTGGGCTTGTGTGTACATATTTGGTAAATACATAGGTATGCACATACATACATACACACATGTGTATGTATGTTCACTCATGTTATGCTCCCCACTGGACTATAAGCCTCTGGAGGGCAGGGATTGCTTCATTTTTGTCTTGGCATCTCTAGCTCTTTGCATAGGACATGACGCCATTTTGTGGGTGTTCAATGAATGCTTGTAATTGACTGATTGGTTATTCATACCACAAATAAAAGAATGGAAGACAAAGCATTTATTTAAGGAATGATGATGTGCCAAGCTCTGTGCTAAGCACTGGAAATAGAAATAAAACTTTTAAAAATGTGAGGCAGCCCCTGCTCTCCATGAAATAACACTAATTAGGAGAGAGAACCTTGAAGAATTTCCGCTTTAGGGCAGAAGGAAAGGCCTCAAAACCCCAAGTGTGCAACATCAGTCCAATGGAAGCACCCACAGGAACACAAGGTGATTGAACTAAGTCTTATCTTAGTGGCTGGAGGTCTGCAGGATAAATCATGAGGCTCGAACCTGGGTTCCTTGGAGGCCAATTTGTCTGATGGCAGATTTCAGGGGATTCATGGATTTGGATGGGGAAAAATACATCTTTACTTACACTGAGCTCCAAATGAAATTTAGCATTGCCTTCAGTTATTTAAAAGTACTATTATGACAAGGGGTTTGTAAGATGCACCAGAGGGGCCCCCACTATACCCCAAAAGGCTAAAAGCCCTTGCCTCAGAAGGACTGCAGATGTCCCTCTATCACAAAGGAAGAATCATCGTTGTTTCCCATCTGGCACAGTGGAGGGAGGGATGATGTGGAAATCAGGAAAAGCCTGGGCTCTGGACCTGCCTCTGATGCAAAGGCTATGTGACCACGGGTGACCATAGTGGAGTCTGTTAGTCTGTTAATGCCCCCAAGCAACTTTCCAAGGCATTAAGTTAACTCTGGGTTCCAATCCTGGAGGCAGGGGCAGTGTCCACAATACGTCAGGGTTCCAATCCTGGGGGCAGGGGGAGTGTCCACACTACCTCAGGGTTCCAATCCTCTAGGCTGGCAGAGTGTCTACACTGGAACTTTCAACCCAAATGGAATCAGTGTTAGATGTCCCTGCTGCCCTATACCTCCCCTTAAGTAATTTGACAAAGGTTTTTTTTCCTTTAAAAATTATAAAAAGATATAAATGATGATAAAAAGGAATCAGTGTGCTCTAATAGAGAAGAGTTACACCATGCACCTCTTTTTTAAAGCTAATTTCTGAATCCCAGCTCTGTCACTTATTACCTGTGTGACCTTGGAACAGACACTTCTATCTTTAGGCCTCAATTGTCTCATTTGTAGAATAAGGGAATGACCTCTAAGATCCCTTTAAACACTAAATCTATAACCCTCTGACAAAGAATTCTGAGCCACTAAGGAAGCTGGGTGCCTGCAGTCTGGTGGGGTGTAAGAATGCCCTTTTCTTTCCTACCTTCCCTTGAGATTTCCCCCCAGAGTCTGGCGCACCTGGGAGAGACCTTGCTTAATTTCTTCTGCATTTTCTGGTTGCCAGTGAAGGATTGGCCTTGGTTTTGGAGTCTCAGTGTGGCTGGGGTGCAGTGGAGTGGAGGCTCACTCACTGTCCAGGGAGTGGCAGCCCTCCAGAGCAGGGATCTGTGACATAGGGACAGGCAGAACTGATTTGGGCTCTATCTATAAAGCTTCTAGTGAAAATGAAACTGTCATTTTTTATGCAGCAACATAAACTGATTAGTTGAAAAATAAAGTCATTAATGGGATGCAGAAAGATATCCAATAATCACTGTGGAAATAGAGGGCTAATGACAATAGATTTGTACTTGGTGGCAGAAGGGGAAAAGGTGTGTGGCTTCCTTTCCATGTTTCATGTCTGACTTTTTGGTAGCTAAGCGAGAGATCATTCAGATTACTGCTCAGGCTATGGCTGCTTCAATGTTTATTGAAGCCAAGGTTTTGTTAATAATATTAAAGTTTCGCTGGGGCCTGGATGAGCCCAGATTCTGCTTCTACATGACATGTAAGTAATTCCCAGCATAATCAGGCATGGGTACCTCTTTTAGTCTTCCACTTAAAAACAGTATATTTTCTCTTAAATTAGATGCAAACCACGTTACACAATGCAGTGGAGTTCAAACTGAATTCTCGGAGGAATGCCCTCTATTAGCATTTCTGGGACTTTAAAAATAAAACTATAATACAAAACCTTGGAAAATTTACAAAAGAGGAAATAAATGAACACCCACCTCAGGCTGTGAGCTCCCACAGCCCGGCTCTGGTGGGCACCTCTAACATGGGATATCACCCCCAGAGGAGCTTGGGTTGTGAGGAGGGAGACAACGCAGGCTCGGTCAGCAGTCTGCAGCTAGAAGGAACTTGACCAATCTTACGTCAAACTGTCTCATTTTATAGATGAACAGAGTGAGGCCCAAAGAGGTTAAGTCACATCCCTTGGGGCACACAGTGTCTGAGGGGGATATGAAAGGAGGTCTTCCTCACTCTAACCCAGTGCACTACCCACTGCATCACACAGAAGAAGCAAACACAGGTGTAAATGGGCACGTGGGAGGGAGTGCAAAATAAATACAGCATGACTGGGGTCGGGGCACTAATTCTGTGATTGTAAGAAGTCATGTTCCCAGTTTGTACCTGAGGAAATGGAATTTCAGTCCTGACGTTCAGTAGTGTCTGCTTCTCTCCTGACTCCATCTGGGGTTTTCTTGGCAGCGACAACTCCAGTGGTTTGCCATTTCTTTCTCTGGCTTCTTTTACAGAGGAGGAAACTGAGGCAAACAGGATTAAGAGAGTAGCCCAGGGTCACAAGGCTAGTAAGTATCTGAGACCAGATTTAAACTCAGGTCTTCCTGACTTCAGACCTGGCTCTCTATCCACTGCACCCCCTGGTTTCAGTTATTCCATGATTATAATTACTAAGTGCTGGAGTTGGACTGATCTCCGGTCTCCTGACTCCTACTTCAACTCTCTTCCCTTATCTTCTTCTAAAGAATCATCTCCTCCTCCTCTTTCCTCCCCTCCTCCTTTCCCCTCCCCCCTTCTCCTCCTCTCCCTCCCCCTTTTCTTCCTCCTCCCCCTCTTCTTCCTCTTCCCCCCTTCTTTTCATCTTCCTCTTCCTCCTCCTCCTCCACCTCATCATCATCATCATCATCCTATGAATCCCTGACTCAAGTATTTCATGAGCTCTACTAGTTTCTGTGAAGGAGACAAGAAAAGCAGACATCAGGGCCCCTGCTTTCATGGGATCACAGTCTAGGTAGAAGTAGAATTTTAACACACATGAAAAAGAAAATAATGCAAAACAGTATGAGGGGCTGATTCAAGAGTCTTGGCTTGGCATGTTATAGCAATATTGGGAGGAGAGAGATCAATGGACAGTGTACTTATGGGACAGGATTAAGGAAAGGGAAGGGCTTGAGTCAGGCCTCCAACAGAGTACAGGATTGAAGTTGAAGTACAGATGAGGAAAGAATATCCCCGGTCAGTAAACACAGTATGACTAAAGGTGAGGAAGCAAGAATGAAAAAGAATCAAGTCATAGAATAAAGTATTTAGAGCTGGAATGGACCTGAGAGGTCATTGACCCTGGCTTTGGTTTGAGATCTATCCTTACAAGCAAAATGAGCCCCCTTATCTTATGGACAAGAAAATGGAGCCTCCGAGAAGCTGATATGGCCAAAGTCACATGGGCAGCAAATAGTAAAGCCAAGATCCAAACCAGGTCAGATCAGAGAATCACTGAATTTCAGGGCTAGCAAAGATCCCCATGACCATCTAGTCCAAGTTATACTTGAGTAAGAATCCCTACTGAAAATAGTTGAAAAGTGGTCACTGAGCATGTGTCTGCTTCAAGACCTCCATGGAGAGGGAGCCTCTCTCATGTGAAGCAGCCCATTTAACCCAAGCTAGTTCTAGTTGCTGGACAACCCTGACTAATGTCCTTTGGGCATATTTAAGACTGACCCAGATTTTCCTACCACTCTCTGACCCATCCTACACCATATCTTCTCTACCTCAACCATCATCTCTGCCTCCTCCTGACCAGAAACTCAACCCCTCCTCTGGGTCTCCAGGTCTGCCAGGTATGTTTCTGCCTCTCTAGCCAGGGTCACTTGGTCTACACCTGTGTATGACCCCAACCCATCTATGGCTTCCTTTTATTTGCTCTCTTCCCCAATTAGATCATATGTTACTTGAGAGAAGGGACTGCCATATTTGCTTCCATTTGTAGTCAGTATTTAGCACAGTGACTGTTACTGTTCAGTCATTTCAGTCTGAAGACTCTTGGTGAACCCACTGGGGATTTTCTTGGCAAAGATACTGGAGTCGTTTGCCATTTCCTTCCCTAAGCATAGTGACTGCAGTATGATTAACACTTAATAAATACTAGCTCTTATCTCTCTCTAGCTCTCCACTAAATAGAGTAATATCATATGTGCTAAGGGCGATAAGAAGGGCTGCCTTCCTCTATGGGAGCTTTGTGCTGCTCTGTTAATTACTTTGGATTTCTCTTGTGTGGAGTTTGGTTCCTTTATATTGTTTCCATGTTGTCTCCCCCCTTAGAGTGCCATTCCTTGAGGGCAGCAACTGTCTTTTGCCTCTTTTGGCATTCCTAGTGCTTAGTATAGTGTCTGCAACATAGTAGGGACTTACTTTATAAATGTGGATCAATTGATTAATTGATGTAAGAGATGGATGAGTAGTTATGGTGCTGGTGCAGGGTCATAGATATGGAGCTCAGAGGGACTTCAGAAGGCCATTTAATTCAACCCTCTCATTTTACAACTGAAAAAACTGAGGCCCATGAAGTTATATAGTAAAAAGGGACTTGAGCCCAAGTCTTCTGACTAAAATCAGCTGAGGCCCTTGAATGCCATGCAAATTGGAATTTGGACATCATCCAGTGGGGGGCTGGGGGGGATGGAGCTATTGTGGGTTCTTGATAGAAGTAGTAGCACCATGACCGTAAGAGGTTTTATTGTTTTTTGGGTTTGTTTTGATTTGTTTTTTTGGTGGAGAGAGGAAGGGAGGAGGAAGTATGGCACATAGTAGGAACTTAATAAATATTTGTTTCCTTGTATTAAATGTCTAACAGGATTTATAGATAGAATAGACTTTGGAGATAATTAGGCATATCCCTTCATTTAACACCCATGGTGAATAAAGGGATGCTGTGTGAATTCCAGAGGCCACACAAGTAGGATGAGACAGGATTCAAACCCTGGGATCCAGAATTCCAAATCTTGGACTATCAACACCATAACATGTCATCTTAAATGAGAACAGCCCAGGGAGGTCATTTAGAATTGGCGTTAGAGGCAGGGGTCACCCTAGCCAACCCTCGAGTAACCTTACCTAGGAATTCTCTTTCTCTCTGCGACTTCCCAATGTGGAACCACAACCTTACTTTATTATCTCTATTGATATCAATGAGAAATATGCAATTTAGATGGCTTTTCAGCTTTCTTAAAAACAAAATAATACTCTAGTGAGACAAATCTGAGCAAAGTTTGTTTCAAAATGTTGGTTTAATGAACTTTAATATCTTCATGATTCTATTACACAGCTGTGCTTCTATCTACTCCCCCCATGTATATAGGTAACCAGGGGGCACATTGTATATAATGCTGAGCCTGGAGTCAGGAAGACCTGTAATGCTAATGGAACAGGAAGATCTTCCCCATCCATGAATAGACCTATGTGATCACATGTGTCTCCTTTTCCCTTGGAACAGGAGCTCTCTTTCCTGGCCTAAAGGTACACAGGTATTTCCATTCCAGATACCTTGCTGCTTTCATAGCCATGATACATCCTGATTCACATAGAGCCCATTGGGAGAGGAACTTGACTAAGGAGGAGCTTACTTGTAGGAAGCCTTTCACACGTTTGGTGCTCAGCTAATTAGGCACTGAGTTGTGTAGGTGGTGGTGCCTTCTGGCTCTAAGCCTATTAGGTGGAAGCCACACACACAGAAAGGTTGGCGTTTTGCTTTTAGCAGTCATTCACAAGAAGGACCTTTTGATTCGCTGGATGGGACTCTGAGTAGTCATGTGTTAAGAGCCCCCAACTACTCTCCTCTTGGGGTTCTTTCAGTCTGGTGGCACACAGAGGTGGTTCTGTCACTTTGTTCAGACAGTTGGAGCCCTGTCTCTTGGATTCTTTCTCGGATACTAACTTCTTTCTACTTATCTATAATTAAAGTAAGATTGTTGACCCCTTTAAAATTGTCTTTCCTTTAGAAAAGCAGATCAAAGAACATGTCCTGGCAGGGCATCCAGGGTGTGCTAGGGTGCTTGCTACTATAGACAGTTACTAGCTATGTAACCTCTGTTTGCCTTGGTTTCCTCCACCTGTAAAATTGAAATAATAATAGCACCTTCCCCCACCCCCAGGGTGTTGTAAGGATCGAGTAAGACAATATTTGCAAAACTCATCATAATGCCTGGCACACAGTAGGTGACATATCAATGCTCATTCCTTTCTTTTCTTCCCTTCCCTTCTCACTGGTAACTCTAGTGAAAACTCAATAATAATGCCATTGTGCCTTCCATTTTGGTCAAGTCTTGGCTGTGGCCATGTTGGAGCTTCCCAGTAAACTCTTCAAGGATAGGGCCCATTTTTCTCTCCTCTGTTTTATTTTTTTAATCAAAAGGACAATGCTGTGTAGGCAGCAGACATTTAAACAGATGTTTGTGAAATTGAATTCCATTGAAATGGTTTAAATTGATCGACTATTATTATGTTATCACAGCAATATCATCCTAGAAAAGCTCAAACTGTATAGAAAACATAGATTGCTCTAGAATTTGCTTTTGTCTTCCAGGCTCTTCAATGGTCAACAAGGAATCATCATTCAGAACTTCAGTACAAGATCCATCCTCACCGTCACCAACGTTACACAGGAGCACTTTGGGAACTATACATGCGTGGCTGCCAATAAGCTGGGCACAACCAATGCCAGCTTGCCTCTTAACCGTAAGTACCGTAAATGTGCCATCTGGGGATTTTCAGAGGGTTCCGTTTACCGTAAGTACCGTAAATGTGCCATCTGGGGATTTTCAGAGGCTTCAGTTTATTTTAGGGACAAAGCATGAAGACTCAATGCTGGTCCTTTATGAGCCTCCTGCTCTGGGTACATGATTTGGGGGGCCTTCCTTGCCCAAGAAGGAACTGAGCTCTGAGTAATGTATGATTCCTGTAGAACTGAGATGCCAATAGTTAAGAAAATGTTTGGCTGCTTAGGAAGGAAAAAGAATGTCAATGAAGTCACACCTGAAATCTACCTTCCGATTGACTGGCTACCAGGGGGTCCATTTCTGATCCTCTACAGAACTATGAAACTTAGACTAGCACAAATGGGATTTTCTGCTGGTTGTTTTCTTTCAGAGTTATCATGGAATAGTCTATGTTTAGCACATGGTATAAGCAGCAAGGTATAAGACAGCTGCTCCTGGACCAATCATGGACTTCATGTGGAAACCCCATTATTGATCCTACCTTGGGAATCAAAAACTGAATTTTATTGTTACCAACACAGATATTGGAAATCCCAAAGGAATATTTTCAGAGCACTGGAAATAAATAAAGCAGGATAAACTTAAGGAGAAGTCAGTGAAGGGTTAGGATTGATTTGGGCAATTTTTTCCAAAGTTGCTGGTATCACAGTCATAGAATAGAGCTGAATCTGAGACTAAGTTTTTCTCCAAAGGCCTGAAAGGCATTTTCATGAAAGTATCTTTCATATGCCGGACCAATCAGGAACCACCTTTGTCTTCCATGATAGGCTATATATTGTCATGATATTCTTTTTTGACGAGACAGTTTTGCAGTCTTGAGACAGCTTGTTGTATATGTAAACATACTGTGGATATCTGTGTGCTCATCACAGCTTTGAATGAGCAGAGTTGTCTTATTAAGCATAGGGGAAAAGGTGGGGTCCACTAGATTCCTCCCATTTAAGGTCAGAATAATCTAAAACATCACTTGACTTCTCCAGATTGAATTGCCGTAAGTCCTGTACCTCCGATTTCAAAGACCAGACCGGCCTCGTTAGCTTCGGTCAATGCAGAGTTTCCTGTGGCTTTGCCTCTATCGCTAAGTGAAAGGTTCTGTGATTTAGAGTGCTGACCCAGTATTTGTTGCTGTTTCTTATTGCCACACTGGGAAGAAAGGCAGCATGGCATAGTGGATAGAGTCAGACCTCGGAATTAGGAAAACCTGGATTCAAGTTCTGACTCATACTGGCTGGTGATCCAGGGGAAATCATTTAACTTCCCAGGCCTGGGTAACTCTCTGAGATTATGAGGAGTGGACAGGTTGCTGATCTACATAGGTGGACAGAGTTTTCACAACAGGAGTTCCCCACACTGATAAAAAGCAGAGGTATAGACCTACCCCAAAATAAACTCTGAAAGAGCTAGGCTTTTTTTTTTTTTTTTGTCCCTAAACCACATAATAATTCAGGTTTTCTCTGGGCAGGGAGGAGGAGGGAGAGGACTTATTTTGTAAAATTATTGATTAAATAAAATACCTAATAATTGAAAACAACAGATCTCAACTTAAAATACATATGAATACTATGTGGAAACAAATGACTAATATTTAAAGATAAATAGATCGGAAAAGACAAGCAATGGGACATTTAAGACACTTGATCATCTGAAATTTCAAATTGCTGTTTCTAATAAAAGAGTGAAATGAAATCATATCAACTGACAACAAAGATTATGACATGGACCTCATTTGGATTTCCGTTAAAACCACTGGAATTTTACCTTTATGATCAGGGAGTAATCCACTGAGAAAGGCTATGGGAAGAAAATAGCTTTGTTTTCTTTCTCTTTATCTTCTGAGTTGCTATGCTTGGATGGATAGCAATATGCCAGCTTAGTTTCTTTATTTCACTAGAGATTGTAGAAATCTCAAATGTTGACTCCTTGGTGCTGCTGTCCCCAGTACCAGATGTAGTGTGTCTGTGTGTATGTGTGTGTGTGTGTGTCTGTATGTGTCTGTGTGTGTGTTTATGTGACTTCTGGACAGGTAGGTTAAACAATTATAGTACTATAAATCCATCAATATGATGAAATACAGGAGCTTGTAATATGAAATGTACTCACAGTTTCCTTGAAAGATCAGTAATTAGCTGCTTCAGCATGGCTGTCTGGAAATGGAATCTCTGCAGACACGAGAGCACAATAGTCCCTTCCTTGGGTGCCATCAGTTTGGCCACAATGTGCTTTCTGCCGCTATCAAGACAGGGAAAGCCTTTATTGAACGTCTCTAAGAGGAAAACTACAGAAATCATTTAAATGGGAAGGACTAAGAAAAGGGAAGTGGTGTCACATTGTGGGAAGCGACATTTTCTGCTGGGGTGCATGCAAAGAGGAAGCTCAAGTCAAATCAATCTAAAAAAAAAAAAACAAAACAACATTTATTAAGTGTGCCTTTGGTGTCAGATGAAATTGGTTCAAATCCCAACTTGACTATCCATCCCCTACATGACCATTTGTCTCCCATGATGAGTTAGACTCCTAAGGCAAGTAAGAGACCTAGGTAAAGTTCTTGATACAAAATAGTTGCTGAATAAGTGCCCCTTGAGTGACTGATTGATTCTTTCTAGGCCTTCAGTTCAGGCCACAGCTAGCCAACTCAACGGACATTGATTAAGCGCTTCCTGTAGGAAGGGCATGATGATGGGCCCTTGGGATGCAAAGACAAACATAATTTCTACTTTCAAGTAGCGCTTGTCACATTGGAAGAAAAGAATATGATCAGGACCTGATGAAAAAAATAAAAAGAATGCTGTATTCGTATCCAGAGGCCTTGGCTCCTTCTCCAGCTTTGCCACTTGTGACCTTTCTGGCCATGGACAGGTTACCTAATTTTTCTTGGTGGACCTCACTTTCCTCATCCGTTAAATGAAGGAATCAGACCCCATCTAGCTCTAGTTGTAGGATACTATGACCCTATAGCTGCTTGGCCCCAGGCTTCCTGCTAGAGCTAACTTTATGATCTTGTGATCTAAGAGACTTGGTTTTGGAATCATAGAAACATGACTTTCAGTTACCTCACAAGAAGCTTACACGCTAATGAGTCAGTTGGCCACTTTGGCCATCAGATTCTGCATCCATAAAACAAGGAAGTTGGGCTATATGATCCCTAAGGTGTCTTCTAACCCTGTATCCTCGGGATACATTCTTGGGATCTCTACCCCATGCCTACTCCAGTGCTGGGCATGCCCACTGAGGAATGCCCAGATCTAGCCCTTTTGAGGTATACATGGTTGCCTTTCTGCCTTTGTATCCTCCAGAAACAAGTGGATTAGAATATATCAGGGGTTGAAAAACAAGTACTGGATGAACTGAAATTGAATTATATCCTTAAAAATCTCAGTCTCACTGCAAATGGCTTAACTCTGGAAAGCAAATTAGAAAACTTGAGATGTAAAGCAGCCCAAAGTATGGCAGGGGCAAGTCTACTGCACTAGAAAAGACTTCCGCCTGAAACCCACCAGCACCCATTGTCTTCATCACCTATTGCCTAAAGAAGGATGTCTGCTTTATCTCATCTTAGAGTATCCTCTCCCTTCCCCATCTACAGGTGCACAGCAGTAGACATCTAGGGTAGGCAGTTGCTGCCAAGACCTTGATAAATCTTGCTACTGATCACTTATCATTTATCTCTGCCTTGCAGGCCCAATGAGGCTCTAAAGTCCTTGAGGACAGGGACCATGTCTTCTACTTGCCTTCATCTCCTGCATGTAGCCTTGTTTTCAGATCTTGGTTATTGGTACAGCAAGGACCCAATAAATATGTACTAGTTGACTAATAATAGTTCTCTAAGGATTTCAGCCCCAGAGAACTATTTCCCCTTTGGATTCTTGCAATAACCACATTCTAATCAGACTCTGCCTCAAGTCTCTCCCCACTTCATTCTGCCCTTCCAAAAGCTGCCAGTGTTTTTATGGAATTATAGGTGTTAAATAAATGCCAGTTTTTCCCTCTTATTTCCAGGTTCAAATATAAAGTTTGAAATGGCAGCTCCTAGTAAACTTGGACATTCTTAGTATTTGGGAATGATAGTTCTTCATGGCCTGGACCTGGCCTCTCTTTCTAGCCTTGTAACGCATTACTTCCTAATGTGCACTTCACAATCGGGCCAAGGACTCTTTGCTGTTCCACTCTTTCCATCCAGGTGCTTTTCTATTGGCTGTCCTCCAGGCCTCAGATGTTCTCCCTCCTAACTCTCAGAATCCCCAGAGTCCTTTGCCACTGTTCAGGTTCTATCACCTACCTACAGGAGATCTTTCCTAGTCCTTTTGACTCCATGTACCTTCCTCTCTAAGGAGACCTTCCATCCACTCCATATTTATCTCTTCTGTTCCAACTGGCATATTTCGTGTCTCCCTCATTAGAGTGTAATTTTCTTGAGGCAGGGACTCTCTTTGCTTTTTCTTTGTGTTCCCAGGCTTAGCACAAACCCTGGCAAATAGCAAGCGCTCAATAAAAGGAAACCAATTATATTAAAATAAAAAATATATCTGTGTGTGTATATATACACATATGTCTAAGTATACATGTAATATGCACACACACACATATATATATATGTATATATTTAAAATTTCTAGAGCCCACATTAAGAACCTTCTGAATGACAGCTGATGAGTTAGATTTTGCAGTGAACTCACATCGGGCAACTTAAAAAAATCTGAGTTTATGACTAACTTTTACCATGTGCTCAAAGCTCCTGGGGTAACCCAGCCATACCTGCCATTCTTGTATGATTGTTGATTCCTTACATTCAAAATGAACCTTGGGTATGATGCAGCTTGGGCAGAAAATTTTACTTCGCTATTTTTCCCCTACCGTGAATCAGATATAAAGATACAACGCCAAGAATTCATGAGACCCTATGGTTGTGTGCTGTCTCTCAACCTCTCTAGCTGCAGTTAGGAAGCTGGGGTTCAGTGACTGTTACTAGCCAGAGTGTTGGCTGATAGTCAGGAAAAACTGGGATAAAACCCTGCCTCATACACTTTCTGGCTGTGTGACCTTGGCTAGGCGGCTTGAACCTCTCTGGGCTGCTGTTCAGTCATTTGTAGGAGGATAATGAAAACAGCATTTCAGGGTTAGGGTGTAAATCAAATGTGTGCAAAGCAGTATGAGAAACTTAAAGCACTGTGCAAATAACTTCAGTTATTATTACCTTGACAACCCTCAACAAATCGCTGAGAGAAATAAATATTATATTAATAATAACCCTTTCTTCCTTAAGCAGTTAGGGCTTAACTCCTATAAAGGTCAGTCAACCTCTGGACGGCTTGACTGTCTGATGAGATTTCCTCCTCACCCTCCAGTCACATGCTCTTTAGTTGGGTGGGATCCCACAAATTTCTATTTATAACAGAATCCAGTCTGTGTGAGCCTTTGCCTGGAGGAAGAACCCCCTGTCCTTGATCCCCTTCATTAGTGTTTAGGGCAACCCAAATCATGAAGGAGAAAACTAGCTAGAGAGGTCCAGATGAAAATGGCTTCCCCTGTCCAGAGGCCTTGAGGTTGTTGAATCTCATGATCAAGTCACATTCTTAGTAGGAAGAGCTAAAGATTTTTAGCCCACTTCCTCATTAAATGTCTACCAATTGGGGTTGATTTTCCCTTGTCAGGAGAGTTTCCTTTTAGAAGGGATTTAAGGCATTTCAGGGTCTCCCTTGGCATTTTGGTTACCAAGGGAAATCACTGACCAGCAGTTTATTGATTACCAACTAGTCTAATTAAGAAATTGATCATTAATTACACAGAAACTATCTCTCAGGATTTCCAGACATCATATCATTTAACTTCTATAGGTCTCAGTTTCCTCATCCATAAAATGAGCCTGCTGGACTAGATGAACTCTAACCTCACAGATGATTCTAAATTCCTAGTTTTACCAGGGACCTGGCTTCCTATTTTCAGGTTGAATCTTACTCCTGACATAAGGTCAAGCCACCACATCTTCCTAAAAACAAAATAACATGACAATAACAACAAGAACAAATGGGTATCCCATCTCATCCAGAGTGGAAGTGCATTGGCCATTCATGGGCTTGACACCATCACTGATTGACCTGTTCAATTATTAACCTAGCCTGGTTCTCCCTATCTTGGAGGGCCTGCCATATGGGTGCCAGCTATTCTCTGGACATTCTGTTTTCTTTAGCTCCACTGCGGCTCAGAACGCCTCAGCCCAAGTCTCCAATGAACCCACTGCAGCCTTCCCAGTAGAAGGGACGATAGGAGAGCACCACCATGCCATACTTCTTCCCATTTCTCTGAAAAAAAGCTACAGAGAGGTGACAGGCAGTCTACTGGTGGCTCTGGTGGGATTCCCTCTTGGTATTTATCTGGATCTCTGACTCTCCCTGTACAGCTTGATCTTCCTGATCCCCTTCCTGGATGACAAAGTATGCCACCATCTTGCTGTCTTCTGCAAAGCACTAGGCTAAGCAGAGTTACAAGATCAGATGCTTCACTTCTCTCTGTGCCCAACTCCAATGGCCCAGTGGGCTGAACTCCAATGGCCTTTATTTGCTTTCTAACTCCTCCCTCCCCTACCTTCTATGCTTTGGGTTGAGAACTGGGCTATCTCCAACCAACACTGTCTTCCAGGTTCAGCTAAGTAACGGGCTCTTGTTCAGAGAAAGACTAAATCACGGTGATGATGATGGTCATGAGGATGATGCAAAATAAGGCCCTGCCCAAGTGGAGAAGGCTACTGTTTTTCAGGCCAATGGAAAGTGAGATTTTCAGTGGTTGTGCATCAGTGAGGAGCATTTCTGATGAGGTGGAACAAATAGACCCTCCAAAAAACAGTGCCAAGGTCCCTGGCTTCCAGGTCATTCCAGGCCCGTCTCAGGTACTTACTGTGCGTGAAGCCTTGGGCAGGTCACTGCCCTGCTCTTGGCCTCCGTTCCTGGTTCTGTAAAATGAGATGATTCTATGTTCCTGGAGCCCTCATCCTGACTCCAAGTATCCCCAGATTAGCTGCCTGTGGATGATGGAAGCTTGATGGCCTAAAACAGAGCGGGACAGAGCACTAGAAAAGATACAACAGCCGCCTTCCAGAAATTCGATTTGAAATAGAAGTCGAAAGGCCCTAATACTGCAGAGCAAGCCCAGGAAACAAGGGGCTTCAAAGAACGAATCATGGTTGGCAACGTACTCCTCATTCATGGAAGCATCCGTCCTAGAATTAAAAAGAATAGTGATGATTTTAGTGTGTGTGTAAGTATGTGTGTGTGAGTGTGGGGCGTGTGTGTGCATGGTGTGTGTAAGTATGTGTGTGGGGTGTCTGTGTGTGTGTGTGCATGGTGTGTGAGTGGTGGATCTGTGTGTCTGCATGGTGTGTGTGTAAGTATGTGTGTGCGAGTGTGGGGCGTGTGTGTGCATGGTGTGTGTAAGTATGTGTGTGGGGTGTCTGTGTGTGTGTGTGCATGGTGTGTGAGTGGTGGATCTGTGTGTCTGCATGGTGTGTGTGTAAGTATGTGTGTGTAAGTATGTGGGGAGACGTGTGTGTGTGCATGGTGTGTTAGTAGTGTATCTGTGTGTCTGTGTGTGTGCCTTGCCTCTTGCCTCTGGGCCACTAACCTGGATGATTGCTGCCAGGACCCTCCTCAGAAGGACACACCCTATGTGTGCTCATCCTGCCACCTATGGGCCCAGTGGACCCAATGCTCTCCTTTAGGGTGCAGGTTTTCCCTCCCACTGCATCTCTTCCATTGGAAAAGCACAGGCTTTATGATTCCCTTTGCAGTTTCTCCAAGAGGAAAAGCTGACATTTGTCTGGAAGGCGGCCTCCCTAAAGCTTTTCTAATTGAAGAAGTAAGCTAGCAGGAGAGTTGGGGGTAGAGGCCACAACTGCCTCCATTGCCACTGACATACTCAAAGGAGGCTCTCGAGCTTTCCCCTCAGTCTCTTGCTGAATCCCAAGGCAATGGAGCATGAAAACTGCCACGAGGTCTGAGGAGGATGCCGCTAGCTTGTCTGCAGTGCTGGCTGCCTTACAGGCCCGGCACCACGGTGGCAAGGCCAGTGCCTATGCAGTCAGAGGCCAGCTTCAAATTCAGCTCTCCCCTCAGTGCTGCTAACCTAGACCCCTGTGATCGGCCTGAACGGGCCCTCGGGTCCTTTCTAGCTCTGTCCGCGATCTGATGGAGTCACTTTCCTCTCCGTGTATCGGCCATGGCGGGGCCCAGCTGAATTGCCTCATCTGCAAACTGAAGGGGTCGAATGAGGTTTCAGCGGTTCCTTTGGGCTCTCACTATGACGTGGTGATCCTAGAACTTCAAGTCAAAGGAGCAAAACTCAAGCCTCCTTTCTGCCAAGTTGTGTGTGTGAACCTGGACGACTCCCCGCCCTCTTTGAGTCTCAGCTTCCCTATTTGTAAGATGAGAGGTTGGACCAGGTGGCTTTTAAGATGCCTTCAGGTTCTAAGTTTACAGAGTTTGGCTGCCCAGTGTGATGTAAGTGCAGACTTCTGAGTTAAAGGAAGTGGACAGAGCCATTCTGTAATGGACCAAGCCATGCTTTAGGGGCCATAGTCCTCTCCCTCCCCCTCCCCCACTCTCTGGTGATCTGAAAGGCAAAGAGCTGAGAAAGCCCCAAACAGGAAGAGTCACAGGGCTGAGAAAAAGACCGTCTCCTTCATGAACTTCCGCATCCCTGACCCATTTATAAATGCTTCATCAGACGGTGGTCCCTGCAAAAGAGACTTTAACTTTGGGGAAGTGTCCTGGTTCAAGCAGGACTGCTCGCAACTTGTCTTTTAATTAGGGAAGGACCTCTCATTTCCTGCAAGGAAAAAAAAAGGAGGTCAGTGACCAGAATTCTGAAAGCAAGCCATGAAGCCCTGAACATTAGCCAGAGTGTGGCAATGTGGCCGACCTCCCTGGGTGCATTCCCACCATGCACCTGAACAGTGACCTCCCTGGGCGCCTTCCCACCATGCACCTGAACGGTGACCTCCCTGGGTGCGTTCCCACCATGCACCTGAACGGTGACCTCCCTGGGTGCATTCCCACGTTCCCACCGTGTGCCTGAACAGTGACTTTTTGCTGACTTGCTGAATGAGGCCCCAGCTCCACCCTTGTGAGAAATATTCCAGCTCACCGCTTGTTTCATTCTGCCCTGCCTCCCTGTAAGCCATGGTATGGGCCCTTGATTCCTTTGGTCTATTCTATCAGTCCCAGGATTCATGTTAGAGGAGGCACCCAATGCATGCATGATTCAGACATTTGTCAGATGTTGAGGTCATCTCCTGGAACTTGAAGACTCAGACTTTTAAATGCTGGCAAAAAATTGTAATCAATGATGTCTCAGGGATTCCAGGAGACACAGCAGGGTCCTGCTTGCAGCTCGCTCACTCACTCTATCCTCCACGCTCGGGGAGCTAACAAGAAGCCTCTCCTGGTTGTACCAGTCAGTCCTTCATAAGGCTGGATATTTTAGAATTCACATGCAGAGGAACAGCCAACCAAACCAGGCCATGGATGGTGTGTGATTCATCCCCGGCAGGAGCCGGGCAATGCTGGGCTCTCAGTCTGTCAAGCCTTCATGCAGCATACAGTTTGTTTCCTCCGTTTGATTATATCTGGAATTGAATGCAGCTGTGACAGTTGGGCTCCAAATGAGCACTTACTCATTTACCAACCGTATAAACTAATGAGAGACAATATCCATTGGAGCCCAGGAAATAGGGGCACGATCTGCCTTATCACCAATCAAGCAATAACTGGGCATGGAGGGTCCTGGGTATGGGTGGGTGCAGGCTGCCAATAGTGACGACCACCCTTTTGGAGTGGCTGAGTCAGAAAGGCCTGGGGCCAAACCTGCCTTCAGTGTTGGGTGGGTGGCGATCCTGGGCTACTGGTTAACCCTTCTGGGGATGTCACGTTGGCAGCTCTAAAATGAAAGGTGTCATTAGAGAACCCCTGACGTTCCACCACCTCTGAAGCTGGAGCTTGCGAGTTTAGAGCAGACACTCATGACAATCACTTTCTTCAATGGTAAGATTAGGATAATGATAGCACCCATCTCAAAGGGCTGCTCTGAGGATCATAAATGATGAGGCGTAACAAATGCTTTGCAAACTTTAAAGCGTAATATGCCATGAATGTTATTACTAATAAATAAAATAGTTAGTCACTGAAGTATTTATGGGTCATCTAGGTGACTCAGTGGATAGAGCACTGGGCATGGAGTCAGCAAGAATGGAGTTCAAATCCAGCCTCAGACACTTACTAGCTGTGTGACCCTGGGCAGGTCACTTAACCCTGTTTGCCTCAGTTTCCTTCTCTATAAAATGAGCCAGAGAAGGAAATGGCAAACCATTCCAGTATCTTTGCCAAGAACAACCCAAATGGGGTCACAAAAAGTCAGATACATTGAAATGACTGAATGGCAACAAACGATGTATTTGACTTCCAAGCTGGATTTTTTTTTTTAATCTGGAAGACTTTAGATGACATTTAGTCCAAAATGGGCATTTTAAAAATGAAGAACCTGAGGTCTAGAGAGTTGAAATGATTTTTCCAAGGTCACATGGCCCTTGGCAGGACTGTAGCATTATCAAGCTTCAGAGTTTGAAGGGACCTCAGAGATGACCTGCCCCAATACACACCTGAACAATCACCCTCCGTGACATGCCCAGAGGAGCCCAGACATCCGTGGCTTGGGACCCTGAGTTCTTGGCACTGGGAGTCCTCCCATGTCGTGGGTGAGTCTAGACGGTACAAGGACCCAGGGCACATAGCACAGACTCCTGCTCACTTCTCTCTGTCTCTTAGCTTTGGACTCACCATAGAATCCCAGGAGCTCAGGGCTGAAGCAGATCTTTGAGTCATCAGGTCATTCTGTGGCTGCCCAAGAAGGGCCTCTGCAACCAAGCCAGAAGATGCCCACTGGAGGGAGCTCGTGACCTCCCGCATCATTCTCCAATCAATGGCAGCATTTCACTGCGATTCTTGTTATCCTTTTTTCCTGCCATCACGTCTCCATCTCCTCCTCTGCACCTTCCACCCATCATGCTAGTTCTGCCTGTTGAGTCCAACCTGACTAAGTCTAAGGCTCCTTTCACACGTTAGCACTCCAGTTTTTGGAAGCCAGATGTCATAGCGCCCGGAGTCTGCTCTGCCTGCCCTTGGCTCCTGCAGGACATGCTGTCCGATGCTCTCACCATCCTGGACTCACCCCTCAGATTGCTCTGTGCCATGTCTGAGTGCACCCTTTGACTCATTAACGTTCAGCAACTTCTGTCACCTCATCAAAGTCATGCAGATAAGCTTTTATTTATGATGAATGTGGGGGGGGGCGGTGTACAAATGGCAAAAAGTAGGAACTTCATTAATGAGAGGCAGCATGGCACAGTCAGGAAAACCAAGGGCCATATTCTGCCTCTGACACGTACTGACTATGTGACCCTAGACCAGTCACTTAACTCTTCAGTGCCCCAAGAAATTAAGACTTCAAGTTGAAGACCAGCTCCAGACCTGCATTTCTAGAGGGAGATTATCACTGGGATCTCTGAATAGAAATTAAGGCCAAGGTTTTATTAAAATGACAACATTTTTGAGACTTGTTCCACTAAAGAAATAATTTAGCAGCCACATATCCAAGGTACTTAAAATAATCTGAATCCTCCCTGCCACAGATAGTGGGGGAGGGGGGGAGGGAGGAGAGAGAGAGACAGAGAGAGAGAGAGAGGGAGAACATAGAGTAAGCATCATCGCTATTCAGAATTTTTTTTTTAATGTGGCAGATATTTTGGTACCAATGAAGATCCTGCACAGGGATGGGAAGGATGGAAAGGGTTTGAAAATCTTGCTATGATTGGGCTTATTGTTAGATCATAAATCTAGAGCAAGAAAAAGCCATCAGAGAGCATTGGGTCCAAACCTCTTATTTTTTTTTTAATGAAAAATCTTGGGTCTAGACTAGTAAAGTGACTTGTCCAGGGTCACACAGTTAGTAAGTGGCATGAACTGACATTGATAAGATTAAAGACTTAGGCTTAGAAGGTAATATACAGGCCATCTAGCTGACCATCCACAACCCTTCCTTTAATTTTATAGATGAAGAGATGAAGGCTCAGATGGGGTAAAGGTCATCCAGGATATAAGAATCGAGCTGGCACTTGAACCCATGTTCTCAGCCTCTAAATTCAGTCTTCTTTCCCATGGTGCCACGTCACTTTGTAAATCATTACTCAGGAATTATTGAATGAGTGGTTATTAAAAGCATTTTTACTTATCTCTCAACTAAGTAGAAATTCTCCAGGTACAATTCCCCTCCCCACCCTCTGTGCCTTTTGTCATTGAACTCTAGATTATTTTTATATTGACATAAAAATTGTTTTTTAATGTGTTTGCCTCTGTGGTAAGTTTCCATAAAGTTTAGCTCAATAGCACTGCTGGCCTAATCATTTTGTCATCTTGAAAAAGAAATGTATTCTCTGGGGAAATTTCTTTTATGTTCACAGTTTCAATTCTGTTGGACCAATAACTGATGAAAACCACTAGAGTAGACCTTTTTGTTGTGCTATTTTATTTCACAAGACTCTAACCCCACAATAAATTGGATTAGAAAGGGAAAATGCATTTGTGTGGCTTTTTTTGGAGGGGGCTACCAAGACTTGAAAAAATTAAAACACATTACTCATTCAAGACTAATCCAACAATGGTTCAACATTTATTGAATTCCTCTGTGCCAAGAAGAGCCATAAAGACAAAAATGGAAGTGGTCCAGTCCTCAAGGAACTTAGATTCTACTGAGATGATGCAAAAGTAAGATCTTCCCCTGCCCAAGGTGACCAATTAGTTGAGAACATTTCCCAATTACTTCCTTACTATATATCCAACCAACCACATAGTCTTGTGAACAATGTCAGCCCAATTTTTCCTAAGAAACATATGATGGCCAATGTCTTTCTGCTTGGGGGAAGGGGAAAGGGATATCAATAAGACTTAAAGCATTCCTTATCTTTTAGGACTAAGCACAAAGTTGGAAATGATGAGGCATTTCCATGAGTCCATAAGCCTTACATTGTATCTGGGCCCAAACCTCTGTGACTAGCCTTCCCACCCCAGAGCCTATCAAAATATCAATCCACCCTTGAACTGGCTTAGCCCACCATTGTCTGTAGTCTCCAGGTAGCCTCCAGCATCTTCCCACCCTTAATCACTCATTGACCTCATCTGACTTCTCCTGAAGACCCTCCCCAAACTCCTCCTCTAGACCACCCCTGGATTCCTCCCACAGCCTTCTGTATATAAGATCCCATCTTCCCTCCTTGTGTGAGAGTTCCATAGAAGGACCCGGCACAGGTTTACTCTGTGTCCAATACAAGTGAACATTAATCAACTTTACTTTTTGTTGGCTGAGAGAAGACTTGAGTCCAGTTCATTTGGCAGGACCTGTCATGTTGGTATTTTGGGGTCTCCAGAGCAACCCTAACCCTCTTTATGGGTAAACTCTTCATTTTTATGGTGAGAAAAACAAGGTTGTACTGGACACAGAATAGTAAGTCTATGCTAGGTCATTCTATGGCGCTTTCATGAACAAGCAAACAAGATGGGGTCTTATATAGAGAAGGCTGTGGGAGGAATCCAGGGATGGTCTAGAGGAGGAGTTTGGGGAGGGTCTTCAGGAGAAGTCAGATGAGGTCAATGAGTGCTTAAGGGTGGGAAGTTGCTGGAGGCCACGATTACAGACAATGGTGGGCGAGGCCAGTTCAAGGGTGGATTGATATTTTGATCAGCTCAAGGGTGGGAAGTCTAGTAACAGAGGCTTGGTCCCAGCCACAGTGTAAGGCTTATGGCCTCATGGAAATGCCTCATCAAATGAGACCATTTAATCAGAGTTCAAGGGGGGCTCCCAGAGCCTGCACTTCAAGGACTCAAGGAGAGCTTGAGGGGGCTCCCAGAGCCCATACCTCATCAGTTGGACTTGTGAGATTATCTACTTCAGCCTCAGCCTTTTCAGGTGAGAAAACAGTAGAAGATAATTGGAGAGACTTTCCCCAAACCCCCTCTTTCCCCTGAACTCTGACCCACCTCTGTGCCTGGCTCCATATTGTGCTATTTCCTTCTTGGAAAAATGGAAATGTGGCCACTGATATATTCTGCATGGGATTGGGTCAGAACAAAGGATGATGGGGAAGTGCTGAGGACCACATTATGAAACTCTCTATTTCTCCCCCATCAAAGGATGGTCCCCTAAGGGAAAAACATGAGGTAAAGGAATGTGTGTACACGTGTGTGTGCGTTTGTATGTGTGCTTGCATGTGTGTATATGTGTGCATGCGTTTGCATACATATGTGCATGTGTATGGGTGCATAGTATGTGTGTGCGGGTGAGTGCAGTGCATATATGTGCATGTGTGTATGTGTGCTTGCATGTGTGTATATGTGTACATGTATTTGCACACTGTGTGGGGGTGCACATCATGTGTGTGCAGGTGAATGTGCAGTGCATGTGTGTGTGCATGCATTTGCACACATGTATTTTGATGTGCACATTTGTGCATTGTAGATGTGCTGTTTGTGTGCATGTGTATGCAGGTGAATGTGTGTGCACATACACACCTGTGTGCACACATGTTATTGTGTGTATTTACACGTGCATGTACATGTGTGTGCATGCATGTGTTGTGTGTGCTTGTCCATGTGTTGTGCAGGTGAATGTGTGTGTCCGTGTGTGTACATGTGTGTATGCATGTTCACATGTGTGAGTGTGTGTATGTGTGTATTGCCTTTACCTTCCTGATTCTTCATATAAAACACAAAAATACATTTTTTAAAAAGTGATAAAATTAACTATGAAAGCAATATTTCAATGAACCTCACTTCCTCTCAAGCAAAGTAAATTTAATTTTTGGAATTTAAAAGCAATTGGAAAAAATGTACAAAAATTCCATCTTCCCATTTAATGTGTTAACTCAGTGGGCTGCTCTCCATGACAGAATTAGAATTCAAGGGAAGTTTCCACTGTGGGTAAAATTGAATGAGTTGAAGTGTGTGTGCCCTCCAGGGGGTGCTGTTGCTTGGTGTAGCAATTGTCTTCCCATTGTATCCTTCACTGCCTGTGGCAGGGAGCCTGGGAACACGGCATTCAGGGGAGCCAGGTTCGAATCCCAGGTTGGCAGCGCACTGTGGCCACATCAGAAAAGCGTGAGATGGCAGAATGGAGTCAAGAAGGGCCCTCCCAGGCCGTCTGGCCTGCCCCAACCCCCTTATTCTACAGAACGAGGCGCCAGCAAGGACTTTCCCAAGCACACAGGAAATCAGTGGCAGAATTAGGATGGAAGCCTGTTTCTTCTGACTTCAGCTCAGTAGTTAATCTTTCTGGACCTCAGTTTTCTCATCTGGAAATTGAAACAGTTTAACTTTAGAGCCTTTTGTGCCTAAAAATCTATGATGCTTCGGGGCAGGGGGTGCGTAGAGGGTTTAGACTCACAAAGATTCAAATCTGGCCTCAGACTCATCCTAGCTGTGGGACCCTGGCCAAGTCACTTCACCCTGTTTACCTCAGTTCCTCATCTCTAAAATGAGCTGGAGAAGGAAATGACAAACCACCCAGTATCTTTGCCAAGAACACCCAAAGGGGGCCACAAAAAGTCAGACACGATGAAACTACTGACGACAAATGATTGTTCAGTGATTCCTGGAGCGTTTTGGAGCAGCCATGTTGAGGACCAGTGGAGTGATATTATTTTGTTAGCATGTAAGCTTCAGGAGGGCCAAGACGGTCTCCGTCTTTGTCTTTATAGTCAATCAGTGGGGTCTGTCAGTCAGTTAACAAGACATTATTAAGTACTTACATGCTAGGCACCACGAATGTAAAGAAAGGTAAAAATGACTGTGTGTGTGTGTGTGTGTGTGTGTGTGCGCGCGCGCGCGTGCCTGGGTATCAAGGCATTTATTCAAAGACACTACTCTTTAAGGCTAATAAATCAAACGTCTGTTATGTAACTAGTATGTGCCATCTTTTGCACTTAGCACAGTGCCTGATAATAAATGTTTATTGAATTCATTTGGCAAACACAGAGAAGAAGTTGATCCGTTTGGCCTTTATAGTTCTGGACTGGATTCTCAAAGCGAGACTTGGGAGATTGAATATTGAACTTGGCCTTGAGGTAGCTCTGAGAACCATTTGGAAAGTTAGACTTTTCAAACTTTTACTTAAAACCAAAGTGATGGAATTTCCCTCCATCACTGAAGAGTGATTTTTCAGCCTTGGTATGCACACTCTTTTCAATGGAAACGTAGGCATGATGTTATATGTGTATTTTTTTAAAATATCCATCCAATTAGTGCAGTTGGCACTGCCTAATTAAGAAGGCAGATCACAACACTTATCAAAGATGTTTTAGGTTAATTAGCAAATTCATGGGCATTTGTAAATTTTTCCAAAAGGAAATTCAAAGAAATTTTTTTTTTAATAGGGCAAGCCTGAAATAATCACTTTCCCTACAAAGAAAAAAAAGTATCAGTAAATGTCAGGAAAATGCAGTCCTTCCTTTTGGAATTTGTGTTTAGACCTATATCTAAATATGTATTTTCTCCAAAGATCAAAACAACTTCATCGGTGCACCTTGGTTTGTGATATAAATAATACAGTTACCAACATATGGATAATACCTGTAATCAGGGAATTTGAGTGAGTAAATACCACTTTAGAAATGGCTTGTGTGAGTTAAAGATGCGTGACGACTCCACAGGCTCAACTCAGCTGGAGAAAGATGAATTGAGAGCCTTCACGTCACAGAAGCAAGCACATTGCCTGCATGGGACTGTCTGTCTCTCCCAACCTTGCCTGGCCCTGTTTGGTTTTCTGATTCAGTGTGAGCTCTATCCTGCTAACATTCATCATGCCCGCAGCCCTGGACAGGATGTATGCAACCTGCCAAGAGAGACTGTGAGGCTGCCGCCAAGCCCAGCAACAATAGCCCCTCTCTACTTAGTCCATGCCAGCCCCCCTGGTTTCCACATTCTTGACTTCCTCTTGCTTTCTCCTGTATTTTAGCATCTTCGGCTCTCTCTCAAGTCTCCCGAATGGCGCATCTTTCATTTGGGATTGGTTTGTCTGTTCTCAACTACATCCTCTCCTTTCTTTAGACTTTCCTTCTCTGGGGCTCTTCCTTAATGCCCACAATTTCTTTGCCCAAATAGGTACCTGCCAATTGAGGGGGCATTTCGAAGGGAGCGACCCGATGGCCTCTGAAGGCCCCCATTTGAAAGCTTCATTACAGAAAAATGTAATAAAAACTCAGCCTCTCCCAAATTGATTTACTTGCAGCTCAAGGGCCAACCTTTGACCAGGGCACCCTTTCACAAGGCTTTGATTCTGCCTGCAATTGAATTACTCAGGCAAGGCTGAATGCCTCTGTTTGGGGCCCAGCTCTGGGGCTGCAGTGCAAATGGGCCAGCTGAGAAGCCACTGAGCTGCTTTGAAATTTGTAATATTCTCTCATAACAGCTGACATGGCGAGCGGAAAGCAGCCGCTCACACCTACAGGATGGAAACAAGCTTCTAGCAGGGAAGTCAGTGCTCGGGGGACTTTTTGAACCTGTTTGAGAAAACTTTTCTCATTTTGAAGTATCACCTATGACTTGAACTACATGTTACAATCCTTCAAATATGCTTTTTAGGGAGAAATGAGATTTGATGAAGGAAAAATAAGAAAATAGCAAAATGAGGAGAGAGTTTAAAGTCAAAGCATCATTATAATTGGGAAGTCATTCAAGTCAAATGCCATACTGGACATCTAGAGAGAAATGTAGATAGTTAGAAGGGTGGATAGATAGATAGATAGATAGATAGATAGATAGATAGATAGATAGAT
>NW_027185852.1:4093235-4121574 GCF_028583685.1 Petaurus breviceps papuanus
GATAGATAGATAGATAGATAGATAGATAGATAGATAGATAGATAGATAGATGGATGGATGGATGGATGGATGGATGGATGGATGGATGGATAGATGGATGGATGGATGGATGGATGGATGGATGGATAGATAGATGGATAGATAGATAGATAGATAGATAGATAGATAGATAGATAGATAGATAGATAGATAGATAGATATAGATAGATGGATGGATGGATGGATGGATAGATCGATAGATATGTAAATGTGTGTGGTATATGTACAGTGTGTATATGTATTTGTGTGTATATAGATACACACATATTTGCATATACATAAATATACACACACACAGCAAGACACAGAGAGAGAGAATATGTATATGCCTAGTACTGAACTGTTTGTCCTTCGTCTCAGGTAGGCTCAGTGAGGCCTATCCCCAGAAGGCTGAGAAGATTGATCACTGGGCGATGATACTTGGAGATCACTACAGCTAAGAAAGACCCAGTCTTGAGAAGTGGGGGGTGATGTCTCAGTGGAGTAATGAGTGGTGATGATGCAGTGATAGATCCACTCTGTGTTTGGTGATTTTATTTTTCTCATGCTCTTAGACCAGACTGCTAACTTGAGATCAGCCATCTTGCAACTATGGGGCGTCTTCAGTCATAATCTCCCACCTCCACAGCTTTGCTACTGCTCCTTTCTGAGCCTGAAATAGATTCGGTTCTGAGGTTCTGAGCTCCTGGAGGGCAGGGTTTCTCTTTTGTCTCCTTGTGTTTCCAGTGCTTAGTATAAGGACGGGGACCTAGTAAGCACTTAAATATTTATTGACTGACTGATTGAAGTGCTCTCACTCTTCCCTTGACTTCTGCTTTTTGGAGCCCAGGGCACCCTCCAAAGGTACCAGGGTAAATGACACCTTCTCTCTGATGCCACTTGTGATCCCTGTGTCCAAAGTTATCTATGCTTTCTTTGACTACTCATCAGAATTTGGACCCCTCTTTAGGGCTCCAATGCTTCAGCAGATAGGGGAAGTCACTGATTTTTTTCCCCAGTTGTGCAGATTGTAACCCAGGGGAACCTTCTCTTCCTCAGTGCCCATCGCCTGTGTTCTTCTATACAAAGTCCAGTGCAGGGGAGGGGGCACACAACATGCAGCAGGCTTTCTTTTTGAAGTGTCTCATTTATTCCTTTGAATCCTATGTCACACCCTAAAAGTTGTAGGAGGTGGCAGTCTGTTTAGGCCACATCCATGCCTGTTTGACTAAGTTCAGTGAGGGTGGGCACAATCTCATGGTTATCTTTATAGCTCCCCCAACAACTCATGTGGATTTTTTGCCAACAGTGAACACTATCTTTGCCACAAAAACCCCAAAGGGCGTCACAAGAGTGTCAGACACGGCTGCCACAGCTAAACAACATCACAAATGCTGGATAACTGGCCTTTAAATAAATGACGACTTCACAGTGACATTGCACACACAGCTTCACAGAGCGCTCCCCGCCATGATCCCAGGAGATGGATAGGAGAATCACTATTACCCTTTTACACTGCTCAGGAAACAGCCTCACAGAGGTTAAGCAAAGGCCCAGGGCCAGTCAGTCTCAGCACTGAGATTTACATCTGCTTGTGGTGAAGTCCAGGACCAGTGTTATTCCAATAAACCTGCTGCCTCTTGTGGCTGCTCAAGCTGGGGCTCCTGATCCTTGGGCATCTTCAGCAAGAGCACATAGATGCACCTTAGCGGATCTTGCCCTACTATTAACCATTCCAGTAAACACCTTAGTATGACCAATGATGGACTCAATTCTGCCCCTCTGAGAACTGACAATCGGGCTGGAGACACCAGACCCACAGCAAGTTTGCTGCAAGTCTTTGTTGACACGACTGTAGAAGCTCAACTTGTCTGTGGAGCTGAATTTGATTGAAGATGCAGTTTGTAAATGTTCTCTCGATATTTATTCTGCATGTGCTTACATATGTCCTTGTTGTCTTCAGAGTGGGAGTGGTTTCATTCTTTTTTCTTTGTATCCTTGGCAGCTAACGGTGCCAGGTACATGAGAAGTGGTTAATAAATGTCTGTACATCAGTTGAGTTGTGGCGTGTGAAATAGAAGTGTTGTAAATCAGAAAATCCAGAAGTCATTTCTGTAAAGGGAACTGGAGGCACGCTTCCAACAAGGAACACCATGCTTCCACCTTTGCGCAGAGTTCTAGGGAAATTATTGCTATCAATGATACTTTTAAAATCCTCCAGGTTCACCGGGATGCAGGTGCTTACTCCAATGGTGTCATTGTCAGTATTTAAAACAGTTCCTGGAACATAAGTGCTCAAGAAATGTTGAATAACTGATCAATGGATTGTTAGGCATCCATACCTGCGTATCCTATGGGAAGGGGAAGGAAGGAAGAAGGAAGGAAAGGAAGGAGGGAAGTAAGAAAATAAAGTAGGAAGAAAGAAAAGAAGGGATTTAGGAAATAAGAAAGGAAGGGGGAATGGAGGGATGGAAAGAAGGAAGAAATAAAGGAAGGGAGGAAGGAAGGAAGGAAAGAAGGAAGGCAGGAGGGAAGAAAGGAAGGAAGTCATAAGCAAAAATTACTAATGAACCAATGCTAAGTGCTAATGCTAAGTGAGGTCCAAGATGGGAGAGGACATTAGCAAAAAAAAAAAAAAATTATAATTTCATTGTTAAAATCACAATTTATTCAAAATAATATCTGCATCCATACTCTGAGATCATCACTTCTCATGCCCTCTATATTGCAAAAGCAAATTAGACACTGAACCCAGAAGAGCCACTTGTCTCTTTCATTAGCAGCAGAATTAAAAATGCATTTCTGGATTGTTAAACAAACCAAGAAAGAAAAAAAAAATCTCTCCACTGAATAAACATTAATTAGCTTTTTCATAAAATCATCTAGTCTAAAATACAAGATCCCAAGGGATTTCATCAGGACCTGGAAGGAAAAGATCCAAGTAGATCTGTCTGCAGAATTCTCATGCTTCCTTGCCAGCCCCAAACCATACCCTCCTTAACCAGTCTCTCTGAGGGTTTTAACCCTTTCTATAATAAATGAAGATTTCTAAATGATTATAGGCCTAAGGTTAAAAAAAAACTGCACAAAGTTCTCCTCGATGGCTACATGTATTATGTCACATATGACACGTTTGAAGGGCAGAGTGTCATCCTAGAAGCGAGTTTCGAGTTTAGAGGCCTTCTGGGACGGCTTGCTTATCTCACTGGAGAAGATGTAGGCGACTTCTCCAGGAGCAGTGCCAGGATTTGAACCCAGGCCCTCTGACCCCAGACCCAGCCTTCTCTCCACAGGACCATGAAGAGACTTTGTTAAAAGAGTGTGTTGTCTTTACTGCCTCTGATTCTACATGGCCTAGAAGGAAAGCTTTCGAATTTGTAGGTATCTGCTTTCTTTAAATCTAATCAGAATGTTAACACCCACCTTCTGATAAGAGCACTAGCTGGACAAGAAATTCAGAATGGCCCTTAGAACCAAGCTCATTTTTGCACCCAGAGAGGAGGGGGGACAGGGCCAGAGTTCCACTGGCCCTCATGCTGCCGAGCTGGCACGGGCAGCCATATGGAATCTATTTGAAATGCCCATCAATTCCACCTTTAGCAATTACTCGGAACAAAAGTGACCTGACATTAAGACATTTATTTAACCCCAAGCACATGGCTCTGTACATTTAGGCCTTTCTGTGCATCAGACCCTCTTTTGGATGTGATGCCTTCAGGCTTAGTAGTCTTAGAAACATGTAAGATAAGTCTGTGTGTAACCAGTCAACAAGCCATGAGTGACTGCTGTTCCAGGCAGTGATAGGCACTGGGGATACAAAGACCATCGACAACCAAACCCTGTCCACAAGAAGCTTGCACTCTGTTAGAGGAGATGATATATACCTATATAGGTATTTGCAAGCCATATGCTAAATGGATACAAAGCAAGGGGTGGAGCTTGGAGGGAGGAGAGGGTGAGAGGAAGCCATAGGCGGGTGGGGGTCAGGAGGGTCTGGGTAAGAGATGTTCCCCAAGCTGAGTCTTGAAGGAAACTTGAGACGAATGAAAGGTGGAGATGAGAAAGGAGTAAAGTCCAGGCAGGGGAGCAGCCAAAGGCACAGGTACAGGAGTGCCCTGTGTGAGAAACAGTCCGGAGGCCAGATGGGCTGGTCTGCACAACCTCTGTGGGAGGAGTCGCTTTGAATGCCAAGGAGGAATCTGGGAGCTTGTTTTTCCTCCTAGAGGTAATAGGAAGAGTAACAAGTCAGAAGGTGCAGACTCCCAGAATACACACACACACACACACACACACATACACACACACACACACACACACACACACACACTGCTCCTGCATGTCCTCTACAGCAAGACTTCTTTAAGCCAGCTCTGGAAGAGCTCAGGGCAGGTGGAATCCCACACTATTAGGATTTGGCGCTTACAAGTACGTAGTACATAGTTCTGAAGCTGGCAGCTACTTTGGAGGCAACGTGAGGCAGCTGGTGACATGGGGGTAGAATGTTCCAGTTGGAGTCTGGAAGTCCTGGTTTCAAATACTGCCTCAGACACTAGCTGTGTGTCCTTGGGCAAGTCACATCCCCTGCAGGCCTCACTTTTTACATCTATTATAATGTGCACAATAATAGCACCTCCCTAAAGGGCTACTCTGAGAGCCTCTGAAACCATGGAGTGCTATGGAAATGCTAGCAGTTCTCATTTGCTACACTGGTAATTAGTCAAGTTCTAACCTCCTCACGTTATAGATGAGGAAAAGAAGGTCCAGAAAAGTGGCCAGTCACAAGGAGACAGCCTGAAATAGGAGACGGAGAGGTGATCTTTGAGTCAAGAAGATGTTCACTTGACTTTGTGACCCTGGGCAAGTCATTTGACCCCTCCTTCAGTGCCCTAGGAAAGAATCAATATGCCATAGTGGGAAGAATGCTGACTCTGGGGCCAGAGGACTGGAGGTCAACTTCTGTCTTTACTACTTACTATACATATGGTCAAGCCACTGAGCCTCGTCTCTTCCTCTGCAGAATGACCTTGGTCAAGCCCTCCTCTGCAGAATGAGGTTGTTAGTGTCGATGGTTGCTGACATTCGTTATGGCTCTTGCTGGATGATCACGAGTGACAGGTTCATGGGGTATTTTCCTTACCAGATTTTTGAGGGGCAGGCAGTGCCAGTCACATTGCCCCCATTTTTATAATGAAAAAACGGAGACTTGGGGGCACATCTGTGGATATGCACATGAACCCCATGATGATGATGGTGATGATGATGGAGCCAGTGCAGTGATTTGTAGTTTTTTCATTTGGCTGCATGCACTGTTGGAGTTTTAGTCATAAGTACAACCATAGGACTTTCTTTGAAAGGCTGAATAGCAAAATCTGGTTAAAGCATTCAGGCCGAGGTATCCAACACGTTCTATGCTGTGTGCCTTGAATAAGCAAAATGACCATGTTCTATGTTGTAGGTCCCCAAGCTCAGCATCTTATTCAGGCAGCAATGAGGATGAAGTAGGCTCAGAGTGGAGCCCAGAATTTCAGCTGTTTATTTGTCGTCTTCCCTAGCAGTAATTATACTTTCCCAGAATCTCCCAGCCGACTTTTCAGCCTTTGTTTGGACTTGCTGCAGGTCTGCAGGCCTAATGGGTTCTTTCAGGAGCTGCGATGAAGTATACATGATGGAGATCAGGAAGGTCGCAAGTACTTAGATGGCTTGTTAGGGTTTTAAACTCTAATGAGGACCTGACTGCGGAGCCAACACAAAAGCCCATGTTCACCCAGAAACATCCCGGTGTTCTAATACAAGAGACAAAGGAGCAATCGGGAAAAAAATCCAAATTTAATTAGGAAAAAAAAGTCTGATATTATGACCTACACCTGGTGCAATGTCTGTGTTCAGGGTTATGCCTCACGTTGAGTTTAACGTCGTGGCAGGGGGTCGGGGAGAAGGGAAGTAGCACCCACGACACAGAGAAGTTCTGAGTCTTGTGGTCATTCTTTCCCAGAGACCCTCCATACTCCAGCTGGTATTATGCCATACAGTATGCTGTTGAAGCCCTTTTGTGTGGTTCTGAAGTTTGCTATGATTTCACATCATAAATGGTTAATCAATGGATCTTGAGTCCCTGCCATATGGGCAGCAACTAAAGGAATTAGGGATGTTTAGTTCAAAGAAGAGAAGATTTAGTGGAGATAGGACCGCTGTCTTCAACTATCTGAAGGGCTGTTGTACAGAAGAGGAGTTAGATAGGCTTTCCTTGGCCCCAGAGAGAAGAGCCAGGATCCAGAGGGGGAACACAAAAACAGGTATCCCTTTCTCTAAGAGCTGTCCGTAAGTGGAATGGGCTGCACCAGCAGGCAAGGTGATGAGTCCCCTCTCAATGGAGGTCTTCAAGCACGGGCAGGATGGCCACTTGTCACAGAAGATGGAGAAAGAAATCTTGCTAAATTATGGCAGGTAGGTGCTCCCTAAGGTCCTTTCTGATTCAGTCGTTCTGTGATTCTCATTCTTTGATTTTGGGAAAAGCTGAGCCATGCTTATTGGAAAATATAGTGAACAGGCTGCATTTGCCACAGGAATCCCTGTTTAATGCATGCCCCTCAGGGCCTTGGTACAGTTCCTGTCCGGGTTTATTCAATCCTGAGCGCCAGATGAGAAGATGCACTGACTTTGGCAGTCCTTACCAGTGTAATTGGAAGAGGCCTTTCCTGATCCTCCCCATTATTTTTTTTCTTTGCATACAATTTGTATTTCTTTACTCTCCCCATGCTTTTGTACCCTCCCAGCAGAATGTAAGCTCCTTGAGGAAACAGATGAGTTCATTTTTCTCTGCGTATCCCCAGCATCTTGTGTAGTGTATTGCATGCAATATAAGTCAAATAAATGTCTGTTGAGTTTCACCTTATTAGTGAGCATGATTGAGGCAGGATGATAGAGTGGCTAGAGAGTTGATAGGATCAAATTTTATTTATAACCTAGAATGACTGCATGCCCTTGGGCAAGTCACTAAATCTCTTAGTTCTCTAGACAACTCTCTAAGACTGTAAATTCAAGAAAAAGTACCAATCTGCATTAGTGAACAGCTAGGTGGTACAGTGACTAGAGTGATGAACTTAGAATCAGGTGTTCCTGATTTTAATTCTTGCCTCGGAAATTTCTCTAGCTCTCTGGCCCTGGGCAAGTCATTTTTGGTGATTGGTTTCAATTTCTTCAACTATCAAATGATAATAACAAAAATGGGCTCATGAACATTGTGAGGATCAAATGAAAGTGTGTGTGCAAAGCACTTTGCAAAACAAAAAGCATTTTAGTGCTGTTCTTCTTGATGATTTTCCTCACCTGGGATTTCCCATGCCAGTGAAATTACTGGTCCAGTGCCAATCCCCATCCCTGGCTCGAAGCCAAAATAGACAATCACAGCAAGATTGTTTTCCGCGTTTTATCATGGATTGATTTTTCAGTGTCAGAAACTGATGAGAGAATCTGGGTGTATCACGTGCATAGAAGAGAGGGACCTTGCAAATCATCTAGGTCAACCACGTAATTTCATAGAAGACGAAATGAAGGCTCACAGAAGGGAAATTACTGACCCAAAGTCACACAAGTGATAAGGGAGTGGAGCTGGGATCTTTGGAAATTGGAAAGTGAAGATCCTAGCATGTGCAGGCCACCTCCATTTTACATTTAAACCAAGTTTTCCACTTGAACTTGAAAGCAGTTGAAGCCAAGATGAAACTTAGGGAGAAAATTCCATATGCTCAAACCTTGATTGTAGGATATGAATTTTTAAGATGATTACATGGTATATGAAGAAAGAGACAGAGAGAGCCAGAGATACAGAGATTTACATCCCATGAGCGGTAATAGAGTATAGGGTTTAGCAGGCAAGAGCCGGGAATATGTGTCTTTTCACCAACTCCCCTCCCTTGCCCCTGTACAAGGCACTATACCCATACACATTTACTAGTGTAGAATCTGAGAACCCTGCAAGCTGGGCCCAGAGATTCCAAGACATCTCAGGACTTGCCTAGAATCACACAGCTTCCAAGTTTCTGATGGAGAAGTCAAAAAGCAATCAGGTCACTGTGAAAATGACCCACCTTGCTTATGGTACTATAATAAGTACAGTGATAATGAATACATTTAAATAATGTGTATTAAATATTCTACAAATCTGAGATACTATTTAAATGTAAGCCTTATTATTATTGTTATTGTTAGGATTGTGTGTGTGGGGGGGGGGAGAGACCTAACTCATCTCCCAAGGATTGAAAGCTGAGTGGGGAAGGAAGAGAAATAAGCATTTATTGATACCTATTGTGGGCCAAGCATTGTGCTAAGAACTTTGCAAGCATCACCTCATCTGACCCTCAGAACAACCCTGGAAGTAGGTACTACTATAGTTAGCTTCATTTTACAGCTGAGGAAATAGAGGCAGCCAGGTGAAGAGACTTACCCAAGGTCACACTGCTTGGAAGTGTTTGAGGCTGGGTCTCACTGATTCCACGTCCAACACTCTATCCACCACACCTCCTAGCTGCTCTGAGGCTAAGATGGATTTTCTTAGAACTAGGTAGAGTCTGAAGAGGCACAGAGGACTTCTCTTCCCCTCAGTGGACAGGAATATATTCCTCTGCAAGAAAAGACTAGGTCTGATGATGTGCTCCTTTTGTAGGTAGATAAATATGATCGTTCGCCTAAGGCAGGAAAGGGAAGGTCAGTGGTCCAAGAGAGCACTCCTGACTGCCAACAGAGACCCCATTCCTTTCCTACTCCAGAATGTGAAGTAAGAGGCTTGATGAAAGAAAGCCATTTCCTTTTTATGAATCTCTTTCCCAGTACACTGGAGTCCCTTCACACTTGTTTTTTAGTGAACTGAACCACAGCAGGAAATTGATGATAATATGCAGTCCTGAGTGATTCGGATTCCTAGCAGGATTGTGAATTTCTGAGTGACTACATCACGTAGGAAACAAGGACCGATCGTGTGGTCCCCCTGAATTTGGTGCCTCGTGTCTAAAACTAGCAAAGCAGTTAAACATAAACAACTGTTACTGAGAAGTGCCAGCAGCTAGTCAGAGATCACTGAGACAATTAGATCCACACGCAGGTAACCACAGGTTTCAGACACTTATCCACACCCGTGTTATCTCTAGCTTCCACTTAGAATGGAGCTTTTAAGACAGTCTTCCCTCAAGTCATTTTGCTAATATTCAGATAGCAACAGTTGCACTAGAAGCTAAAGAAAGAAAGCTTTTTTGGAAACACATTAAGATCTGCCAATATTTTGTCAATTTAATTTTATCACCAGTAGGCTCTTTTGGTCTATAATGGAAGAGAAAAGGCCCGCAGAGGGTATCTGTGGGTACATACTGGTCTAAACCGAATCTAAACATTATGATCCTTCTCTTCTTTTCTGCTTCCCCCTCTATTAATATGGAATCAATCTAAGTGGCTTCTATTAGACTTTTAATAGTATACCAAATACATACCCCTTTCTGTAAGATCAACCCCAGTGCAACCAACTTTTAAAATATAGTAACTCAATCATTTAAAGGTTATGAAAAAGCCATTATGGGAGGGGAAAATTTGTTCCTTAGGACTAAGCTAGAGTTTCATGTATGATCTTAGTTTTAATTTATTCTTGCCCTGTCATCAAACCTATGTGCCAGGCTTGTGATCTCATTCTAAAACTTTTCACCCATTCCCTTCTTCTGTCCAGGTGGTCTGCTGTCTACACCTCTGTTTCTTACTGTATTGATCTTTACCCAAGAGTTTCCTATCCATCTGGGCTGTTTTTTTTCTCTATTATTGGTCATTAGGAAGAATATTTCCACATGGTGTAGGCCTCAATATTTCAGATTCTCCCAGGTCCATTTTGTATCCAGTTATCTAAAATTTGCTCACACTATTTATAATGTATACAGTGTGGTGGAGACCAGGCTGTGTGTAAATAAAACAGGGAGTCCTGATTCTAACCTGTCTCAATTTCTTCATTGTAAAAATGAGGATAATAGTAGCACTTACCTCACAGGACTGTTATAACGATTAAATACTAGAAGATATGGAAAGTAGATTTCAAACCTTAAAGCATTTAGCAAATGTTTATTGTTCTTGATAGATGATGATGATGATGGTGATGATGGTGATGATGGTGATGATGATGGTGATGATGATGATGGTGATGATGATGGTGATGATGGTGATGATGATGATGGTGATGATGGTGATGATGATGGTGATGATGATGATGGTGATGATGGTGATGATGATGATGGTGATGATGGTGATGATGACGATGGTGATGATGATATTGATGATTACTTCAGATCAGGACAAACCATATTTACCGGCTCACTACAGTGATTGTTAACCAATGAGGATCATTTATTTAGACTGTAGAGAGGCCCTTCCCCTTATCTATAAAAATAATGTATCGGAGGCAGAATCCAAACCTTGGTCTTCTTGGATCCAAGTCCAGTGACAAAGAGGAAAATTTCCTACAAATACATGTATAGCTTCTCTCTTTTTTGCTTGGGGTGGGTGGGCAAGGAAACAAGAGAGAAGTCCATTAGATGGAGAATAGCTGAATAAATTCTGGTTTATGAATGTAATAATACTATTGTGTGTAAGAAAAGAAGAAAAAGGAGATTTCAAAGAAATATGGAATGATTTGCATGAACTGATGAAGAATGCAATGAGTAGACCCAGGAGGGCAGTTGTACCAAAAGAACGACGCCATTAAAGCAAACAGCTCTGATCAATGCCATGGCTATTCAGCATCCCAGAGATGCAGAGCTCAGTAATGAAGGCTGCTAGCCCCCTCATGACAGAGGGCTGGGCTCAGGAAGCAGAACTAAATATTTATAGACACAACTAGTGGGAAACATCGTTTTGCTTGTGTGTCCATATTACAAGATTTTGTTCTTATTCTTAGCTATTTCAGCGAGGTGGGTGGTAGGAGGGAGAGAGTATGGATTTGTGTCAATTAAAAATAATAAAGAAATAAAAGACAATTGTCCAGATGTCTTCTGGATTAAAGAACAGAGCAAGAAACACCATTTAGAAATGAATTTCAATTACATTCAGCAAATATTTGTTAAGTTCTTCTTATGTTTCAGGTGCTGTGTTAAACTTTGGGAATACAAACTCAATCAGTCTGTCAATGAGCATTTATTAAGTACTTTCTATATGCAAAACAAACAGTCACTACTACCAGGAAACTTACCTTCTACTGGGAAGCAGGGGAAGGTGATAAGGGAGGCAATGAGTAAAAACAAAAATGTACAGAGTTAAGTAAATGTAAATACACATAATTTAAAGTGTGGTTTTGAAAAAAATGGCAATAAATAAAATAATAGAAATTGGGTGTGTTTTGGTGGGAAGAAGCTGTGATCTTTACTTTAAATGTTTTAAATTTCTATTTTTTTAATTTTATCTCAGCCTATGATTTTCTCAATATAAGGAAAGCCTACTAATGAGCAAGTAACTTCTCTGTAACTTAGTGTCTTAAAGTTACCCAGGAATGCTGAGCATTTAAGGGACCTGCCACTGGTCACATAGCCAATGTGTTTCAGTGGCAGCACTTGAACCCAGGTCTTCTGGCTCCAAGGCCATCACTTTGTTTACTCTACCACAAATTTGGAGAATATATTCTAGGTAAGAAAATGCATCCTAAATAAATACCATACTTGCTCTGCAGAATTTAAATGTGAAGTTTCAGTCACAGTCTGAAGAAAGTCATTTGTGTGTAGTGTTCAGGAGGAGTCACTACATTAGACAATTTCATAAGCTATCTGAGGTCAATCTATTGGCACAAGAACCCCCTCCGAGACCCCAGGGCCCAGTATAATTGTGCCCTTCCAATTGTCTACCATCATCACTGCCAAAGATTTCAGAAACATGAATGGAATCATCTTCCATGTAGCTAGGACAGAAATGTCATGGACACCGCAATGTTTTTGCTTATTTTAGACGACTTCATGATGATAAAAGATGATGTAGAGTGGGGGAAAGTAAGGGGAAGAGAGGGGAGAGAGCAAAAAGAGGGGAGAGAGGAGAGAGAGACAGGGAGAGGAGAGGGATAGACAGACAGACAGACAGGGTGAGCAGAGAGGGACATGACACTAACAGAGTTACTCCTGAGCCCATACTCTCAATATCTTACACTTTTCCATCTCTCCAAATGATAATGAAAGGCTCAGCCATCACTTGCATGCCTTTCTAATACTTTCAACACATAATAGAAAATAATTTGCTCTCCATCCATATGATTGGAGCAGATTTTAAAGTATCCATTTAACCTGAGTTTGTAATTAAAATTATGTGGACATTTAGAACATTATTCTCCAAATGTGCTCTGTGGGAATCCTCTAATCCATACTCATGGATTCCAGGTGCATGGCAATGCAAAAAGGGGAAGGAGAAGGAAATTTATCCTGTGTGAGGGACAAGACCTGCAAAGGCCAATCAGTCACTAGCTTGGGGACAAAATCTGGAGTTCTCTCTGGGAAATTAAGTGACTTTCAGTGACCTCAGGAAAATAGAGCTCTTTCTCTCTAGCCTTCCACTGAGTGGAGACCTTTTTCTATTTGGCTGATGAGTCTGTTTCTAAGGACCAGAGAGACTCAACCCGAAAGTCTGTCTTTAGCCAAATAGTTTAGAAGACAGGCTTGGGGAGGAAATATCCTTGGATGTGGAGTCAGAAAGAGATGAGCTTATCATTAGGGAAAGATAAAGGTTGGAAGGGTGGCAGGGAAGGCACTTTTATAAGCAATAAAAGCTTTCAGATTTGAGTAGATGCTTAATAGCTAAACTTGGGATTCCATGTTAGAAATATTTTGCCCACAGGAAAGGAACCTTCTTGAGCTTCTTGAATTAACAGGCTGATTTTTACCAAATCACAAAATCCAAGAGTCAGAAGGACACTCAGAAGCCATCTAGCCCAACCTGTACAAGACAGAAATCCCAATGACAGCACATCCAACTAGTGATTGTCTAGCCTCAGTCTGAAGACCTCCAGAGAAGAACCTATCACCTCTCAATTCTTTGAGAAAGTAAACCAGATTTAGACCATTGAAATAACGTCCTAATTGGGTCTCCCTGCCTCAAGTCTAAGTCTCCTCAAAACTACCTGTATCACATCAGGCAAAATGATATTTCTAAAGAGAGACCTGACCATGACCCTCTCTTGCTCAAGAAGCATCAGTGGTTACCTCTAGGATCAAACACAAACTCCCCTGGCATTGAGAATCCTTCACACTATGGTTCTGTTGTTGTGTTGTTCAGTCTTTTCAGTCATGTCTGACTCTCCATGACTCCTTTTGGTGCTTTCTTGGCAAAGATACTGGAGTGGTTTGTCATTTCTTTTTCCAGCTCATTTTACAGATGAGGAAACTGAAGTAGAGTTAAATGACTTGCCCAGGGTCACACAGCTAGTGTCTGAGGCCAGATTTGAACTCACTGAATATGGTTCTACCTTAATTTTATAGCCTAATTACATATTACTCCCCTTCATACATTAGCGAACTTGGATATGTCCCTTAGCCTGGTCAGAGCCTTAGTTTGTTGATCTGTGAGGGGACTGGATAATAAATGGCAGTTTAATTTGTATCTTTGAATCCCTAGCACCTTTCCCACTAAAGTTACATGAGAGGTGTTTGCTGAATTCAGATGGACTCCAAATCCAATGATTCTGGATGAATTCTGGACTTGGAGTCAAGAGAGATCTGGGCTTAAATCTGGCTTCTAACCTTCACTAGCTGTGAGACTCTGGGAAAGTCACAGCATCTTTGAGCACTCAATCAAAAATACCTCCTACAGGGGTAGGACTTTAGGCAAGTCATTTTTCCCTTGCCTACTGTTTCAGCATGCTTATATGGAAAATGAAGGAAAGAGTGGGCTAAACTTAGCTCTTCAGGCCCTACTAGTTCTAAACCTGTGATCCTTTATCTATAAAATGGAGATGTTAATAATATCTGCAGTGCCTGCCTCCTAAGGTGGCTGTGAGACTGGAATGAGATCATATATGGAAAACACTCAATAAATCTTACAATCCTGTATAAATGCCAGCTAGTATTATTCTCCTTAACACATAGTTCTGCCTTCACATAAACCAACAGCTGAGCTCATTCCAAAAAATGACCTCTGAAGGAGGGTGTATAATTGCTTGGAGTCAAAAGCAGAGCTAATCATATGTTTTTTTAAACCCTGGCAAAAATGCTTTTTAATAGTCTTCTACATCTCCATGATTCATGAACATTATATTGATGCATATTCATGAACAAAATTGCTAAAAAGAATACTTTGTCACTTTTTTTTCCTTTTTGATGTAGGCAGAACAGTTTCGGAAATGACACCTAAGCCATCTGTTCCTTCAGAAAAATTGAATCCTGGATTCAATAGGCCAGACTCAACTCTCTGTGTCCAGAGGGCTCAAATCCTACCCCTATGCCTACGAGATATTTGCCTAGATATTTGGAGGCTACAGAGTTCAGATTAGAAAGGAAAGGAACGGAAAGGAGAGGAGAAGAGAGCAGAGCAGAGCAGAGGAAAGAGGAGAAGGAATGAGGGAGGAAGGGCAGGAGGAAGGGAGGAAGAAAGGATGAAAGGAAAAAGTAAAAGAGGAAAGAAGGAAGGAAGGTAGGAAAAAGAAGGGAAGGAGAGAGGAAGGAGAAAAGAAAAGAAGGGTGAAAGGCAAGAAGAAAGGGAAGGAAGAAAGGGAAGGAGGAAAGAGGGAAAGAGGATGAAAAAAATTAAGGAGGAAGGACAGAAAGGAGGGAAGGAGGTAGAAATGAAGGGGAAAAAAGAACAATTTTACAAGAAGCACAAAAGGGACTGCATCATCATAGAGGTAGTGGGAGAAATCCTAGGCTTAGAGTCAGGATCCTTAATCTTCTACTGCCTGTAAAATTTGGGGACTGGAAATATATGATTCCTAAATTTCCTTCTGAATCTATGCAGAGAAGTAAAAAGTTCAATCTGTAGCTGAAGAGAAGCCTCGATATAATATCCTTGAGAAGGGGACACCCACCTATGCTTGAAAGCTTCTTTGATTTTCATACACAACACTTTGGAATTTGGATGGAAAGAAATATCGGATTTATTGACTGCTAAATCAACATGTTGACAAAATTGCTTTTATTTGGAGGCATTGGCTTAATTGTTTTAATGAGAGCATGATTAGTGTTGCCTAGTGGATAGAGCTGTGCCTTCAGAGCTGGGCAAGTTATTTAAACTCTGGCTTTCTGTTTCCTCATTTGTGAAATAAGGAAGTTGACCCAAGTGTTCTTTGAGATCCCTCCCAACTCCAGCTCTATAAACCTGTGATATGATTTGGGATTCGAATCCTTCCTGAAATACTAACTATATGACCATGGATAATTTATTGAAACTTCCAGTGCCTTGTTTTCCTCATTTGTAAAACAGGGACAATAAGAGGACTTGCCCAACCAAATCAGGTGGTTCTGAGGAAGGCATTTGTCAAGCTTCAAATTGTTTTACAAATGGGAGTTATCATCGTGACTGTCTACATATGTAGACAGGTACATTCGGATGCATCTATTAATGTAAATGCACATATACACTGATAATGCTTGATAATAGAAGCCCATCCAGGGATCTCCAGCTTGGCAGACTGTCCAATGCTCTGAGTTGCAATTTGCTGACTATCTTCTATCCACTCTCTCATTCCCATTGACCTCCCTCCTACCACAGGCCTGCCCTCTCCTTCTGTGGTGCCCTCTTAAAATCCTGCTTTATAATGAACACATTTCCTTTCATTCTAGACCTCTTCCCTTTTCCTGGCCCTCTTCAAAACCTGAATTTCCTCATGAAAATGGATCAATGGCCTTTTCTCAATTCTCCTCCTTCATCGACACCATTGATCACTTTTTCTCCTTGATACTCTAATTGGATGTGGGAGATGGGGGTGGGGTTAGATTTTAACCAAGGTCCCTTAAATGACAGTGTGTTTGGTATTTCTTTTTTCTTTTTTTTTTGCTTTTTGGAGGGCAATTGGGGTTAAGTGACTTGCCCAAGGCCACACGGCTAGTTTTTGTGTTAAGCGTCTGAGGCCAGATTTGAACTCGGGTTGTCCTGACTCCAGGGCCGGTGCTCTACTCACTGCGCCACCTAGCCACCCCTTGGTATTTCAATCTATTCTGGCTCCAAGTTCACAAACTGTAAATGTCTTTAAAAAGAAAAATAAGCCTTTGAAAAAATAGAGTTCCCACATCCCAACTTCTTCCATGCTGCATGAGAATCAGATGTATGTTGAGGTGTTCCCATTCAACTATTCTGCACATACACCACTGTTTGCCGCAAATTATAAGAAAGATTTGGCACTGTATGCAGTCAAAAAGAAGACATGAAAAAGTTTCATTGAACGATTGCATTACCTTCAAAAGGTAATGTGTGTGCTGGCATATTCTTGTATTAAGTATATGCTAGGTAACATGGGTGGGTTATAATGGCAGATATGTATCTATGTGTAGACCTAAATTTATGAGGAAAAAAGTCCAGATCTGTGATCTAAGCAAAAGTTTTCCTCTTTTTTTGCTACTCTGGAGTAAAGCCCTTTGTTGTACTTTTCATTCCCTCTCTCGTGTTTCTGTGTGTGTGTGCGCACGCTCATGCATGTGTGCACATACATTTATGAAATCATAAAAAGGATAAATATGATTTTAGATTATTGTTACAGTCAGGATCTCCATTACAGATTGTTCCACAATAATGTATTTCCTTTAGAAATTTCTGTATTTCAGAGATAGCCTCTGTATCAGGATACACACATCATCACAACAAATGCCTCTAGAATTGCTAAGTAAACCATAGCATTCAGATTGACATAAACGGCCAGGTTATATTAATTCTCTTGCCTTTCAGGAAATTTGCTCATATCAACTGACTGAGACTTCCTTTTATTATTTTTCTCTTAGCCAATTGGGCCCACTTTATGTCTTGCATATCTCTTGACACAGTAATGATCAGATTGTCTCGGACAAATAAGGCAGAAAGGTTCTATGGATATTATACATGGTGATGTATATGCCATGCTTTGAGCAATGAAAGCCTCAGGGAAACCCCAGGTGTCTCCAAGACACAAAGGATTCTATGGTGTATAAAACTTTGATGAAGCCAGGCTCCTGGCATTTGTTGGGAAACTAGTCCTTGTTGAGATTATTTTCATTTAAAAACAAGAGGTCTGGTGCACAGTACCTCCCAGTGACTTAGCCAGTCTTTTCCAACCACAAATGGCAAGCCTGGAAGGAATAAGGTCATGCTTTGCTAGTCAGACTTGTCACCATATGTGTATCGTGTTTGCCTGTGTGTGCTGGCATATTCTTATATTAAGTATATGCTAGGTAACATGGGTGGGTTATAATGGCAGATATGTATCTATGTGTAGATCTAAATTTATGAGGAAAAAGGTCCAGATCTGTGATCTAAGCAACTTTCGAAGATTATATATTACAGAAAAAGCACTGACCTAAATGAACTAAACTGATTGTCTATCTGAGAGATAGACAGACACAGAGACAAAGTGTGTGTGTGTGTGTGTGTGTGTGAAGAGAGACAGACAGACAGAGCCAGAAAAACTGTAATTGTACTGATATAGAGACCTCTCAGTGAGGAAACCATCTACTAATGAAGGTTAGCACCTTTTGTTCATTTTGCAATCAGTCTTAGAGAGTTACCTAGGGACTTGAAAGATTAGATGACTTGACCAAGAAAGACTTGGGATTTGTACTCATGTGTCTTTGCTCGCTACCCACTATACAATGCATCTTTCCCTCTCCCCCTCCCCCTCCCTCTTCTTTCCCCCTTGTCTCTCTCTTTCCCTCCCTTCCTCCCTCTCTCCCTCCCCATTTTCATCCAGTCTCTATTCTTTCTCTCCTCTTTCACTCTCTTTTCTTTCTCTCTCCTCCTTCATTCTCTCTCTTTTTCTCTCCTTTCTCTCTCTGTCTCTTTCTATATACGTGTATGTGTTTACACATATATGTACATATGTGGCTGTGCATATTCATTCACTCATATTTTAGCTATTGGGAAGATCCCTTCTACCAATCAAAGCAACAGTCTGTCAGATATCCGTGTGTACATATAGATGTGTGTAGAATGAAATGGTTCTCTGCTCTGGCATAATAAGGTCTCCCATGATGCTTCTGCCTGGATGTTTACATTTGCTTCTCTTGAAGATCATGGCAGAACTTGTGAACAATCCGAGAGAGTTGAGAAGGGCAGTGAAGCGATCTGTACCATTGGAGGACCCGTGTAAAGTGATGAGAGAACCTATTCAAGTAGCCATGGATTCCCACCCTTCGCGGATCCATTAGTTCATCCATGTGGCTATCATCACTACCACCCCACGTGATAAGCCACATGGGTTTTGGGAATTGTTGTGACTCTAAATGTCATCTCCATGATGACCAGTTACATTGACATAGTGAGGCTGCTCCTCCAAAAGCAAATGCAGCATTTTATGCTAGAACTCTATTTGAATGAAGCATTCTGACTTTTGTGGGAAATGTGAGAACTGACACACATTGTGATAGCCTTTAGGAATCCAGAGTCACAAAGACCAGATCTGAGATCTGTTAATCATCATAACCATATGGGACCATTTTTATAAAGCAAAAAAAGTTGATTAATGAAATGATCTAGTTAAGCAAAACCCAGAAGCCACCATCAAACACAGCTTAGTTTGGCAATCCAAAGATCATAATTTAGAGTAAGGATTTCTAATTGAACAATAAACTACAATGAAAACGGGGAAGTAGTTTGCTGGAATTCAGGATTAGACCAATGTTGTATACATGTATACACATTGACATATATATGCATATATACACATGTATATATACACATACACCCATATATTGTGTCACAATAAATTTTAAATGCATACCTAAGCTAAATATAGGAAATCACATCATAACATAAAAACTTAGGAGGAAGTCAAAAGCAGTATCATGAATATTCTTAATCGAACAAGGAAATTCTGATAATTATTGAAGATATATGGACAATTTTGATTATATAATTTTTCCAATTGAGTTAACAAAATTAATGCAGCTAGAATGAAAAGAGAAGTGATAAGTTGGGGGAATAAACTTTGGAGCAAGTATCTCTGATAAGGACTTGACATCAGAAATGAGCATTTTAAAAAAGTATCTCCAGGCATTTTGCTACATTGCAGAAATAAAAATGTAATGAATGGAAAAAAAAATCCCTGCTTCCATTCTTTCAGAGGAGATCATGTGTACACAAATAAATTTGTAAGGAATAAATATAAAATCAATACAAAGTAGGGAGGGAGAACTATATTAGTTGAAAGAATTGTGAATGATTTAGTGTAGAAGGTTCTACTTGAGCTAAAAGGGAGAGAGAGAGAGATTCTATGAGGAAGATCTAAAGAGGAAATGGTTTCAGCAATGAAAGATAGATGACAAGTACAAAGACACAGAGAGAAGAAATGGAGTATTGTGCCTGAAGATCAAAGAGAAGGCCAGCTTGACTGGACCATGGAGTACAGGAAGGAGAATAACATATAATGAGCCTAGGGAGTTACATTGTGCACAGGTTGGGAAGGGCTTTGAAAGCCAAATAGAGAAGATTCTATTTGTCCTGGAATGAATAGGGAGTCATTTGAATTTATTGAGTAAAATAGTGACAGGGTTAGTTCTGTACTTAAAGAAAATCTCTTTGCAATGATATCATCAATGGAGTGTAATGTGAAGAGATATAAGTCAAGGATATCAATGTGAAGGTCATTTGTGGTAATCTAGACAAAAAAAAATAAAGGTTCAAACTAAAGTAGTAGTTTTGTGTATGGAGATACTTTGTCAACTGAAAAGAGATGTCATAAAAATAAAAAGAGTGAGATTTGGGAACTGGCTGGCCATGTAAATGGAAAGAGAATGAGGAAATGAGAATGAAACAACATTTAAATCTGGAAGACTGGAAAGATGTGGCGCCTTCCACAGAAACAGGAAAGCGGCGAAGATGGATGGATTTAGAAAGGCAAATAAGGAGTTCTGTTTGGGACATGTTAAATTTGAGATATATTTCGGGCATCAAATATCCATCTATATATTTACACATCAATACATCTGTATACTTAAAATTAATGGAAACCATGAATAACTATATGAAATAACACTCCAAATAACTAATAATCAAGCAATACACATTTTAAAACTGCAGTTTCATTTCACATCCATAAAATGGTGAAAAAAGACAAAAATGATGAATGTTGGTGATATATGGGAAGACAGGTACTTCCTGTCAAATATAATATGTCAAACAAAATAATGCATTGTTGTTAAAGTTGTGAATTTATCCAACAAATCTAGAAAAAGTCAAATTACACGTTTAAAAAGTCACATTTTTGTGTGCTTGTGTGTGTGAAGCAAACTCTACTACAGAGAGCACGACTCGAATGCACTGGCCACATTGTTTGGATGCCAAATGTACACTTACCTAAAAGACTCTTTTATGGAGAACTCACACAGGGGAAGTGCTCACGTGGTGGTCAGAAGAAACGATCCATGGACACTCTCAAGGTGTCACTGAAGAATTTTGGAATTGATTGTGGGACATGGGAGATACTGACATAGGAGCAGTAAGCATGGCATGCCCACATCAGAGAAGGTGCTGTGCTCTATGAGCAAAGCAGAATGGAAATAGCTCAAAAGAAACATGAGATCAGCAAACTGAGAAAACTCCCCCCAAGTGTTCACATGGATCATTTGTGGCCAACCTGTGATAGAGGATTCTGATCTCATATTGGTCTGCCGAAGCACAGTTGGATGCACTGTCATTTTGGTGCCCTCTGAGAATAATGGACAGCCTTACATATGCACACACATGCATACATACATATATGTACATATGTGTGCATATGCACATTAACTTGCTGATACTAATACTAGTTTTCTGTCCCCCCAAAAGATGAGAGACTGGGGAAAATATCAGATATTCAGCAAGCATTTTTAACAAATTTTTTTCAATGAAAAAAAATCTTATTTCCCTTCCTCTCACTCTCATTAGGAAAATAAAAATATTATTGTCACAAATATGCATAGTTAAATAGCCTTTTATTGCACTGAACATGTTAAAAATGTGTCTCAAACTCTCCCCTGAGTTCATCCATTCTCTTTGAGTATATGGCGAGCAGCTTTTTCCATAGCTTCTCTGGAATGATGTTTAGTCATTGTGTTAACCATAGTTCTTCCATCTTTCAAAGTTGTGTGTCTTTGCAATTCAATAAGCACATTAAATGTCCATTTCATGCAAAGCATTATACTGGATTACACTACAAAAGCCCTCAAAGTGCTTTCGTTCTAACAACGTATAAAACATTCATGCAAATAAGGAAATACAAAATATATAGCAAGTAAATGCAAAGTAATTGGGGCAAGAGCAAAAAAATCATCATAAAAGGGGTAACCCTTGAAAACTGCCCCTGATCCTTCTTAGTTGTGTGATTCGGAGCAACTCACTCAACCTACAGGGATCTCAAGCAGCTTTCCTAGGACTTCACTTCTAAGATATAGCCAGATGGGTTAATATCTTTGCTGATGGAGACATTTTGGACAAGGACAGTTCCCCACAAAGGTATTTCTCACCTTGAAGTGGGCTTGCTATTTCAGGGTACAATGACTGATTATCTCCTTCTAAGTCTCACTGCTGATTTGAGCCATTGTCATTTCACACACTTCTTCTGCCAGAAGATCTGAGAGAATGCTGCCATTGTTTGATTTTCCTTTCATGTTCCAGTCTAAAAATAATGCTGCATTAAATTAGCAAAAAAGTGCTCTTATTCAAAAACAGCTAAGTGTATGACCAGCACCCATCTTTACCGTCTCTGTATAATACATGAATGCCCACCCCCTTTTTAGCAGCTCAAGCATTTTAGCATCATACAACATGAAGTCAATTCTACAATTATTTATTATCTATTATATATAAGATATAGTGACAGGTTATGGCAATAGAGAGGCAGAACCAAAATAGGCCTTGTCCTCCAGGATTTGACATTCTAGGGAAGAATAAACCTAAGGCAAACTTGAAGGCAAAGGAAAATCATTTATGTAACAGTCAACAATATCATTTCCCTTTTTCTAATGTCTAGTATGCCTTGAAGGCATAAGGATGGAAGCTAAACAACCAAAAATTATTTTCATTAATTCTTAAATGTATTCATTAAAACTCTGAATCCTCCTTTAGGATGCTGGGTTATTTATTGCAATGCAGAGACTTTTCTGCAAGTTGAATTTACGATTAGATCTTCCTTTTAATGTTTAGTGATGAAGTCGTATAATATTAACATAAAGAAATGTGCCAGATAGAAGTTAGTACCTAATTGAATATAATTATTAATAGAAAGACAAACAATATAAAGTCATGTATGTCATTGTCATGCCCACAAGTCAGTTTGGGGGAGGAAAATGGTTGAATTTTGTCAAGTAAACAGTTATTTTGAAAACAACCAATTTGCTAATCAATAGCAAAAATTGCACCATTTTCCATCCAGATTGGTTTGCCTCCAGTGAAACAAATCAACTATGGATAAACAGATGTGATTTCTCCTTTTTGTTTAATTCCTGGAAAAAAAAGGAGAGGTGGGGGGGGTGAACATGTTATTTCAGGTGAGTTATGGCTCAATGGTGAATTAAAAACATCTCCAGTGTCCCACTCCATTTAAACCTTTTCATCTGAAAGGTTTATCTTTGAGTCCGATAATTTTTTTTTTCTCTCTCCCACTTATGACACATTCAGATTGCATCTGGCCTACTTCCACAGCTGAAAAGAGCTTCATTAAAACCAAATGCATTAACATATAAGCCACAAACTGGTAGAGATGAAATTGCCTTAAATAACTACCAAGGAAGTAGGTGTAAATGAAAACAGTTATAAGTTGAAAATTAATTCAGGCATTAATACTTTGATACCAGATGGATTTCAGGCAAGGGAATTAATTACATGTTCTGAAATGCTAGTGATAGCCCCATTACTTAGTGGGAGGAATGAGTCTCCAGTAAAGCAGAGTGGGGGCAAACTGGTCAGTTAATATGTCACCTTGAAAGGATGAGTTAACATTTTTTTCTTCCTTAGGATATAGGAGATATGCTATGGGAAAATTGATGGGAGTGAATGTTCTTGAAGTATTTTGTTCTCTGTGAAAATAAGTCAATAACATGAGTAGAAAATGTATGGAGTGGGGAAAAAAATAGAACTGAACCAAAGGATTCTATTGTGAACATATATAAATATCCATGACGTGAAAAGTTGAGAATAGAAAGGTCCTACACTGCCACGCTATTTAGGTCAAATGCAGTGAAAACATCTTTTCCTGATGATGCTAATTCATTCTGCTGTGTGCCTTTTTTTTCCTTCAGCTGCTTAACTCTCTAGAGAATAAGCTATTAATCAGAAGACATTTTTACTTACTCCTACACAAAACATTCTTTAAAAAACAGTATTTAAAGACATGGAACCTTTTATGCTTACTTTATTACGGACATGATTTAGGTAGTATTTCCATAATTTGAAAACAAGATGCAAGGTTTTTGCTTATTTTGCTTTAAAACTATATGTGCCTTAAGGATCAACTGGCCTGACCCTCTCATTTTAAAATAAGAAAACTGAGGGACAGACATGGGAAGTGATTGGGCGAAGGGCATTAAAGGAATTAGACCCTGAACTAGGGGCAGAACCTGAGACTCCTGATTCCCAGCCTAAGTTCTTATCATATGGATTTGTTTCCCATGAGTTTGTGCTTTCAATGAATCTATATGGCTATATGTGTATGTGTGGGAATGGGTTAAATTTTAAGATTCAATGACACATATAATCACTTCAAAGATCTGTTTCTGGAATACTCTGCCTCACATTTGTTTGCTGTAATTAATGTGCCAAGGAAGTGAGGGTTGATTTATTTTGTTTCCTGTGATCTTTGTTAAAATCTGACATTTGTGGGGCAGCTAGGTGGCACAGTGAATAGAGCACAGGCCCTGGAGTCAAGAGGATCTGAGTTCAAATTCGGCCTCAGACACTTAACACAAAACTAGCTGTGTGACCTTGGGCAAGTCACTTAACCCCAATTTCCCTACCTTCCCCACCTCCAAAAAACAAAAAAAAAAAAAAATCTGACCTTTGTTCATTATGGTTTTGTTCTCATTCTCACTAAGAAACACTTATTTACCACCAGGCATGGTGCAAGGCAATGAGGATATACAAAGAAGGTGAAAGAATGTTCCCTTCTCTCAAGGAACTGCCACTCTGAAGGCAGAGGCAACATCCAACCATGCACATGCAAGATGCATACAATGTAAATGGACACAGTGTAAATGGATGGCAATCTCAGAGGGAAGGCTCTAGTGGGAAGGAGGTGGGGTGACATCTGGAAATGTCTTTTATAGAATATGGGATCGAAACTGAGTCTCAAAGACAATCGTATCATGGAATTAAGAAGGCAAGGCAAATCTAATTGAATTAAGGACTTATACATAGTATTTACTGAATTGTGTGTCTGTGGTCTAAAAATCAGAGAGCGCCACATGGTAACTTGGTGAATGTAATAGTGTTAAGAATGCCGAACTTGCAGGAGATGAACTCACATCCAGTACTTTTAATCATTTTTTTAAAAGCAATTCTTTTATCAAGCCAGGCAATTGCCCTTAGACCATTACATTGAAAAAAATCCAGATAATTATTTGTTCCAAGATAATTTTACCTGAATAAAATCAAAAAAGAGAATTAGATTATGACAATATCAATGATCATGATCATGATCATGATGTTGATGAATGATTTTACCTGGGACTTACTAGTTGGCAAATCACTTTCTACACATGATTGCCCTTGACCCTCTCTCAGAGGCAGCTTCTTGGGGTATTTGTATTCCTATTTTTCAGGTGAACACACCAAGTTTAAAGAGTTTGAATGACTTGCCCAGTCATTCAAATGGATAGTAAATGGCAGAGGTAGAATCTGAACCCAGGTCTGACTTCCTCCAAAATGAGTAAATGATAGAACCCACAGTGCTAACTATGAAGTTATGAAGCCCAGGGTGTAGGCTTTCTGTGTTGTGATGAGAGAAATATACCAGATATGTGAAGCATATGAGGATTATATGCTCAGAATACCTAATGTCGTTCTGATTCTAGAAGAGAAAGAGCATTTTCAATGAGCCAAGGAGATACACATGTCCTATGGTAGCCTAGTATGTGCTGATTTGGGGTTCTGAAAATACAGTCACCACAGCTATACATTACCATAGGAAACTCTGAACTGAATCATAGGTAAAGTTGGAAATCTATTTCTGTTGTGATTTTGGGGGCCCTAAAATGACTCTTGTCTCCCATTACCTTTGGACTGGTATCTTATGGTATTCACCAGTGTAAATATCCTCTGGTCATTAGTGTGAGAACTCTCTATGCTAAGACAGGTCATAATCTGTGTAAAGGTCCTCAGGCCACTCGAAGTCCAAGCGTCCAGCCTAAGACCACAAACCAGTAAGTGTCAGAGATAGGATTTGAAACCTACATCTTCTTGATTCTATATCTAGTGCGCCATTTTGTTTCTCTAAATGTTCTGCCAATACAGTTGAATTCCATGGTGGTCAAAGGCAATGAATGAGAGTTGTAAAGGTGGAAGAAGCCTCAGAGGACTTCTCATCTAACTCCTTCCTTTTAGCTTGCAAAAGCTAATACCCCTAGAAGTAGAATGGCTTGCCCAAGGTCACATTATCAGAGGTGGGATTAGAACCTAGGTCCTTGGACTCCAGAGGGAGTTCCCTTTCTCCCGAGCATCATAGTCTTCAAGGATAGCATCTTACCATTACATAGGTCACTTGTTTCAGGATGAATGAAGGAACAGGAAGTCGAGGAGTGAGGAGGATGGCATGAGGAGGGCAGGAAGAGGTGGGAGGCCGTGGGCCTAAGAACGGATGTTGTCTCTTTGCTCTGTTGGGCAGTTGGGTGGCATCATAGGGCTTAGAGTGCCAGGTTGGGCATCAGGAATACTCATCTTCCTGAACTCAAATCTGGTTTAAGATGCTTACTAGCTGTGTGAACCTGGCCAAGTCACTTCAGCTTGTTTATCTAAGTTTCCTCATCTGTCAAATGAGGTGGAAAAGGAAATGGCAAAGCACTCTAGGATATTTGCCCAGAACGCCCCATGAAGAGCTGGCCATGACTGACACAACTGAACACAGTCATTGCCCTATACATATCTGCTTGCTCACTTCGCTCACCAATTTATTTCCCTAATCTTTCTGTGCTAATGTTCTAAAACTCTTCTTTCAATTACTCACATTCATTCAACAAGCATTTTTATGCACTTATATCGTGCAGAATGCTTCTGTGTCCTCAACCCTGAACAATGTGCCTTGGATATTGTAGGATTAATTAGTATTTGTAGGACTGAATGAAAGTGCTGTGTAACATGGAAAGTAAGAGGCAATGATGGTGTACTGATCCAAAGGGTGTATTATTGCCAAAGACAGCATCAAGCCAACATGCCACCACAAGCATTTGTGAGCATTGAGATGTTTTGGGGAAAGATGACCTATATGCATATCACATTATGTTTCAGCCTGCATTACCTTGGGTAAGTTACTTAACCTCCAGGGCCTCAGTTTCCTCATCTCTAAAATGAAAAGGTTATACTATAGATGGTATCTGAGGTCCCTCCTGTGTAGTCCTATGAGGTTGTGAACATTTGATGGTTATTATGAGAGTCGAACAGAAAGGTCTTGAAGCCTAGAGGCAGAAATGAAACATTTCCTTCCTATTGGAGCACAGAACATGTACTTCATAAATGCTAAGTGCTTAATAAATGTTTTTTGTTCATCCATTCATCTTCCAGCCATTGCTGCCTGTGATCACCAATGATGCTTCCCAGATGTCTTTTGAACACTACTCACCCAAGAAAGTTATGACTCAGTTCCACCCAGATGGGAAAAAAATGTCATAGCTGACACCATAAAAGCAATTTCTATAGATTATCTCATTTGAGCCTCGTGACAATCCTGCAAAGGAGCTACTCTATTCCCCATTTTACAGATGAGGAAACTGAGGTTCAGGGAGGTTACATAATTTGCCCATGGTCACAGCTAAAAATTATTGGAGGAAAGAATTTTCCCCAGTTCTTGCTGAAGCCAAGTCCTTTGTGGTTTCTACTAGTCCAAACAATGTCTCTAATCATCAGCAACTTCTTCCCTTTGACGTAGGAATAATCTCAAACTAACTCTAACATAGATAGCACCATCCTCCCAGAGTCATCTGGAGCTCTGAGCTCCTGGATTTGTTTAAATTCTTATACATTTAAAAAAAAATGGTTTTTCCATTGGAGCTCATGTTATTCCTCTCTATGAAGTCCCAAATAATATATATTTGAAAACAACTAGTAGCTGATGTAAGCACCAGATGGCTGTACCACAGAATCCAGGGAGCTGCTTTTAGCTCTCCCCCCAGCTCTCAAAACCGCCTTCTCGGGGAACCTTGGGATGTTGTCATTTATTTCTGAAGTGACAATAGAAGTGGGAGCTGCAAGGGGGAATATGTACCAGGCTGTGGGCATCATTTCCCAGCCTGCTTTGCATAGGAGATGAAACGCTGCCACCACCAGCATCAACAACATCTTGAGACTCATTTGGAGGGCCGAGGATATCCAGGAATGCGGGACATCTTTGGAAGAGGAAGGGGAAGTCGCAGTTCAAATTCGGGCACAATCCTGGAAGCTTGGAGAGGACACTTCCGTGGCTTACCATCCAGGCCTGGCCACGACCCCTCCTGTCTGAAAGTCTTCCACCATTGCCCAGGGCCTCCGGAACACAATAGTGGCTGCTCACCTCAGCTTCGTCCCTCAGTGGCTCAGATGCATTGGACACTCCACTTCTCCCATTCTCTACCCTTCTGTCACAATGACCACCTCACTGTCTTCTGCAAGAGACGTTACATTCTCCATCTCTTGGTCTTAAATGGGGTTATCTCTGTCTCTCCTCCTCTCTGCCTCCCAGAAGCCCTAAGTTTCCTGTGAGATGTAGCTCAACTCTCCTGATCTCCCTGTTTCCTTAAGGTTACCCAGCCCTGGGATTTCTTTGTATTTATACCTAGAACAGGAAATCGAGGACCAACCTTAGCGTCAGAAACACCTGGGCTCAAGTCCTACCTTAGCACATATTGTCTGTGGAAGCCAGGCTCTTGGCACGGCAGACAAGTAGTTAAGACATTAAGGTCTTAATGAATTGCATCAACCGAGGGAGTTTCCTATGAGGGGACAGAGACAGACAGAAAAATAAAGTGAAACAGAGACAGAGACAGAG